>NW_023605194.1:99780030-100380030 GCF_014898055.3 Talpa occidentalis | reverse complement strand
TAATAATCATAATAATAATAATGATAACGATGTTATATCTGCACCTGTTGATAAAGTGTTTGTTTTCTTTCCCCGTACACCTTCAGAAAGTCTTTGACAACCTCATTTTCCAAGAGAATAGGGCTCTGTCTTGTTTTCCCCATGCTGTTCTGAGTTTCCTAATGAACCAGCTGGTGCTTTGTTTTTTTCTTTTGAAAACATTGACCTGCCTCTGGACCTGCCAGGTATCATATCCTGGTAACTTCTCATTTTAGAGATTCTTGTTTTTACCACATTTTCCTGCCAGCCTTGAGGAAATGAAGGTCTCTATCATGGCGTCATGTCAACTGCTAATGATGTTTTACTTCAAAGGGTGTGACTTGAATTTACACTAGGGGATTGATGTTTGCAGAGATATATAATAGTGAACATAAGATAGTAACTATGAGAAATGCTGATATTCCTAGTAAATACAGTCATGTATTTTGTTGTGTTAGAACATTTTCCTACCAGATGCTCATTAGGTAATTAGCATAAAATTTATCATTTACTATTTTGTCACTGATGTTGAAAAATGTGTCCAATATTTATTTAAAAATCTTCCATGTCATATTTTTATTGAATGGTTTTCATTAAGTATTTCTGACCAGAGATAAGGTACATGATAGAGCAAACAAGAGTTATGTAAACCAGCAGTGCTTGTTATGGGCAAAACAGCTATCCTTGGTTATAAACTTCTACCTATGTTGTGTTTGCTAAAGAGCAGGAATTGTTTTCTCTACAGCACCAATATTGAAGTTCCAAATTAAAATGAGCCAAAAAAGAAGGCTTCTTGAGCTTTATAAGTCATTTAATAAAAATACCAAATGTGAACTACAGATTATAATTACTCTTCATCATGTTACACACTTTGAAGAAATATTAGCTATAGTGTGGTAAGGGTTCTAACTTATAAACCTTGCCAATTATTCAACATTGCTATAAATTAGATGGATCCTAAATTAAGACTTAGAAGTCTAGTGAAATATCCACTCTAACATGCATTGCTTTGAACCAGAAAAAATTCAGTCATACGTGTTAATACTTTAATGACTATAACGGATAGAGAGGTGGGGGCAATTGAGATTTAACAATTTAAATTACCAATTAAAAAGAAACCACTTGTTTATGAAGACACTGATAAATTCCCATGAATTAACATAATTTGGTTTTTTGATTCATATAAATTAAGAGAATCTAAATCATAATCAGAAATAGCATTTCTACTGATTAAATGGAAAAAGAAAACTACTCAGCTTCACACTTGCAGCACCACAAAAAATGTGTAGGTCATTTTTAGGAACTAAGGTTGCTAAAGGAGGTGGAATTAACATGATTTGGACTTAACCTTTACACATTAGGGAATGCATGCCTTTTTTTTTTTTTTTTTTCCCTTTTAAGTACAGGTTTGCATCACCAGAGCTATCAAGTTGGGAAAAGAAATCTAGTGGTTCTCTGTTAGATGAATTGAAGTAAGTAGAAGATAGAAGTTCTGAGAACAAGAAAGAGTTAATTGCATTAGCAAGGTGAGAGGGAAGGTAACATCTTCAGGCTATGCCTGCAAGACTAGAGAAAACAGATTAATAAATATTATCAAGTTAGACATGAGCAGACAACAAAAATTTACTACAGGGTCTGCAGGGACTACAGACACCACACCATAATTTTTCTCTGTCCCTTCTGAAATCATTTACCTTTGGAAGAGGAAAATCAAAGTGATCTAATTGATATTAAATATTGTGTTAAAGGTCTCAGAAGAGTTGGAATGCTAGTTTCCATTCTGGGTCTGTGGGAATCTCAACTACAAATGAGAAATAATGAAAATTCAAAATGCCAAAGGGACTCCAATTAGGGAAATTATAACAAATTTTATAAAACGTGGTTTTGAGAGAAGCCTTGATGGATTTTTTAGGCAATGAAGAAACAAGCCATATTGCAAATAAATGCAGGTAGGTGAGAAAATATGTTATGAGGACTATCATTTTGTTGTAGAATAAAAGCCAAAAAAGGGAATGTTTTAAAAGGTGAACTTGTGATATTTGTGAACACACCTCTCACTGGGTTTTACTCTGAAAATTAAAAAAAAAAAGAAAACTTGAATACTATAATGTATTAAGTGTTAAGACATTGAATTTAAACAGAACTGTGTTTATAACTGATTCTAACACATAAGTTAAGTGATCACCATATGTACAATAGGGATAAAAATTTATGTAGCTGCTAGTTTTAAATGAAGCAGTGCATAAAACATTCTTAGCTTAGTGTCTGGCATAGAAAAAGTGTTCAATGTTTCTTAATAACTATGTATTAACATATAATAGCTACAGTAATCAGTGCAAAAACCACAAGTAAGGAACACAAACTGAAGGCATGTAATTGATACAAAAACATAGACTTGACTTGACAAACTCATACTTTAGCTTCTATATTAAAATAAGACAATTATAGAGAACTATATTAAATGACAATTGTATGCAGTACAAGAGGAGAGTAGGAATTATTGTTGAAACCGCTAAATAATAGTAGCAACTAGTAGTGTGTTGCCTTTATGTCCTGTAAGTTTCTCATGTACCTGGTCCATTTCCCTTAATACTTTCATGTATTTCCTGATAAAGTAAAAACCTTCATTGACATCTGTGCATGATTTGCTAAATCATTGAATTTATGATAAAAAGTGCATCCCCTTAAATTATTTATATTATGGACATATCATAAAAAGTTAAAGCAACTGTTTACATTTCACTTGTATAAGTACAATAAGGAAAAAATGTTTCCCTAATGATTTTGTCATTTTAGCAATGACCTTTTTTTTTTTAAGATTTATTTATTTATTTATTTATTTATTTATTTTATTTATTTATTTATTTATTTATACAAGCACTGGGTACAGTCAGAAGAACAGGAGGGTGAGAGAATTCACCAGAGACAGAGTGAGGAGCAGAACAGGCAGACTGACGAAATATACTGCTGAGGGGAGCAGCAGGCGTGACAGGAGAGGTCTGCATGACATGTGGGCCCCTCACCAGCAGCCGGGATAGAACTGGCGCTGAAGAGGCTGCGGGCAGCTTCGGAGCCCAGCACTCAACCACTGTGCCACCGGGGAGGCCCTAGCAATGACCTTTTGAATCAGAAGAATAAATATAATTTATCTCCTCCCAGCAAACCCTAATAATATGGTAGTCCAAAGAGTGTTGTGAAGTTGAGTGATATTAAAAGATGGAAAATTTGGGGCAGCCAACAAGGGCAGCTTTGCTGGAGGACACTGGTATGGGTGACCAAAGATGACCAAGTGGAGCAGGCAGAGACGGCCTCCAGTCTGGAGACCCTGGGTGGTGAGTGATCTGCCCCCCTCTCTGCTGTCACCTGTGCAGAGCACAGTGTGGATATTCTAATCCACAGTCTACCTGGAGCACCACAGCATGCCCTGGGAGAAGAACAATCTCCATCCTTGACCTGGACAAAGCAGTTGCCCAGGGAGAGCAAAGAGAGCACCTGGTTCAGGGTAAAAGTCATTTACAAATGAGAAGCAAGACTTCCCTTTCACCCAGCCACAGGGTTATAGTGAACCAGTTGTCCAAAACCTAATCCAGGATGTTGAAGAGGTTGCAGGAGGACTGCTGCCTTTTCAGAAACTCATTTTTAAAGGATAATCCCCGAGAAATTAATATAACCAAATTTTCAAACAGAACTTAAGCAATATATATTTTAGTTAATTAAAAACATTAGTAATTTTCCCATCACTCAAAATGGATGAATAATCTTGATTTACATTATTAGGGAAAACATCTAAGTTATTTTAAGGGTTTTCTTGGTTTAGTTATATAATTGAACCACTTCTTTCACAGTCTATGAAAACCATGATTCCCTTTTGTCTCAAATAAATGGAAAGGTATATTTATGTATCCTAAATCACATAAGCATTAAAAAAAAAGCTTTAAGACCATGGCCCAACAATAAATTACTGTGATTTTATATTGTTTCTCTTGAAAATTGGTTACTAGAGAAAAATCTATAGTTCATTTATTATCCCTATCTTCAAAAAACAGAAAGGAAGTTCCCATATTACAGAACAAATTCAACTAACCTCAATCTATATAAATATAAAAAGAGTGATATAATTTCACTGTCATTGAATGATTATTTTTCCCATTGGAGAAGCTTTAAAGAATTATATGTCAAGCCCAAACTCTTCTTAATCATTTCTTTGCTATAATTGAAGAATAATAAACCCCACTTGGAATTTTAATAGTCACTTAAGGAAACGGTCATTTTCATTTTCCCTGAAGCTATTTCTATTCACTTTTGAGGTATATACATTCTTCCCTATGCTTTTATAATATCCAAAGGGCAAATCCCTGGCAACTTGTCACTTGTCACTAACGTTCTCTATACACTCAAGTCATTATGTTGAGTATTTCTAAAAGACTGATGAGAGATTAACTTAATGGTTTCTCCATGTATTTACTAATTTGGTAGTTTTTTGTTGTTGTTGTTGTTGTTGTTGTGGTTAAGTTTAAAGGTTCTCTGATATCCTTCTCATGTACTTTAGTTTTATTTAAACTTTCTTAAAAAACTTCAAAACCTGACATTTTGTACATGATTTCTTTTCAAAAAAGAAGCAAGATATAGACACTGTACCATCACAAGTGAATGCCAACAAGTGAACATTATTTACTTAACCTAAATGAAAAAACAAAGAATGCTTTGTCTAAATATTCTTTGAATGACTCACAATAACCAATGACTTCCTTCACTTACATGGACAGTAGACTGAAGCTACCTCCTCAGATTTAAAACTAAATTAAAATGATACGAAATATTTATTCAGGTGGATACATAATGAATAGTTTTTAGTCTCCCAGCATTAAGAAAATGAAGATTATCAGAATATCAGGCCCACTAATGCCCTGCATTAATTTTACATTTAAGTTTACTTTCGTGGTCAAACAAAATTGAAAAGAAATATGTCTATAAAAATAAGCATTTATTCAGAGTCACTGGAACCTTCCAAAATATACTATTAACTGTTATCATTAAGTTGGACATGTTTTCTCAAAGACAAAATTGTTCATTTGCTAGTGCTTTTCTGAGACACAGTAGGAGTCTTTCATTTTTGAAAAAGGAGTTTTTGTAGTGTTATGAGACTTGTATTTAAAGTTTTAGCATTTTAATAAAATATTAGATCAAGAGAAGTGCATGAATTCAAAATTTGTTATGGCAAAAAATATATATATTGCCTTCCTTCATCAGAAAAGTAATATGTTTACTTAAAGAGAATTGAAGCCTCAATATATATTATTCTTTAATATACATATTTATGGGAACTAGCTAATATCTATATGCTTGATTCAAAATATTATAGGCTCATCTACTAAATACATATATGAAGTAGGTCATACAGTATGTACATTAAATTAATAAAAGAAATTGCTCAAGTTCTGAGTATGAGCTCTACTCTGCTTATGATTTATTGGATTTGTATTTTAGCTTTTAATATTTTTTACTCATCTGAACTATTATCTGAGTCTGTTTTTACTAAGGAAAAAGCCCAAGTAATATAAGGAACCATGTAACTTAATTGTTTAGGGAAAAATAAGCTAGATTTATTATTTCCAGAAAAACCCAAAATCATATGTAAAAAGGGGAAAAATACATGGAATTTTGCACATATATAATATTAATTTAATGTACATAATGAATGGCCTAGTTCATTTACATTATATATATGTATATATAACATGATACACACACACACACACCAGCTACCTCTTAAGGAAAATACCGAGTCCTCTTAAATGGATGAATCTATATTTTACTGAACACTTTGATGAGTTAGCATAAGGACCTCTGAGAAAAGAAGTAAGAGCTATTTTACTTTGCATAATAAAACTCAAGAGGCAGATTACGATGCAGAGTGTTTCTAAATTACATGTTATTAGTGCTCCATTGATTCCTGCAGTAGAAATTTCTGTAGAACACATATATTTAGAGACTTTATTAAATACTAGTCTACTATCAATACCTGTACCGAGTTTTTTTCTTTTTTAAAATAGCTAACTCTTCATATTTAAATACAGCTCGCTCTTTAAATCCAATCTTGCTTCTCCATACAACAAATATATTACATGGCTAATGCAGGTTACTAACCTAAGTGAGCATTTTGTCAAAAGAGGTCTATTTAGGCACATCCACTTTGGGCACTACGTTGTTTCTTACAAGGCTTATGTAGAACAGAACCTTGTTAATACAGAGCAGAGACCAAACAGGACAGCGGGCAGGTTCTCTAACTCAAGAAATAATGAAGATAGCAAACTGAACATACATGACACTTGGCTGCAAGCACTCAGTGATTTTCTCCCTCAGTGTTTTACAATCAATGTGTGGACTGTACCAATAAGCTAAAAGAAGGTTGAAATTGCTGCTTAAAATAAACACAAATTCAGGAACCATATGAAAAAAACACTGGCATACAGATCAAAGCTTGAAGGATATATGTATTCACTACTTTAGAAATAAGATGAGCAAAGTGTTTATGTAGAAGCTTTGCACCCATATAAGGATGCTACGTTTGCCAATGATGATTTCCGTTTGTATGCGCAATGTAAACTACTTTGCTTGCTAAACAATTTATGAAAGTCTCATTGTTCACCTAATATACTGGGGCCTGGAAATGAAAGGGCCCCATGAGACCATCTATGGTTTGTGATTGTGTGGAGCAGAGCAAGGACAAGCAGCAGCTCAGGGCAATTGGAGTAAGAGAAGGTCTGCTTCAGAACTGACACATATTTCAGATAATCATAGTTGAGAGACTATAGACAGAAATAGTTTTGGATCCTGTTGTATTTGGAATTCTTTTCTTTCTTTTTGTTGGAGGAATTAGCATATTAGGATGACTGGATCAAAAAAAAAAAAAGGAATCTAACTGAATTGTGATTTTTGTGAGGTCTTTTTCTAAAAATAATTTTGGAAACAATGTAAATGGTTGTTTATTGTCCTGTAAGTATGCTTTCCTTAGAAAGACTTTGGATATCATATTTTCAATTTTTGATGTGCTAGGATTTCAATGTAACCAGACAATTTTAGTGTTAAAATTATATCTCTACGCACCTGCCCTGTCCATGAATCAAGTGCAGAGTTGTCTTGATATATCTCTAGCCATATATATAATTTTGCCGCAATAGATTTGATAAAATATGAGGGAGAATGATATACTTTACTTTAACTTTTACTTTCACAGAATGTTTATTTTTCCCATGGAGAAGCTTTAAAGAAACATATATCAAACCCGATCCCTTCTTAATCATTTCCTTGCTGTAATTTATAATGAAAAAGGAGTTCTATAGACCTCTCTCCAGACTGCCAGAATGGTGCCCACTACTTGTTATTTCAGTTTTCTTCCTATCTGGCAGCGGAGCCAAAGCCATCAGCTGTGCAGGGATTATGACAGATCTGAAACAGGGTGAGCCCTCAGCCCCAACTGCCACATTTGACTGCAAGCACACTATGCTAGCTTTGGCACTTATTTGACTTTTGAAGTCAAATGACTAAAAGAGTGCCTCCCAGCCTCTCTCATTCTTTCTAGTCCATTTGAATAGAAGAGTAACACAGAAGTCCACTTTTTGTGGAATTTGGCATTATTCAATCTGAGCTATTTATTTGACACCAACGTCCTATCAGGGTTGTGATGAGGAAGGAGTGTATTAAAGGGAACTTTCAGAGCACAAGTGTACTTTTTTATTTGCTTCTTTGTTCCTTAACAGGTCAAGTTCAGAGGTGTGAAAAGAGTAGGAAGCAGCACTATCAGGTTTTTATATAAATGATTTTTTTTAATTCTATGATCCCCCTGTCAATGTGATTTACAAATTGATTTTATTTATTTTATCCCATATTATGCAATTACTGATTGAATACACACACATATATATACTCAGACACATAAACCTTACTTTTAAGACAATAGCATGATCAATCCATAAAGAAAAATGACAATAAAAAAGTATCAATTTCCTAATGTCTCCATTTTCCTCTCAAGAAATAGATTCCCAGAGAAATACAACCCAAATAAATAGAATACTTTGAAATTCCAGGCAATATGATCAAATGGTGGTTTGATTTGGGGTGATTCCAAGGTTAGGTAAGTTGTCAAGGTATCTCAAATAGCATCACCTAAGCCACTACCTTCATTTCTACTTATAAGACTAGGTCTGGAAGAGATACATAAATTAATATAATATCCTACTTGCATAACTGTCAGGGTGTCCTTGGCACCCACTGGCATCAGCACGCTTGAACTTAGTAAGATTAAACTTATATGTAGTTGCTCTCTGATGTGGAGAATCATCAAGAGGTGGGAGAGGCATATTTGCAGATATCAAAAGGGATGAGGTACAAATACATGTTTTTTTTCCCAAGTGGCACTGTATTTTATCAAAGTTATTATTGCATCAAATAGGCTATTAATAGGTTATTTATAATCTTAAATAACCTAAATGTTGTGCTTTTGTAAGGTAGGTGAAAGTATCTTTCCTTTACCTTCCAACTATTTTATCAACAAGTCAAAGACTAAGAAAGTTGTCTGCTAATTCTTGCTTCTTGCATTTGTTGTAGATTACACTTTGTGGCTTTTTTTTTTTAATTTTTGTGGGACCCTCGCTGGCGGCTGGGGAACCAACCAGCGCTGCAGAGGCTGCGGGCAGCCTCGCAGCCCAGAGGTCAACCGCTGCACCACCAGGGGAGGCCCCACTTTGTGGTCTTTTATTTAAATCTTACACTAAATTTTATCATAAATTCCCCTGCTCTGAACCTCATTGGCCCCCTTGTAGTTCTCATTTTCAAGATCCCACCACCAAAACGAAATTTGTTGCAAGAATCATGGAATGTTTTTCTGGGAAGGGCCTGGGGAAATATCTTCACTCATTGCCTGGTTATCTCGCTACCACCTCACTAACTTCTCTTATTTTCTCAGTTCTCCTCACCCCTCTAATCTTTACATAAGTACTTTAGAAAAAAAGTGTGATATTGTGAGAAATCATTGCTAAATTTAATGTTTTTTTTTTTAATTTTTGTATGCAAATTATAGTACCACCTGCACAGAAATGTGTAATCTTTACGCAAATCACAACCAGAAATTGACATTTAAATTTTTTCTCTCTTCAGAGTAGTACCAAAATAAAACACAATCAATTATGGAAATGCTCATTTTGCATGAAATTTAGTTGCTTTGAACTTTAAAACAACCATAGTAAAAACAGTTTTTTGAAAATAATAAACTTTTTTTAAAATGCTTTTTAACTTTTGGTTAATTTTTTAAAAATTGATAACATAAAATACATAATCGGTCATGCTTTAGTCATGTCATAAAAATTAAGGGTAGTAGAACAATGTTATTATTCAAATGTAAGTGGTTATCATGTAATAATACTAAAACCATGTACTCAGATACAAATTATGCATAGAATAATGAACTATTTTACTTTACATTTTTAGAGAACTTTTGATTAAAAGTGATAGTGAATTATTTAAAATTTTATAATATTAAATAGATATAATTATTTCTTCTGAGAATTATAAATGCATTTTCACCTGCAACAGTCTCTCTTAATTTTACCATCTGGGTATTTGACTTTACTCTGTAGTACACAAAGAATATAAAAATTTAAGTTGAAATTCTTAACTTAAGAAATTTATATTCATGTCTTAACAAAACCACAAGTTTTTCTTATAGTCTAAAATGATTTTTTTTTGTTTTATTTAGTTCATTATTTGTTGTTTTCTAATATACAAAATCCAATATGAATGCATATTCAATATGAATGAAATCATATGTATGAGGTTTTTAAACTGTCTTTAAAATTGGACAAACTTCCTAAATTTTTTGAAGATTATTTTTTAATTTCAATTGTATCTTTAAATTTAGATTTTTTAAAAAATATTTATTTATTTATGCATACAAAAACTGGGGTACAAGTTAGCGGTGTGGGGGATGAGATGATTCACCAGAGAAAGAGCGGGGAGCAGAACAGGCAGATTGAATGAAATACACTGCTAAGGGGAGCAGCAGGCGAGTCAGGAGAGGTCTGCTGTGCCATGTGGGTTGCTCCCTGGCTGGCCTGGGATCGAACTCATGTTCAGTGGCTGTGGATAGCTTTATAGGTTACATCTTAACCCCTTGTGCCACCAGGGAGGCCCTATAGATTTTTTTTCCTTTTATGTTTCATATTTTATTTATACATTTTTTATATTCTTTTTCATTTTTGCACAATGTATGCATTTTCATCTTGGTTATAATCCCAATAAAATCTGCCACCCCCTATTTTGACCCTAATCTCTCCTCTCCCCCCCCACATAGTTGCTTGTTGATTTTGATTTTTAGTTTATTATAATTACCCTTTTTTCTGGTCTCTTATTTAGGGTTTCTAAATTCCTGTTATGAGTGAGGCCATCTGGTATTTTTTTTTTCCCTCCATCTTTGTTTTGTTTTTCCTGTGTCTATAATTCCAGGTTTGTGTAATCTAGTCTGTCACTAAATCAGGATTATGGGAATTAAGAGTGACATAAAGTTGAACAGGGAAAAACAGACTCTTAGCAAAATTAAAACTAATCACAGGAGCTCCCCTATCAGTGTACATTATGAGTAGTCTGAACAATTATTACTGGTTAATATAAAATTCAAACATTACTTTATTTCATTCCTTAAAAAGAGACGGAGAAAGTAGGCTAAGGTAATGATACTAAGTGGAAAGTGCTTTTTCTGGATCATTCAGGCTTAGATCTGACAAAAGTAGCAAGTAATCACTTGCAAGAGTTATGATTTGCTTCTACACCATTGGCATGTTCTTGCTACAGCTTGTGCTACATGTTGGGTTTTGTGTTAGGCACTAAGAAATCTAGCACATTAGGTATCCCCCACAAAAAACAGTCATTTGAAGGGATATGTATACTCCTATGTTTATTGCAGCACTATTTAGAATAGCCAAGTTATGAAAACAACCCAAGTGCTGAAGGACAGATGAGTGGAATAAGAATATATACACAATGGAATACTGCTCAGCTTTAAAAAAGATAAATTCATGCCATGTATGACAATATGGATGAAACTGGAGGGATAATGCAAAATGAATTAAGTCAGAAGGAGAATGACAAATAATGGATTGATTTCACTTAGATATGGATTACAGAGAAATAAAACAAAGGGTCAGATAACAAACTCTAGAAGTCTGACTATAGAATTGAGGCTACCTGAGGGGCAGGGGTATGAATTGGGCCCAATGGACTATAGAGGCAATCTATGGTATCTCAATGGTGGGTGTAATAGTAAAATACAACTGAAGCTGTGTGATTCTGAAACTCTGAATAGCATACAATATTGTAAACCAGTGTTACTTCAATTAAAATAAAAAGTACATTTCCCTCTCAATACTATATAATCTAGCATAGACAATAGTGTAGTACTTTCTTCTTTCTCTTTCACTCCTATGAGTGCCTACACTATTTTAGTGCCTACACTATTTTAGTCACTAAGGACGTAAAATCTTGACACTTATCCAGCAACTCTTCAGACATGACGTATAAATTATTTGAAATGAGGCAGTAGCAATCAGAGAGCAAAGAAGATTAGGGTAATATGGGGTCAGAGGAAGAAAATAGTTATTAATTAAATGCATATTATATGACAGACCTGCTCAGCATGGAATTATCTACCAAGCTTAATAGTCAGAAAATATTCTCAAATTCTGACAACACAAACACATATATATTTAAACACATCCTGATATAGTTAGAAATATAATGCACGAAAATAGTAGGAGAAAAAACCATATCTGTCTCAGGTCTTTCCTGATATGAAACAGATTCTTGCTGTATCAAAAACACTTTATATATTTAACAATTTATTTTTGGAAATGCATGTTAATTTTTACTCTTACTGTTCACTTTAATAATAGGAATGATTGCTTTGAAGTACAATAGGAAATATCATTATCATCTATTTTCATTAAAAGAGGACTCTGCAAAGGACTGCTTTAATTTAATATAGTATTTTCACAATATTGACATATCTATACCTAAAAGAAATACAATATTTGAAAATATCTTTAGGCATACTTTTTAGAATTTCTCATAATATATAGAAATTACTAAAATGAAATTTTGCTTTATATTAGTTCACATTATTTGAATGTGCTTCTAATCACCACTAGCTCTAACTCCAGCTATGTAGTATCATTTAGACCCTAAAGAGATGCTGTGGTCTCACAGTATGTCAATTATACACATGAACACAAATTACACATTGTACTCACTACATGAAAACAAAGATAAACTCTTGTCCTTGGTAACTATTTTAACATAATGAGACAATTTACTTGTAGGGGAAGAAATATCCCAAACTAGACACTATTCACCCTATTAATAACATAGATATGGAAATTTTGCCTAAAATGATTACATTAATGGTGCTTAAGAAGAAAAACAAAATAGTGAATAGGAGAGTGGGGCAAATAAGTGTTATATATTCAATTATTGATTAGTAATAATTTACCACTGAAAACTAACAAAGGGATTTTTACTAATCATAATACAGAATGCCAACAGAATGAAATTTTACCCTTATCAAATACCTATAAAACATTATATATTCTTTTGGTACCATCTCAATTGGTACCATTTCTTCAGTCTTGAACTAAATATTACAGTGCTTAGAATTGGATTTGAAAATTATTATTTTGATACAAATACTTTAAAATATTCTGCATTTTCAGTAAGTGCTACTTATTTAATATAAACATAATAATTGTACAGGATATTACATATTTAATCAGTTTATTGCTGATCACATAATCACATTCCAAAAATAAGGGTCAGTCACTAAAGAAATATATCAAACTTTGAAAACATACTTTTCTGCACAAAGAACAGTTTATGTACATTTTGGCTATGGCGTCTTCTGATTGACTAATCCCCATTTTTATTTTTGCAAGTTGAATGTTGCATGCATTCACGATTCTACTACTACAACTTACAGATGATATAATTTTCAATCTAAATCAAGAGAAATAATATACCTAAGAACCAAATAATGGTTTGACAACATATCTGGAGCAGCTTCCAATTCTCTTGAGAAATGAACTAAAATATTAGTTTGTTTTAAATTCACTTTTAGATTTCATTTTTATTGCTGTGCAATACTAAATACTAAATGCTAGGCAATAGCATTGCTGTTTCAATAAATTATCAATATACATAAAAATGAAAATCTTAAAGTATCAAAATTTTCCCCTCTTTAAACATTTAAACTACTCTCAAGAAACACTGGTGTAATGTCATCACAAGTTATTACTTTTTCCCCTTTTGCCAGTACATAAAAAGATAGAATATATCAACATATTTTCCCAAAGTACATACCTCAAAGATTTCAATTTTCTATAATCTATAATAAAATTTTCTATTAATTTCTATGTAGGAAAAATGATACAAGATGTTCTTATAATATATTGAATAGATTTCTACGAGAGTAACTCATCATCCCAACTTCAAATGTTTGCTCTATTTAAGAAGGGAATTTATCATTTAAATCTTTTTTTCAGGAAATGCCAACATTTTGTGAAAGCTTAATAAGAAGATACCAATGACAATTGGCAAAAATATTAACACCGAAATTGACTTTTAAAAGGAAATATATCTTTAAAAATTCACTTCTCTATCAGACATAAAATAAAGAGATTATTGGAAATTCATCACTGATGTCAATAAAAATTCAACAAGCAGATGAGTCAAACTAAATCATGAGTGAGTTGTGTGTACATTTGTTTTATAACTGAACTTTTAAAAGGACTTCCCATGGCTTTCTATAAAAATTAGAGAGAAATTGAAAAGTTGATACTTCATCTCAGCACTTACCTCATATGGGTGATGATGAGGGTTGTGCTAGGAATGAAAAAATCATCTACTCGGTCAAATTGCTTTCCCACAGGCTGGGTGTGGATGGTGTGGTGAGGCACATTCCCAGTAGCCAGGGTTATTACCTAAATATAAAAAATCATGTTTTGATCTTGGTGATGCATTCACTTAATAGTATGACCTGCTATTTTATTTACAGATGATATTTTTGTTTCCCTTGTGGCAGCTGTTTACATAGATTCTCCAATGCTATCCTCAAAATTAGTATAATATTAGCAAATTCCAGTTCTGCAATTGCTTCAAATCTTGCAATGTAAAATGTTCTATAAAGAAATTTAAAATATAAAAATATTTGCTTTGAAATATTTCTACCTAATATATAAAATAAATGCACATATAAGTTATGGTATTATGAAAGTATTAATTGTGCTGTAATGAGAAAAATAAAAACAAGGATACAGGTAATATAAAAGAGATACTAGCTTTTTCCATTAAATAGCTTTATTTAAATATAATTGATATATAAAACCTGATCTTCCTGTAGAACAAAGACAGAAACCTAGGACTGAAAACTCAAAAATAAAGCAGAGGACATATTTCAGCTTTTTGAAATCTTAGACTAGACAAAACCATATTTTAAAACTTTTTTCTTCCTAAAAATGGAAAAGAACTGATTTAAGTGAGTGATTTAATCAAAAAGGTTTCTTCTAACTATTCATCATTAATTGCTTCTTAAAACTTTCATAGTCCATAAAAGAAAAGATCAGTACATTTAATCTCTTTTATTCCTCATATTCTATTTTTCTCCAAATTCTATCAGTTCTTCCTTTAGCTTCCTCATACTGCTCATGCCTCTATTGTCCCTGCTGCACAGCCAGAGGAGTTTTTCAAAGGACTTTCCTGCCTTTACCTTTCCCCTTTTAAATCCTTTCTACATCAGGTCACCAAATTAAACTTAAACTATTGACTGATTCTCTCAAAACTGTGTTTTCCTTTGGTTTTTATGACAGAGTAAATAGTCTTTTTTTTTTTTATTTTTAAAGTTTTCTTTTTGAAAGGTTAGTTTTTATTCAATGACAATATTTTCATTGAGTTCCACTGGAAATTGCCCCATTCATTGAAAATAGATTTTACAATGGTCATGGCAGACTCAGTTGTTACAGAAAAACAGAAGACAAACCTAAAAGTCTTAGTGACTTAGGAAATAAAAATTTCATTTCACACCTGTTACTTTTCCAGAGGACTTTGAGGGCCAGTAGGCAGGTTACCTACTGTTTTGACTTAGTTTCCTAGGCTGAAGAATCAGCCACCTACCTGGAATACTTTCATTCACAACAGACCTTATTTTCCAGAACAATTCATAAAGCCCCATTTAACCAAAGGAACCCACTATGTACCTACAGGAAATGAAAATCAGTGCATTTGATAAAGCTTCAAAGACATCTACCTATTTTATTAATGAGTATCTGTGCTGAAGTCATCACTGGATTTTACTTTTATCATAATAATGTCTACTAGACTTTAATAAAGATCAATAAACTAACCGTGAAGGGATTCTACAAATTTGCTTTCCTTTAGATGGTCTAGAAATCTATAACTCCAAAAATCCATGTACCTGTATTTGAAATTGTAATAATACATAAACTAAAGGCAACAATAGTAATATCTGCTGAAAGCTTGCTATATGCTAATGTGTACTACATAGTTTCCAGGCAACACAAAATTTAATATGCAAATAGCACTGTAATATCTGTATTGCATCCCTGGGTGTATTTGCTGGTATCTCTTTTTGTGCCCAGTGCAGTCCTAAGCAAAAAAAAAAAAAAAAAAATGCACTGTCATGTGTCTAGTTCCATTCAGTCTAGACTTTGTTCTGTGATGGTTCTAGAACCTTCTTGCTGCTGAATTAAGTAGAGAGTGGTAGATTGTTAGGTTAAGACTGAGTTGACTGCCAACAAAGGCATACAGATTGATCTATGACGAATCTTAGGCAATAAGACCAATCGTGCAACACACCTACTCATTCCCAGTGGTATCCTACTGCTGGTCTCTCCATGTGTGATACTTTCACAAGCCCACAGTCACCACCCCCCACTAGTACCCCATCTGGCTGGGGTCTGTTTCCTGGCCAATAGCAATATGTAAGGACTTTATTCCAAGTTGTTTCTTGAGGATATTTTCTTCTTTAATTATTATGCATTTTGAAAAGATAGCACACATAAATTTTAAAACTGTAGAGATGACAGATTCATGATTATTATAACAGCATTTTTAAAAAATTTTCATAAGACATAAAGTTGCCTTTTAAAAACAAACAAAAAAAAGTCTATGGTATATCCTTGAGAATTCATTAGACAACACTTATTGGAAAATCAGTCTTACATACCGAAAATTATGAAAGCTATGTGTTTTTATTAATTAATTATAAGATCATAGAAAATATACAATCTGCTCCCATAACTGGCAAAGAAATATAGATTAAATTATAATCAAATGAAAACACAAAATAAAAATATAAGCAGGGCATTCTGATACTTAATAAAAAAGCTTTTTCACCTTCAAGTAGTAGCAGGTACCACTGTAAGAATAATGTATTAGGACAAAAGAGTTACTTCTTAGGATTTCCAATGTAGCATCAATCTTTTTTTCCATTCAAATCTTTCAAAATTATGAAATATTAACACTATAGCCAAACTGAAACCTTGCCCACATTTTTGGTTTGATGAATTCAATTCCCAAAAAGGAAAATCTGTTTTCCTTCCCAAACAAATTTTAAGTCCATTTTCCCTTGAGGGTGTTAATCTCATGAAAAGCAATTACCCACAGATATTTTTACATTTCTGCAAAATCAAGCCTTTCTAAGCAGAGGCCACTGGCACATTTGGCTAAGGAATGATGGCATAGCAAAAGTGCTTGGAAGCTAGAGATGGTGTATTGCTCCTGAGAGATATGGGGACTTATCGTCTTTGAACCAATTATTGACATCCCAGGGTACTGAGTGACATATTCTCCCAGGAGAATATGTGCATACATTCTAGAGCAACAGTCTCTATCTTTCAAAGGAGAGGATGGCCTGATGTGGCATCAGACTGAAAAAAAATAGACAAAGACTTATGATTCGAGGATCTTCTACTATAATGCAACTGTGCTACACAGGCAGGGTAACTTTAGCTTTATATATATATAAATATATACACACACACACACACACTCACACACACACACATATATATATACACATATACACACACATATATGTATGTACTGGAATTAAGCAGGAAGTGGTAGATTATTAGGTTAAGACTGAGTTCTCTCGGGCCTCCCCGGTGGCGCAGCGGTTGAACGCTGGGTTGCGAAGCTGCCCGCAGCCTCTGCGGCGCCGGTTCGATCCCCGGCTGCTCCCCGGCCACCAGAGGAGGGTCCCACATGGCGCGCAGACCTCTCCTGCTGCCCGCTGCTCCCCTCAGCAGTGTACTTCGGTCCTTCTGCCTGCTCTGCTCCCCGCTCTGGCTCTGGTGAATTCTCTCACCTTCCCACGCTTCTGACTGTACCCAGTGCTTGTATAAACAAGAAATAAATAAATCTTTTAAAAAAAAAAAAAAAGACTGAGTTCTCTCTCTCTCTCTCTCTCTCTCTCTATATATATATATATATATATATATATTTGTTAAGTTCTCATATAACTTCAAAAGAGAAGTAAATGACAAAATTGGTACCACATGTTCCCCAATTGCAAATGACTCTGTGCTCTGATAATAAAATACTATCAACTATCTGTTGTAGAAAAATGGAGGTCTGCTTCATGTTCTCTGATTACCTCTCCTGGGCACCACCACAGGTCCTACCCTTTGGGTCCCACCTTGAAAAAAGAGATGGAAGCAAGGAAATTATGAAAATTGGAAGAAGAAAGGAAATTGCAGATGTAGGTAATAACTTTTTCTCCCTTATAGCAGCAGTTTTAGATGGAAGGAAATTATTATTACATGGTTTTAAATATCTAATGATCACATCTAAATATTCAGACATCATTTTCTCTAATACACTTAATGGCACTTACCTGTAGTGTTGGAGAAGTCTTTTCCATGGTACCCCAGCTTAGCACCCAGACTTGATCATGTGATTTGTCATAATGTAATTTAACTGGGACAGGGTCTGTGCTCACTGCCTGTAATAAATAAGAGTTGAAACAAAATGATTACAGAATAAAATAATAGTTGAAAATTAGGTCAGAATTATGGAAGAATCCAAGAGCTTAGTTCAAACATTTGAATTGCCAATTACATGTTTTTATAAATTTTATTTGATTAATATAGAACTATGATACTTCACTCAGAACTATGTTTGCTTATTATCTGCACAATTGTATATCTTCTTGTGTTTATTTGTTTTCTATGTAAACTGTTTGGAGAAATATTTAAAACTCAAAATATTAATGATTAATATGTGAATTTTAATCACTTGTTGAAAGCAGGTGAGAACTATGTTTATTATATTATTAGGTTTCTCCAACAGAGTGTTGGTCATGGGAATGGATTCATCTTTAATGCCATAACTCCAATAACTGGATGTACAGTTGTAACTCTAAGAACCTATTCCTTAGTTTAGCTCACCTAATGAGGAATCTAAAACCACAGAAAGGAGGAGAAACAATTTATCACACCATATTTAACATGGTAAATGTGTTTTTCTACTAATATTTGTAATATTTAAAATTTACTTAAAATAAACTTCAGAAAACAATGCTGCCTGGAAGTTATTTAATTCACCTTAATTTCAAGTTATACATTCATTATGAGCTAACAACTTTTTAAGGTTCTTTTCTCTAGTATATAGTTGTACATATTTTCTAATGTTATAACATAAACAAGTAGTATTCAATAAAACCACCTTTCTCTGATCTCAAACATATTTCTTTCCAAAGCTTTGTCTTATATCCTTAAAGAATTTCCCAGGCTTAATTCATAATGGAATCCTCTTCTCAATGTATCCTTAAAGGTAAGCTACAGTTCAGGATGGACCGAGAGATTCATATTTTAACTGACATGCTGGTGGTGTAGTCTAACTAAGGAATTTTGCTTCTTAAACCTTGGCCTTCATTTACCTATTTAAAATTCACAATTCTTGTGTCCTCTGAGAACCAGGACACAGAAGATAAACAGGCAACTCTGGTAAACTGCCCAAAGAGGAAAGTAGCCATAAAAGAGGATGAAAAAGATAAGAAAGCTCAGAACCCTGCTACCCTTGCCCACCACATTGCTGGCACATTCCAACCAACAGAAAGGAGAAAACAAACAAAACAACAACAAAAACAAGAACAAATTAGAGATCAAGCAGAACAGTGAGTGGAAAGTAATGACTGCAAGCACCGCAACCCGCAAATGGGAACTGTGGAGAACCATACGGGAATTGCCCCGGTGGTGAGCAAACGGCTCTGGGCACCATTAGAAGAAGATAAGACTCCATGGAGAGACCTGCAAATAGCCCAAGGACAGCTGGTAAGCTTGTGTGGAAAAGCACGCCCATGCTCAAAAAGCATAGTTGGATCACGGCTGCCCGGGTCCCTGTGTCCACAACCTAGGTTTGTGGGGAGATGTGCAGGAATAGACACTGAGGTGAATGACCCTCACTGAGTAATCAAAAACCAGGTGCCCAGACAGGGGAGCAGGGTGCAAAAGCACCATTTCTGAGGACACTGAACTGGGATACTGCCCATGTCCTGGATCTGAGGGCTTTGGAACTGAGAAATGGAGCACGAAATTCAGGGTGTGGAGTCCCCACCATGGCGGGGCAGAGGGCAGACACAGCTCCCGCACACCGTTGAGGCACTCCACGCCAGCCCCACTCTGTTCCCCAGAGGGGGAAAATCACAGTTCTGGAAGGATACTAGGAACGATCTCTGGTGCCACCTAGTGATCAGAACAAAATCACCAACTTCCTGATAGTTGGAAGCTAGGGGCCCCAAAACTACCCTCCGCTCTGAGAGGGGGTGAGCCATGCAAACGGGGGTAAGAAGGGAAACAAGATGTGGAGCAAGACTCCATTCTGGAACTGAGAGCCATGTGCAGGATCCGGGTGTGGGGTGCACCCTTAACAGTGGGCATTTCACAGGGTGACAGCCAGTGTTTTGGATCTGATAGCCCTGGACCTGAGACCTAGAGTGCAGAATTCAGGGTGTGGAATCCATACAGCTGTGGGCACAGCACCAGATGAACACGGGGCAGACACAGCACTCAGCGTGAACAATAGCCCTGTATTGAGGTGCTGCCCTCCCCACCTCCATTTCTCAGAGAACCACTGGGAAAATCACAGGTCAGCAGGTACAGGTCTCTGGCACCAACTAGTGACCACAACAAAACCACCAACTAGTTGACTCCCTGTTGGAACTGATTAAATACAGAGGGAGGGACCTGTAAGGGACAGTGCCAAGCTACACAGCAGTCAACACCCTAGTGGAATTTTGCATACAGTGCTGGACTTGGTCTGGTAAACAGTTTTTGAAACCACTGAAGGAGCACCCCAAAGAGATGCCCGCCAACACCAGTGGCACAATGTCCCAACACATAGAACTAATTACAAAGCAAACAGCAGGGAGAAGGAAAAATATAAATAATCAAGCAAGCCTGCAGGAGGAGGACACACCACAAAAAGAAAAACGGTTACCAGAGCTCAAAAATGACATGGAAGAACTTTTGGCCTGCCAAATAGAGAATTAATGATCATCATGATTAAATAGATGAACTAAAATGAAAAGGAAAAAAATGATTTGAGACAAATAATCACTGAACTGAAGAATGAAACTGACACCTCAAGATAGGAAAGACAAGAAATGCAGGAGATTAAAAGATTACTAGAGGAGATAAAGAACTCTGTGAAAAGCAATGAAAACAGAATTGATGAAATGGAAGAATGGATCAGTACTCTTGAAGATACAGTAATAAAAAGAGACAAAAGAGAAAGGGAGAGAGAAGTGCAAAGGAAGAAGAATGAAGACATTATTCGACAATCATCAGACTTCATGAGATAGGAAATGTAAGAATTATAGGCATTCCAGAAGGTGAGGAGAGAGACAAAGAACTGAGAAATTATTCAAGGAGATAATTGAAGAAAACTTCCGAAGCATGAAAAAGGAGAATATAGACATACAAGAAGAGAGAAGAACACCCAATCGCCACAATGAAAAGAAAACTACAGAAAGAAACTTAATAGTAAAGCTTACAAGAGTCCAAGACAAGGAAAAAACAATGACTTCTTCAAGGGGGAAGAAACAGAAAATTTATAAAGGAAAACCAATCAGGTTAACTTCAGACTTCTCTGAAGAAATACTACAGGGAAGAAGAGAATGGACTAACATATTCAACAAACTTCAACACAGAAAATGCCAACCAATAGTACTTTACCCTGCAAAGCTGGCCTTCCTCTATAAAGAAAAAATATGGATCTTCTCAGACAAACAGAAACTCCTAAAGCCAAAAACAACAGAGGAATGAACAAGAAGAATAGAATAAAGCAAGAAATAAAATCACAAAGAAGACAAACAAAATGGCAAACACAGATGCCAATATATCAATATTAACTCTAAATGTAAATGGATTAAACTCACCAATAAAAAGACACAGAATAGCAGTCTGGATTAAAAAAAAAAATCCATTCTTCTGCTGTCTCTAGGAAACACATTAAACCATAAAAGATAAATATAGACTGATAGCAAAAGTTGGGAAAACAACCCTACAAGCAAATGGATCAAAAAAGAAGGCAGGAACAGCTACTTATATCAGATGAAAAATACTTCAAATTAAAAAAGGTAAAAAGAGACAAATAGGGACACTACATTATGATCAAAGAGATGATATACCAGGAAGAAATAATACTCATCAACATATACTCACCAAATGAAGGAACACCAAAATATATTAGACAATTATTGTCAGATCTGAAAACAGACATTAAAGAAAATACATATATAGTGGGAGACTTCAACTCTCACCAATGGACAGATCAACAAGACAAAAAATAAGCAAAGACACTAGAGCCCTAAATAAAGATATAGAACTTATGGACTTAACAGACATCTATAGGAAATTGCCCCCCCAAAAAAACTGAGTACACATTTTTCTCAAGCACACACAGATCATTCTCCAGAATTGATCACAACTGGGCCACAAGACAAACATCAACAGATACATGGAGATCAAAATCATTCCAACTATCTACTCTGATCATAAAGACATCAAACTAGAAATCATGAAAAGAAAACAAGGCACCCTCCCACTTCATGGAGATTGAAACCCACACTACTGGAAGACCACTGGACTAATGAGGAGATTAAACAAGAAATTAAAAAAAAAATACTTTGAGTTGAACAACAAGGAGGACATCACTTTCCAGAATGTATGGGATGCAGTAAAAGCAGTAATAAAAGGAAAATATATATCAGTACAGGCTCACATCAAGAAATAAGAAAGAACTCAAAGAAACAACCTAATCTCACATCTCAAAGAGCTAGAAAAAGAACAACAAAAACCCTCAAGCCAGTAGAAGAAAGGAAATAATAAAAATCAAAGCAGAAATAAACAAAATGGAAATAAAAAAAAAATCCAAAAGATCAATGAAACCAAAAGTTGGTTCTCTGAAAAAATAAACAATATAGACAAACCTCTAGTCAGGCTCACAAAGAAAAAAAAAAAAAAAACAGGAGAAAACACATATAAATAGGATTATAAATGAAAGACGAGCAATCACAACAGACTGTAGAAATAAAAAGAATAATCAGAGATTACTATGAACACTTATATGCAAACAAATCCAACATCCTAGAAGAGATTGGTGGACAACTTCCTAGAACAATACAATCATTCAAAGCTGAACAAAGAAGAAATAGAACAACTAAACAGACCAATTACAAACAGCAAAATTGAGGCAGTAATCAAAGTGATCCCCAAAAACAAAAGCCCAGGTCCAGATGGCTTCATAAATTAATTATGCCAAACATTCAGCAGTGTATTAGAGCCTATCCTACACAAACTCTTTCAAAAAATTGAAAAAGAAGGAATACTACCAGATACATTCTACAAAGCTAATTAATTAATACCATTAATACCAAAACCAAACAAAGACAGCGCAATAAAAGAAAATTGCAGGCCAATCCCCATAATGAACACTGATGCAAAAATCCTCCACAAAATCCTTGCCAACAGAATCCAACAATGCATCAGAGGAATGATACACCAGATCAAGTGGGATTCATTCCAGGAACACAAGGATGGTTCAACATACAAAAATCCATCAGTATAATCTAACACATCAACAAAAAGCAAAAGCAATGAACAGATTCAATGCTATTCCAATAAATATCTCAATGACATTCTTCAAAGAAATAGAACATACTGATGAAATTCATATGGAACCACAAAACACCACGAATATCCAAAGTCCTACTGATGAAAACAAAGGAGAAAGGAGGCATCACACTTCCAAACTTCAAGCAATACTACAAAACCATGATATTGGAACATAAACAGATACACAGACCAATGGAACCAAATAGAGAGCCCAGAAATAAAACATACTTATATGGACAGCTGATCTTTGACAAAGGAGCAAAGAATATGCAATGGAACACAGTTTGTTCAATAAATAGTGCTGGAAAAACTGGACCATCACATGCAAAAAAATGAAACTAGACCACTACCTCTCACCATCCACAAAAATCAACTCAAAATGAATAAAAGAACTGGATATAAGACCTGAAACCATAAAATACACAATAAAAAATATAGGTAAAAGACTACAAGACATACATTCAAAAACATATTTAAAGACTCCTCACCCAAAGCAAAGAAAGTCAAGGAAAAGATAGACACCCGGTATTACATCAAACTGAAAAGCTTCTATACAGCAAAATACATTAACTAAAACAGAGAGATACCCCAATGATTGGGAAAAATCTTTGCACTCCATTCAACTGATAAGGGACTGATCACAAAGATATGCAAAGAACTCTCAGGACTCAACAAAAACAAAGTAAACAATCCAGTCAAGAAATGGGTGGAAGAACTCAAAAGACATTTCTCCAAAGAGGAAATGCAAATGGCCAACAGGCATATGAAAAAATGTTCAACATCCATTATAATTGGGGAAATGCAAATCAAAACCACATTGAGATACACCTTACACCAGTAAGAATGGCACATATCAAAAAAACAAGCAACAACAAATGTTGGAGAAGATCTAGTGAAAAGGAAATCTCATACATTGCTGGTGGAAGTGCAAACTGGTCCAACCACTATGGAAAGCTGTCTGGAGTTTCCTCGGTCTACTAAAAATGGAGCTACCATATGACCCAGCAATTACACTCCTAGGGATCTACCGAAAAGACACAAACACATTGATTCAAAAGAACACCTGTACACCTATATTTATTGCAGCACTATTTACAATAGGTAAAACCTGGAAACAACACAAATGCCCACAAATAGATGACAGGGTCAAGAAGCTGTGGCATATACACACAATGGAATATTATTCAGCAATCAAAAAAGATAAACTCATGCCATTTGCAGGGGCATGGATGGAGCTAGAAGGAATTATGCTCAGTGAAACAAGCCAGAAGGAAAAAGAAAAATATCACATGGTTTCACTTATAGCAGGAATATAGGGGAACCAAATAAGACATCAAAAAATAATAACAGTACAAAACATAACAAAGCAAAAATGGACAATTATAAACCAGAGACATCCTGCAGGTGAGGAGGAGGGAGAGGGATCAGATGGAGGGAGGAGCACAGGGGACTGAGGTGATGGTGCACGGGTGCACTGGGGAAGGAAACTCTATGGGGACTACACCTGAGGGGGTAGGGGGAAGCAAATATTGTTTAAAAATGAACAATGATGTAAAAAATTAAAAAAAAAATAAAAAAGGAAAAAAAATCACAATAACCCATAGAAATATTCCTGTATCAGTGTTCTCAGTCTTTTCTTCCTGCATAGTGAAACCGTATTAGTGTTTTGGGATCAGGGGCAGCTATTTATCAGGAAAGGAAGCTCAGTTGGCAAACACCAGAGAATCAAGCCAAAGACTAATCCCATTTCCCTTTGACAGATATTAAGTTTCTAGCTTCTGCAGTGACCGAATGGTGACATGGCATATTTAGATTATGCATCGTAACAATATGATTAGTGATTTATGAGACAGATACTGAATTTTCATCAAAGAGACCGTATCAGCAGGAGGTTTCCTTGAGCCATACTATCACTTTCTTGTGGCTTCAGATGCTTTTCTCCTTCGCATTCTGTCATATGAGGATATTAAACTTCAATTTCTAAAATAATTTTTGAGGCCATCAACAGAAGCATGAGAAGGCAAAGCCAACACTTTGAGTATTCGGCAGAAGAAAAATAAAAGGAGACAATATGCTTGATAATAACTAAATTGCTGCAAAAACCTAGAACACTCTCCCATGACTTGGTATAACTTGGGGTATATAACTGCTTTTATTGTCCAAGGAATAGCTAGTCTGGTATTTTGTTAATTATACTCAAATGAATGCCAGATGTTTCATTTAAATTCTTTATGTATTGATCAATAATTTTGATGCACTTATAGCAAAAGAACCATCATTAATCATTACACTAATAGCAAAGCAATAAGATGCCTTTGATTTTTCACATTTTCTCTTTTATATGTTAAAGTTGATCTATGCATGACTATAGCAGCCAGCCTATTTTGCCTGGAGCTTAAATGGAATAATCTTTAGGTCATTAAAATATTAAAGATAATATAGTTCAAGACAAAGCAAAAGCAGTAATAACAAAGACCTCATTTTTACTCAACTGTTGGGATACAGTTTCTAAAAAGCAAAGATACTTAGATAACTTTATCACTGACAAATTCGAATGAAAATTTGCCAATTCTTGTAAGGTGCTTCTATTTCAACCAGTCACTTTCATAAGAGCATATCACCATCTGTATTTTATGTTACTATCCATGTAAAATGGTGTAGGGAAACATATTCGATGCATCCAGTAAGCAGCAGAACTGAGATGCAGTTTTCCTTCCCACTGTGGGAATCACTCTGCACATAATTGACAGTTGTTGCACAAGGTGATGTGCTTACTCTGAAATGCTTAGAGTGTGCCTGCAGAATTTCAAGCACTAGGGTAATAGTATTACTATTTCTAGAAAAACAAATTGAACTGGAGGTATTTTCATAACAATTAGCATGTTAGTGTTTTACTGATAGTAGTGAAATATCCTACTTACAAATTGAAAAACTGAGACCTAGAAGGGTAAGTATCTGAGCAGTCTTTGTTCTTGAAGGCTTGGCAGGCCAGTGGGTGAAAGAAATTAAAATAATGTGAAGCATGCCACAAAATAAAACTAAAGACCAAATGGCATGGAGATTCAGAGGAAAAAATACAATGTAAGATAAAGGATGAGGAATGGAGGTGATACTTTAATGGAGCCTTAAAGTATGAACGATTTTTACAAACAGCAGACAGAAGCTGTGCTTTAATGTTAACTTATGAGATGATGTTTCAGGAGTTTTCAGAGGCACCCTGAGATTAATTGTCTTCAAATATAATAGATACTTGTGTTTGAAGGAGGAATATATCACACAATTTTCAAAACAACATCATAATTTGAAAAATCTCCAATGGTTCTCTAAAATTTTTGTATATTTTGTTTTCAGCATTTCAAAGTTTTGTATTAAATGTAATTTATTTTGGTCTTGGTTTATAAAACCTCACCAGAACTGAAGAGGACATGCAGATTAAAATGAAGAAAAGCACACCAGATCTGCTTTATGTAGCAAACATTTAGCTCTGAGGAAACTGTGTTTACATGTTTTCAAATATTCAGAAATGACATATTTTACAACAGAAATATTTAAATGTTTTCCAGGAACAAAATCAAATAATGAAAAACTATTTCCAAACAACCATTTCAGGGCAATCTTTTTAAAACCTAATCTTCAGTCAAAAAAACATATTTTCCTATTTATAGCATTAGCATTGAGTTTTGAG
Source organism: Talpa occidentalis (assembly GCF_014898055.3). Classification (NCBI taxonomy): domain Eukaryota; kingdom Metazoa; phylum Chordata; class Mammalia; order Eulipotyphla; family Talpidae; genus Talpa; species Talpa occidentalis. Next base: position 100,353,093 of record NW_023605194.1, on the reverse strand, counting down.
AGGAGTAAATGGCATGCTGGCTTTCATAAAATATCTACTGTGAGTGCTGGATATTTACATGCTCAGTAAATTTAGATTACAGGTTTTGTAAAAGAGAAAGATACTGTTTTTAACACTCAACAAAAATATCCTGCCATAATTAAACCTGTAAGCTTTCTTATGTTATAAAATAATTTGTTTCTCCATATTTAGTGAGAAGGATTGTAAAGATTCTTTCTTCCATACCTCTCATTCTCAGGAATCAGGATTGAAGGTACCATCCTACTCTGATACCATCATGAACAGTACGTCTGCCATCTCTAGCCCCATCATACGGCTTCTAACTTCACACTAGTCAACTTTCACAACAGATTTGTCAGTATTTTTTTTAAAACATTAACTAGATCATAACAGCAGTATGCTCAAATCATTATAGCATGTTCCTTTTTTTTGAGGGGGGGATTGGGGAGATGTTGTTTAAGGGTATAGCTTTGCAACAAGTAGCTAAAAAAGTTCTGGAACTCTAATACACAGTGCAGTCATTCTAGACTAAAGCAACAATACTGTGCTATAAACTTCAGAATTGTTAAGAGTCTAGATGTTAATTGTTCCTGCCACAAAAAAAGAAATAATCCTGTGATGTGATAGAGATATTAGTTGGTGCTAAGACAGTAATCACATTGCAATATATATATGTGTCAAATCAGCATGTTAAATACCTTAAACTTACACAAAGTTTTATGTTAATTGTATCTCAGTTAAAAAGTTTGTACAAGTGGGCCTCCCCTGGTAGCACAGGCTGTTGAGTACAGTGCTGTGAAGCTGTCCGCAGCCTACGCAGCGTGGGTTTAATCCCTGCCGGCCAGCCTGTGAGAATCCCACATGGCATGGCAGACCTCTCCTGTCTTGCCTGTTCTGCTCCCCACTCTGTCTCTGGTGAATCCTTTTACCCTCCCGCACATCTGGCCTGTACCCCGGTTCTTGTATGCATAAATAAATAAATCTTTAAAAAAAAAAAAAGTATGTACGGGGGAGGGGGGGGGAAGCATGTTCCTTCTTGCCCTTGGACAAAAAGCCAGAAATCCTTCCAATGTCTACTGGCATTTACCTGACCTGACAGTCCAGAATTTTCTACCAGCTCTTCTATTTCCTATCCAGCTGCCTTGGCCTCCTTACTGATCATCCAGCATGCTAACTGCACATTTGCCTTTTGGAGGACCTTTACTGAATATTCTTCCCCTATTTAGCCCACTGTCTGCTTTCTAAACACCTTCTTTGCACAGAACTCACCTCCTCGGTGAGGTCAGTCTAACTACCTTATTTAATACTTATTTAAATACTTATTTAACACCTGCCTTCCCTTCATGCATTTTCCCTCATCCTTAGCTTTCCTAGTCCTACCTGGTCTTGCTCTATCTTCTTATGCTTTCCTATAGCACTTAACCCCTTACTCATTTTTTGACTTAAATTTTTGTTATTCTTATTTTGCATTGTCTATCTCCATTCTAGGCTCTAAGAAGCCAGGCTTTTGTGTTTATTTAGTTCCATGATAAAGCCTATGCACTTAGAAAAATACCTAGTAATTATTAGTACTTAATATATAATTAACAAACATCTAACTCTGCTTTAATGGGGAAAAGTAAATTGCAAAATTGAACAGCATGCCAAAATCATTATTATTAAGATCATCATTATTATTTTATTTAACCAAAGCAATTACGCTGTGCACAAGGTTTATGAACAAAGTTGTATTTTTCTGAAAACTTTACAAACATAAATTCTTTTTTATGTAAAGTTTACAATAAAATTTCTGTTAATGTTTACACCACTGCTTTCCCTTTTGTTCACATATAAGTGAACATAAGACTAAGGATACCAATGTGGATCCCTCCCTGCTGTAAAACACCTGCTTTCTTCTCAAGACATCTTCATACCCACTGTACAGATGGATTCAGATATTTAATATAGGCCCCAAAATTAAATATGATAAAATGTAATTTAATTATCATTTTAAGATAAAAATAAATAAAATGAAGTCCTAGGATTCCTTTCCCATGATGGTCATCATTATCTCCCTTACACTGCACACACTTCCACTTTATAAATCATATATATGATTTATATATGTTTGTATTTTTCTGCAGCCACTATCCAGTATCAGGAAAAGTTATTTAAGTTAATAGACAATGTTCAAGTATATGTGTTGTGAAAAAGTATTACATATATGCTCATTTTTTAGCTCAAAATTAACCTATGTAGGATAGTAATTTACTATTTAGTATAAATTTGCATTTAGTTACCAGTATTAATTTGCTAGAAAAATGATCTTAAAACTCTGCCTTGAGAAGTCCATGGAAATGAAACTTGTTTGTAGCAGTCTATTTGAACACCCATCATGACTGGGCAGTGTATCAGTTTTGACCTACTGAATAATTCTGTAAGACTTTATTTGAATAAAGGGTTCTGACACTACAGATTAGAACTTTCTCTCCCAGATTATAAATGCTATGATTTGTATATGCAATAGCCTTCACTACCTAGTGTGATATTTAGATTATTAAGTCCCAAGCCTTCTTCCAAATATCTATCAATGTATTAAATATTAAATATTGTTATTTATTTCAATCAACTATTTTGTTATTGTAATTATTTAATAATAGTATTCTACACATTCAATTCTTGGATTCCATATTTTTAAATTTCCCATGTGCTATTTTCAGTCATGATTTTGATAAATTAACTTCTCATTCTATTCATTTTAAAAGATATATTAATATATATAGTATAAATCATAATAAAGTTTTATTTGAATTAGCTTTATAAATATATTGATAAAATATGAATTTTCTAATATTTGAAAACATTACTTAAGAACACAATTTACTTATAATATGAAGATTTTTTTTCTTCTTTATCTATCTGTAAACCTTAACTCCCTCATAACCCCAACATACCAAATGTTCACAAATTCATGAACATTTCAGGGGAGATGCAGCAAATACAAACATTTAAAACGCATGCTACAGTAATCATGGACCTGTTGTATCAACGTCTGTAAAGATGATTTATGGTGTAAGGGTGAAATATGGATAACAGCAACAAAAATACACAGAACTCGGGGCTTATTCTGGAAGCAACAGGAAAGCACAGCTTGTTTATCAGTCTGACAAGGAGAGTACCAGCTGGCTAATTAAGTGAACCTAATTTAAACTAATGATGCAGATTCTCAGGATAACGTGCTAATGGCTAGAGGAGACTGCTGATGACACTTAAGAATACTCCTGAGATGCTTCACTAAGCCACTTCTGCATCAGAGCAGAACCCAATTTTGCTTCACAGAAGACAAAATGAGGTCAGTTGTTTACTAGTTAATCTTTAATACAGGGAAACATCACCTGTATGCCAGCTCACACAAATTTTAATAGTAAGAAAACTTGAAATCATTGAAGTTTAAAGCAACACAAGGTTATAGATTCCATTGAAAAACTGTGACCTTTTACTTTTTAAACTGCAGAAATAGTATGGATAGAAATAATACGGATGTATCTATTAGAACACCAAGATACTATAATAATACTTTAGCATGAAGTTTATAAAATCTTACGTTTTAAAAAAATATTTGTCATTTTAACAATAAAATGGAAAAATGTGTTTCATTTTTTTTAAATCTCCAGTGCTAAAATACATTTAAGACCAATGCACATAGTCAGGTACAAGAAACAGAAATCAGAAATATGGTTTCTTACATGAATATAGCATAAACAGTAAAGTACTTCGTTGTATTGAAAAAGAAAGCTTGAAATAGTGCAATGAATGGTGTAGTATTCTTTTCTCTTCATTTATTTTTTAACAATAACACATTTTGATTTAGGATGTCAATGTTTCATCTATATCTACACTGTAGAAAATTATATTGTGATTTCTATAATGTTTGGGAGCTGATAAATTATATTATTTATATTTTGTTATAATTAATATTCTTAGTTGGCTCTGTTTAAAATCTTGAGGTCAGAAGTAAGTAAATGAACATATATATATATATATATATATATATATCTATCTCACACAATAAGGAAGTACAACTTCCTTTAGCTACAAATAATGCTGACTGCAAATATAACCTCTGTTGAGAAAAATGGCCAATTGAGAAGAACATTTTACTTTTTACAAAATTAACTTCACATTCTGCAGTTGAGTTTAAGAATGTGCTCAGTCCTGGCATATAAATGAAAGCTTTACATCACAAAGTTTTCTAAATTTAGATTTTTAAGTACATATAAATAGTCTTTCTTAACAAAGCCTTCAAACTTATATTACTTGAACTATTAACTTATAAACCAGAAGGTTTGCTATCCAAGTGTGTGAAGCCTACTATGTACATAATGTCTTTAGGGAAAACTTGAAGGAATTTAAAATTCTAAGAGATGAAGTATTTTCAAGTATAAAAATACAGTAGCATATTCACAATTCACCTTTAGCACATATATTTGAGGATTAAAATTTACACACTTCAAAGTAATGTTAAAACAAATAAAGAGGTGTGTTATTATCCCCAGCAGGGATATACTTATGAAACTCATAACCTAAATAGGTTCACAAACTGAAATGATACATGGCTGCAAAAAAGAGAACTTAGAAAATTTGAAAGAAAATTTTAATTTTTTAAGAAGCGAATCTTACTGGCGTATTTCTAAAATTTGAAGTTGACATTTATAATCAACACTAGACCTCAAGAATTAGTGTCCCTCTCAGAGACTATTAGGCGCACTATACCTGATGAGATCATATATATTTAGTCATTTCTGGATAGAAACATATGTTAATAAAACATGGTGATAGTTTTGTTTAAACCACCTATAGCACTAATTGTGTCTGTTGGCTTAACAACGGTTGAAATACAAAAATTGTAACATAAATTTTTTGAAATATAAAAATTTTGAATGGCGATAAAATATATAAAATTGTAAGCAATCTTACATGAATACATGTTTTAAATATCATTTTATCATTATCAGGTAATTTTACTTAATGTTTTGTATCTTAAAGTCCTTTTTCATGCTGATGCTAAAATAGCTTTGCCAGTTTTTGTTGCTTAATAGTTATCCATCTGCATTATCTGTTACAATCCTTAAATTTCAAATTTTCCTTTTTCTCAAATTTTTGGGTATATCTCAATTTGCAGACAGATAAACTTTCATTATTTGATCTAACAAATTTCTTTTCAACTTTCATTTAGTTACTTTAGTCAATTCTCAGTGATTTTTGTTATGGATGTATTTGGTTTTATTCTTTCATTTTGCTTAAAGTTTTTCTATTTCTGCTTTTTTCTATTCATAACTTTTTGTCTTTCTTATTCTTTTCCCATTGTATGTCATATTTTTCACAAACACAAAAGTTTCATGATGATAGGCCTTGAAATTAATAAACATTTAAAATATGCATAGAATAAAATTATTTTCATTTCCAAAGATAATAAGGAATCTTAGCTAATATTTTGAAAGATGACATGTTTACCAATTTATTTGTTCACAATCACATCAAATTTACTACTCAGTTAATTTTCCTTACTACTGAAGCAGTTTCAGGTTGAGGTGTTTTGATTTATGTTGCCAATAAAGATAATTTCTTTTGTATATATGACACAATTACTTATGCTGTGGTTTAAAATTACATTTTCACTGACCACATAATATCAGAATATATTTTATTTCAACTTAGTCTTTTAATAATATTAGTTCACTTTTGTTGTCCACTATAGTTACTGAGAAAATTAATGTTCTTACAATAATTCATCTGTAATTTTTGAGTTGATATTTTGAACTTGAATTTTATCTTGATATTTGGTGTTGTCACGAAATATATTTGAATAATGATTTATTTTCTATTTGAATTCCACTTGTCTTTAATGTGGGTTTATTATATTGAATTTTACATTAAAATTTTATAATAAAGTATAAAATCTAAAATATTCTCGCTCATTTTGGTTCAAATGTTAACTTTCAGTTTTTCTCATAAATATTTCCTTCTGAAATTTCTCTATCTACTATAAATGTGTGAATAAAGTCTTATGTATTCAAATATAGCTGATTCTTGTTATTAGTGGTAGTTGTTTTAGAAAGTCACCACACACTGAATTTCAGAATACTGAACTATTGCTCCTAGGAGAAACATACAGTTGGATTCCTTTGAGCCTATGATCACATGATTTTTATTAACTAAAACAATACATAACCTTGTTTTATGTATTTCTAGTCAAATACTCTTTGATATATATTGTTTATTAATTAACATGGCACAGTCAAGCATCACTACAACTCATGCCTGAGTGAAGCTTATCACACACAACCTTTTTGAACTTAGGAAGAGTAGGCTACATTTCAGTGCTATGTTGGGGCCACTTCAAAAAGAAATCTGCCCCAAAAATCACAAAACTTCAAAAAAAAAAACAAAAAAAAATACAAAAAAAAAAAAACCAAAGTGACTCTAAATAGACCATGAAGAGAACACTTGTTTACAGTATGAAAGATGAAACAAGATAGCAGTTATCTCTATTTTCAACCCTAGCTGTGAACATGCATGTCCAGAAACAAGTTTTCACCACCCTCTACATTTCTGTGAATGACCACAAATGTGCCAAGGATATAGATTTGTGGTTTTAAACCAGTTAAACTGGATAAGAGAAATTTCATACAGAATTTATACAATAAAAGAGAATCAACGATAATCAATTTCTTTACAGCAAACAACGAAAGAATAATTTCAACAATAGCTACATGAAAACAAAATGATCTGCCAATTGTAATATACAGTCAAAATGGCTAGGTATAAATAGTGAATGTTATATATTTCCATTTAAATAATTTTTAAAAATGGGCAATATTTCTGTTGGTAACAGAAATCTAAGGAATGATTACTTTTCAATAGGTAAGACTAGAGGAAGTAATACAATACTCCTAAAAATATTTATTATCTAAATAACAAAGTCACAAGGAGAACAGATTTGTTCAGATTGATACCCAGTTTTTTTTTTTTTTTTTTTTTTTTTAGCCTGGTCAAAATCTAGCAGTATCAAAGACAGAAGTTTATGGTAAATATATGGGACAAAATGTATTTTAACATTAGATATGGGATGATTAGATTGGGTATACATGAGAAATTGTAACTCTGGAGGGCTTAAAGTTTTCTAATAGAACAATTATTCATCCTTTACTCATTATTGTACTACACATTCTCATATAAGAAATTGAACCATTAGACTAATTGTTTACTGGCAAGTTTTCAACAGTATAGATACCAGAGCTTCCTTGCAGGAACACGTTTTTATTTTTTTATTTGTGACAGCAAATCCAATAATGTTTATAGGATGAACAGATGACTGGATGAACAGATGAATGGATGAATTTAGGTGAAGGTGTTAAACTTTTAATATAACAAACTTGAACTTCTAACCCTTTAGCACTTTTTATGGCTCGAGTCATTAATCAATATTAGAGGAACTAATATCTATTTCAATATTCAATTAAAAAAAGTATTATGTTAAAAAACCCTGTAAATTATAAGGAATGGTTACTTTTCAGTGTCTTCCAGAAATTTGTTAGTAAACAGGGATATAGCACTTCCATATGGCATCATCTCTATAAATGCTTTAAATGCATTAGTTGACCTAATACTTAAAGTAATTTTATGAGATTTGTGGAGCTATTAAAGCTATTTTGTTTGTTTCCTTTGAACATATCATGAAAGGCTTAGTACAAGAGCCACATTGCCTAGATACAAGTCCTGCATTGATCCTTGCTATTGTGCAACTGAGTTTGAGTTGATTGGTCATGTTGGGCCATCTTAGAGAAAACAGAGAATTAAACATTTGATGGCTCAATCCAGAATGATTTCTCATCACCACAACCATGGCAATATGGAAACTGACTATGACAATGTTTGTTAGAGATGTTACCTTTCATTGACCTATTACATATCACTTGCCACTCCAATAAAACCTACTTTTATTTAGTAAAACTTAGTATCATCTGTAATTTTGTTAAGAATCAAATATGCATGATTAAACACTGTTTTTGGAAACATAATGGAGGAATACCTTACTTGGTCTTTGAGTAGGTTTCTCCCTTCTCTAAACAGTATAAACAACTATGAGGGGCACTAGTCATGTAAATACTATGATGTGTTAATGGAAGCCTAATTTTTGGAAATGAAAGATGTTTAAATTCCTCCTCTAGTTTGTTATGTTTAAGTAGCAAAGAGAGATGAGAGTTTGCATAAAATACATGTTTTCCAGTTATCAAAGTGATGAAACAATTTATCAATGACAGTGAAATAGCAATGCATAAGTAACCTGGTAAAGATATGTTTTTAAAATCAATTTCAAAAGTGGGATTAGTCCATACCTGAATAACTTTTTGGGACTGCACATCAACAATAAGGACTCTGTTCAAAGTTGGCTGTGCAACATATATGAACTTGTCTTTCACATTCACAGCTGAGGCCCACACACACCTCTGAACTTCATCTCCCTCAGCTTTGGGACAGACTTCATCCTGTAATAAAATGAAGATATTAAATTGTGATATGGGTATGGCCATATTATGGGTAAAATCAATGTGATGCTTTACTACTTTCAGCATCAAAAGCTATATATGTATATGTTTATGTGTGTGTATATATATATATATATATATACATATAGAGAGAGTTAGATCAAATAAAACCATACATAGTACATGTTTGAGATCATTAAATATATATAGAAACCTGTGTAAATAAACTTCAAGTCCTTAATTACTTATTTATAGTAAGATATAGTTCTTTCATTTGATACACTTCTTCATGGCTCAGTCATTCCAGGAAGACATAACAAATGCAGATTTTCCTGCCAAAGCACCCAATCTCAAGCTTCTTTACCATAGATCAAATGTCACACTAAATTACATTTAGAGCTTCTCTAGACATAAGTAGTTGTACATGGTATTTTCATGGACTTGTCAAAAGTTACATAATTCAAGGAAATAATTGAAGGTGTCTTTTAATTTAAGGAGAATTAGAAATTTAGAAAAATATAATAGTATAATTATTTAGAATTATTATTTCATTTCCTTTTGATATCAAGGTTAAATATTACAAAATGCTTCACATTGCCCAAGTCATTATTTTTTCTCCTAGAAATATCTTCTGGTTGAATATCACATCATTTGACAGCCAACAGGCATATGAAAAAATGTTTAACATCCCTTATAATCAGGGAAATGCAAATTAAAATCACACTGAGATACCACCTTACAGCAGTAAGAATACAAATTGCAGCAACATGGATGGCGCTAGAAGGGATCATGCTCAGCGAAATAAGCCAGAAAGAAAAAGAAAAATACCGGATAGTCTCACTCATAGTAGGAATCTAGAAAACTTAAATAAGGGACCAGGAAAATGAATAACTATAAGAAAGTGAAAATCAAAATCAACAAAAAACTATGAACCAGAGACACTCTATGGTTACAGAGTAAGAATGACACCTTACAGCAGTAAGAATGACAAATATCAAAAAAAAAAAAAAAAAAGCAACAACAAATGTTGGTGAGGATGTGGTGAAAAAGGAACTCTCCTACATTGCTGGTGGGAGTGCAAACTGGTCCAACCACTATGGAAAGCTGTGTGGAGATTCCTCAGTCTACTGAAAATGGAGCTACCATACGACCCGCAATTCCACTCCTAGGGATCTACCCAAAGGACGCAAACACATTGATTGAAAATAATAACTGTACCCCTATGTTTATTGCATCACCATTTACAATAGGTAAAACCTGGAAACAACCCAAATGCCCACAAAGAGATGACTGGATCAGGAAAAGGCAATATATATATACACAATGGAATATTATTCAGCAATCAAAAAAGATGAAGTCATGCCATTCGCCCCAATGTGGATGGAACTAGAAGGAATTATGCTCAGTGAAATAAGCCAGAAGGAAAAAGAAAAATATTGGATGGTTTCACTTACAGCAGGAATATAGGGGAACCGAATAAGACATCAGTGTTAAAAAAAAATAATAACAGTACAAATCACAACAAAGCAAAAACAGACAATTATAAATCAGAGATATCTGCAGGGCAGGAGGAGGGGGAAGGATTGCAGGGAGGGAGGGAGGAGCACAGGGGACTGAGGTGATGGTGCACAGGTGCATTGGGGAAGGAAACTCTATGGGGACTACACCTGAGGGGGTGGGGGGAAGCAAATATTGTTTAAAAATGAACAATTATGTGAAAAATAAAAAATAAAGAATAATGCGTCATTTGAGCTAAATGACCATAAATAAGGCAAAACGTACCAATTATTTTCTCCTTTCCTGCATTATGTCAATGCGTGAATGTAGAAGTGATACCTAAGCCTTGTGATTTGTGTTATGAGAAACATCACGAACAGAAGTGCCATGAAGCCTGTATTTTTTCAGGTTTTTCTTTTATCCGGTATATTGGTTTTAAAATTCTCTTCATTTACTTATAGTTAGAAGAACCACTATAAAGAGAAACTTTTCATTCTGTACATAAAAGATAAGTATAATTATAGACCCTTATATAATGACAATGTTATAGAAGCAAACACTGACTTGTTGCACGTGGTTTATGATTTAGGTACAGATATTGATGAATTTTGTCTAATTTATTGACTTTTATACTCTAGCAGTAACTTTTAAGCTAATTTAGAATATTCGTTCTCCTAACTCAAACAAACACAAAATTCATTTTTAACAGATGTCCCATTCACCATTTGTTTTTAAAAATCATGAAACAAAATCATGATTTTTTGTTATAATTATCAGCATTACTAAGTAACTATAATTTAAATATAATATAAATAGAGGATAAACCACACTTTGCATTTAGTAGTTAAAATTAACGTCACAATAATATGAAACCTCTTCGAAAAAACATAATGGTTGGTTTTCCTGTTTTCATGAAACCTGGAAAATAATGTAAAAACAAAAGTAATTTGAAAAGAGTCGGTTGAGGGTGGTGTTTTTTTGTTTTTGTTCTTCAAACTTCAGATCTGATTTAGGGAAAACCTGGGATGGCTAACAATTTTTTAAAATTCTTTTTTAAAACTCTGTCCAAAAGTTAGTAGGTTCAGCCAAAACACCCAAAGCATATAATGATATTGTTATTCTTTGAGCTGAACAGATTGTTCTAAGCTTGCAGGACAGAGGTTAAAATGCCTGTAAATTAGGCATGCAAAGTGTACTTCTAGCTCTTTTGAAGGCATAAAGTTAATCTCATTTCAAGGATGTACCCTAATTATAACCCAGTGGGGTCATCCTGTTTAATATGAATGGTACTTTTAACAGCATAAAAGCAGAAATCTGTCCTCAGTACATGCCCAATTAGGAGTACAGTGTTTTACTTTCATTCATTGATTTCTACTGAAACATTATTTTCTATGTCAACCTTTCTTTTAGAAGTGTAAGTATTTTGAATATCTTTGACAAGAACCTATTTTGTGAGACACAAACACCATAAAAATATGTACTTGAGAAACATGGAGAGGTGGGGAAAAAAGTGGGACCTGAGGTTGATGAAATGCTCTGAATTGGAGAAATTGTTTATAAACTCTTTGCTGTTGTGTAAAAGCTCCCAACAAAACCTGCCAAATAACAGAAAGTACGAGCGACCTGACACATAACTGTCAGCCAAACAACTGCTGAACCAGGAGCAATTTCCACCCCTTTGTTTGCTACAAAACTAGTCAACAGTAAAATAAACTATTCTGCTGGGAATTATTTCCTATTTGTATGCTGTCCCACTAGATGTCCCTGACCAGACTCACAATCATTTTCACAAAGCCATTAAAAGTTTCCTGACAGTCACCCTGAATTTTCTTCGCTTCACTTCATGTCATTATTTTTGATTATAGTCTATTAGGTCTCATTTTATAATAGCGCTCTTATTTTTTTCAGACTATATAGATTAATGTTTATTTTTATGGGTAGGAATTGTAGAGGAATGTTTTTCACATGCATTAGGCATTTAGTGGGATAAAAGAGAAACTGAAAAAAATACCAGAGATGCAAAATAAGATTAATTCATACTGATAATGCAAATTGTCAAGAATTATATCAAGAGAATCATTAAATGACTTTTTTATAGAAATGTATACCAGAGAGGGCGGAGCAACATGGTGGAGAGGAGACACTGCGAGTAAGATCTCCCATTAAAAAAAGTTAATAGGGAGGAAAAGCGGCAGGTCCCAGTGAGAACTGGGACACGGAAGATAAACGGGTGACTCCAGCAAACTACCCGAAGAAGAAAGTTGCCATAAAAGAGGACTAGAAGGGAGGAAAGCGCAGAACTCTGCTCCCCTCCCCCACCCACGGAGTCGGCACTCTCCGACTGGCAGAGAGGAGGAAAACAACAAACTAAAACCACCAACAAGAACAAACTACGCAGCAAGCGGGACTGTGAGTGGAAAGGAACTATTGCAGCCACCACACCCCGTGAACGGGAGCTGTGGAGAACCCTGCAGGATTCGCCGTGGAGGTGAGCTCCAGGTGCCATTAAACAGAGACCCCGCCCCCCAGGAGGAGGCCAGGACCAGCACACAGCCCCAGGCCGCCCGTTAAGCTTGCGTGGAAAAGGGGCTCTCTGGAAAAGCAAACGCGGATTGGGATCGGGATAGCGCGGAAAAGCAGCGTGGTTGAAAAGCAAACGCGGATTGGGATCGCGGCTGCCCAGGTCCCCGTGCCTGCAACCTATGCTTGCAGGGAGACGCGCGCGAAGACCCTCACTGAGGTGAAAGTGCCTCACTGAGTATCCAGGAACCAGGCACCCAGGCACGGGAGCGGGGTGCAAAAGACGCCATTTTGTGGACACTGAACTGGGCTACAGCCCGCGTCCTGGACCTGAGGGCTTTGGAACTGAGATCCGGGGCACAAAATTCGGGGCGTGGGTTCTCCACGACGGTGGGGCACAAGGCAGACACAGCACCCCAAAGCTGTTGAGGTTTACCCTACCATTCCTGCTCTGTTTCCTGTCCCACGGGGTGAAAAAAAAAAAAAAAAGCTCCCCAAGGGCTTTAGGAGAGATCTCTGGCGCCACCTAGCGACTTGAAACCAGCAGAGGCTCCTGGTGGAGCCGTGGCCAGCTGGGAAATTAGCCCATGCTGGGCCCCTGCCAACCAGTAGTCTGAGCCCACAGGGGGAGCGAGTACCCAAAGCCGGGGCAGACCAGGCGCGCAGAAGAGTGTGCCTGAGACTGGACACGCAGGGAGTGTGTCCCGCATCGGCATTTTAGAACAGGGACCTTTCTTCAGTTAAGACTGCTTGAAATTGACAGATGGCTCCCGGAGGAGCCAGAGGGGAGCAGAGAAGCTCACCCAAGATGCCGGCCAGTCCCAGCAACACAGTGTCCCAACGCATATGGCAAATTAGAAAACAGACAGTAGGGAGTAGAAGAACCACACGCAACATAGCAACTCCTCAGGGAAGAAGCACACCACAAAAAGAAAACCAGCCCCCAGATTGCAACGACAGTAACTTGGAAGAACTTCTGAGCCTTCCAGAAAGAGAATTTAAAATTGCCATGATTAAAAAAATGACAGAACTCATAAAGGAAAACAATGATAAGGGAAAAATAATCAACGATCAGAAGAATGAAATTGAGTCCCTAAAGAGGGAAGTAAAAGAAATGCAGGAGATCAAAGAATTAATGGAAGAACTAAAGAATTCTGGGAAAAGCAATGAAAGCAGAATAGATGAAATGGAAGAACAAATAAGTTCTCTTGAAGACACAGAAATAAAAAGAACCAAAACAGAAAAGGAAAGAGAAGTACGAAGGAAAAAAAACAAAGAAAGACTTCGGGAACTATCTGACACCATGAGGAAAGGAAATATAAGAGTTATAGGAATACCAGAAGGAGAGGAGAGAGATGTAGGAACAGAGAAAATATTCCAGGAGATAATTGAAGTGAACTTCCCAAATGTGAAGAAGGAGCTGAAAATTGATATACAAGAAGCAAGAAGAACACCAAACTTCCATGACGAAAGGAAAAATACAGCAAGACACATAATAGTGAAGCTCCCAAGAATCCAGGACAAGGAAAAAATAATGAAGCTGACAAGAGGGAAGAAACAAATAACATTCAAAGGAAAACCAATCAGGCTGACATTAGACTTCTCTGAAGAAACACTACGGGCAAGGAGAGAGTGGAAGGACATAGTCAACAGACTCCAAGAAAACAGATGTCAACCAAGAATACTCTATCCCGCAAAGCTTTCCTTCCTCTATGAAGAAAGAATAAGGACCTTCCCAGACAAACAGAAACTATGGAACTTCATTACCAATAAACCCCCACTCCAAAAAATACTACAAGGAATCCTAAAGCCAGAACCTCAGAGGGACGAATAACAATGAAAGAAGGCAAGGAAAAAAAAAAGATATTAAAAGAATAAATAAAATCAAAGGAAAGACAAACACAATGGCAAATATAGATGCTAACATATCAATATTAACCCTAAATGTAAATGGACTAAACTCTTCAATAAAAAGACACAGAGTTGCAGCCTGGATTAAGAAACAAAACCCAACTTTTTGCTGTCTCCAGGAAACACATTTAGCTACAAAAGATAAAAATAGACTCAAAGTTAAAGGATGGAAAACAATCCTACAAGCAAATGGACCAAAAAAGAAAGCAGGAACAGCTATACTTATATCAGATAAAACAGATTTCAAACTCAAAAAAATAAAAAGGGATCCCAACGGTTACTACATTATGATCAAAGGGACAATACTTCAAGAAGAAATAACGCTAATTAACATATACTCACCAAACGAAGGAGCACCAAAATATATCAGGCAACTGTTGTCATCTCTGAAAACAGACATCAGAGAAAACACATATGTAGTGGGAGACTTCAACACACCACTATCAACAATGGATAGATCAACAAGACAAAAAATAAGTAAAGAAACTAAAGCTCTAAATAAGGACATAGAGTATTTGGGCTTAACAGACATCTATAGAACACTAAACCCCCAAAAAACGGAGTACACATTTTTCTCAAGCGCATACGGATCATTCTCCAGGATCGATCATATACTGGGGCACAAGACAAACATCAACAGATACACCAAGATTGAAATCATACCAACCATCTTTTCTGACCATGAAGGCATCAAGCTAGAAATAAACCATAAAAAGAAGGCAAGGAACTTTCCTACCTCATGGAGACTAAAAACCACACTACTGGAAGACCACTGGACTAATGAGGAGACCAAAGAAGAAATTAAAAAATTCTTTGAATTGAATGACAAGGAGGACACCAATATCCTAAATGTATGGGACGCAGCAAAAGCAGTAATAAGAGGAAAATATATAGCAATAGAAGCTCACATCAAGAAACAAGAAAGAACTCAAAGAAACAACCTAATCTCGAAGCTCAAAGATCTAGAAAAAGAACAACAAAAATAATTAAAATAAATGGCGAGAAGATCCAAATAAGCACTTCCCCAAATAATACATAGAGATGGCCAACAGGTACAACAAAAAAATGCTTATTATCTCTTATCATTAAAGAAATACAAATCAAAATCACAGTGAGGTTCCACCTCACACCCACGAGAATGGGTCATAACAAACTGAGCATAAACAAAAGTAGTGGTGAGGCTGTGGACATAAAGGATCCCTCATTTTATGAGTATAGAATAGTCTGAGTCTTTGGAAAACAGTACAGATGTTAACCAAAATATTAAAAATAGAACTGTCACAAGATCTCACAATTTATCTATATAAAGAATACAAAAACACTAATTTGAAGGTATATATGTGTTCCTATGTTAATTGCAGTACTATTTATCTGAATCAAGTTATGAAAACAAGCTAAGTGCCCAGTGACAGATGAGTGGATTGAGATGTCATAAATACACACAATAGAATATGACTCAGCTATAGAAAAAGATGAAATTCCTCCCATTTACAACATGTATGGAACTGGAGGGGATTATGCCAAACAAATCGGAAGGCAAAATACACATACCGGATGATTTTACTCCATTGTGTAATATTGAATAATGGAACATACTGGTTAAAAAAAGACTGAGCAAAAGATAAAGTGATTTTTTCCTACAAGTATTTTAAGAACTACTGATTTTGAACTTTTTTCTGTTCTAGCATCTTTCTTTCTCCCTCTCTTTTTATTTTCACCCTCCTTTTCTGTTATCTTAGAAAAGTGAATAGAACAGTTGGGAAAAAAACACAAGTGTTCACTTTATCAAATGCAGTAGTAGAATGTAAATAATTGTTCTCAGTGAGGAATTGTTTAATTTGTCATATGTTATGGCAAATGAAACAAGAATATCTTTTACTTAATTGGAATACTTATTTATTTATTTTTAAAGATTTATTTATTTATTTATACAAGCACTGGTTACAGTCAGAAGCACGGGAGGGTGAGAGAATTCACCAGAGTCAGAGTGGGGAACAGAACAGGCAGACTGATGAAGTACACTTGAGGGGAGCAGCGGGCGGTAGGAGAGGTCTGCACGCCATGTGGGACCCTCACTGGTGACCAGGGATCGAACCAGTGCTGCCGAGGCTGCGGGCAGCTTCACGATGCAGCGCTCAACCGCTGCACCACCAGGGAGGCCCCTAGATTGGAATATTTAGATTGAAATTCCCAGAATATATTTTATAGCTCTGTGAAAATATGCATAATCAAGTTTGGTCTATTTGTGAATATATTAGATATAAGGCATTTTATTAATCTTGTTTTGCAATGCTATAAAAACTAGATATTATAATATATAATGTATTATTCAATTTAATAACAGTGGCTATTTCCTTTATTCAACCATTTTTTAAAAAGATAATGAGGTCAAAGGAATTTTATCTTTTTTTTTTATTGAGATCATTGGTTATAACCTGGGCAATACAGCATTTTATTTTTTCTGTAACTACAAATGTTTAATCTAGTTCTTTTTGCCATTTCATTTACTAAAATGTTATAAACACACCTACTCATAGTATTTAAAACATACATAGTCATGGCAATGGTCATTGCTGTCTTTTTTTCAGACTGGTAGAAAGAACATTTAAGATAGTATATAGAAACAGTTACTGAAACAAGAAACACTCAACTGGTGTTTTCAGAAAGCTTAGTTATACTGCCAGAGGTTGTGTTACTCTAAGTGTCTCATATTACATTTTCTTTAAAGATTCACAGATGATGTTGAAATAGGATGGATCAACTGTCTTATTGATTTGCAAGTCCTAGATGAACTTTTAATTTTGCCATTAGCTTTCTAAGCAATTCTTAAACATGCACTCTAATAAGTTAAAAAAATTGAAAGTTAGTAAAATTTAATGAAAGGGCATTAAAGGTGCACAAGCTATCCACTTAAATAGTTGGAGATGGACTGCATATAAGGGTTCAGTTTTACTGTTATTATGATTCTTTTTATGAAGTTGTATATTAAATTTCCTGTAGAAAACATGAAATGATTACATGATAAGGATATGGAAAGGTGCAAACTTGTCATCTTAAATACTCATCAATAATTAAAAAAAAATGTGGGCCTCTCTGGTGGCTCAGGGATAAAAGTCTCAGCCCTGTCAAGCTATCACCAGCCACTGTAGCATGAGTTAGATCCTGGCCAGGGAGCTGACCCACATGGCACAGCAGTCTTCTCCTGTATCACCTGCAGTTCCCCTCAGCAGTGTATTTCAGTCAATCTGTCTGTTCTGCTCCCCACTCTGTCTCTGGTGAATCCTCTCACCCCCCACATCTCTGGCCTACACCCCAGTTCTCATATGCATAAATAAATAAAATTAATCTTTAAAAAATGTTAAAATTAGCCTACCATTTAATAATTTAATTTAATCTACACTTTTGTTTCCTGAACCAACTCCCCAATTATCCAAACTGAGATAAATGAACTAGCTGATATATAAAATATTAAAGAAATGAATAGACTTTATGTTAAATTGAAACTACTGACAATTTTGAAGCTACTATTGAAATAAAAATGTAAGCAATGAGAAATCAAACAAGAGTTCTGAAAATATTAAATATTTAAGAAATTCCAAGAAAAATAAGGACTAACATTTGAGTGCATATTTAAAATTATAAATTTCATTCACAAAAATCATGAAAATAATTATTTAAATTTTACTATATTTACAATGAAGGAAAGTAATTTTAAGTAAAATAATCACCTGCTGTAAAGGAACACCAATAGGAAATATCTAATATTGATAAATCAAAAAATATCACTACCGAACACATTATTTAGAGTCACTGAATAGATTCAATTACATGAAGTAGATCTGGGAACAGGGGACATGCCGCAAGAAACTGCTTGTTATCATAAGCTTTTTTGCATTATTTTATTTTTATCATGTATTTCTATTACTTTGGAAAAAGAAATAGGTGCATTTCTGTGAATACAAAAGTCCTGGATGAGAAAATGTATTTTAAATTCATATTTAAAATACATAGAGTTATGTGATTTTGTGTCAAGAAAAAAAGGTTTCATGTATAAACATACTTGTATCAGTAATTTTTGTGTTACACTTTTCAATTTTACCCTTAAAAGCACCTATTGAAAATCCAAATTACTGTAAACACATTTCTTTCTGAAGTACATAGAATATACTCATGTTTATAGTGAGTCCTTAGTAATCATATAAAAATGTTTTAAAACGATGGCAATAGATTGCAGAAGATGCATCATTCTGCTTACATTCACCCAAATAGCTCCCTTGGTCCTTATTAATAATCTTTTGAAAAAGACATGATTTCTTAGACAAAACCATTTGATCCAAATAGCCACGCAGCACCATTACAAGGCTCTTGCACAACTTACATGCTTCTCACTCTAGTTCCCTCAATGTCATACTTACATACCTAAAATCTAAAGAAACACAATGTGAAAATTTTGAAACAGTGTGATTTTTAATGAAGGATTAGAGGGTTCTTTTTAAGTTCAGAACTTCAAAGACCAATTTCATAAATTTATTTCTTTTAAAATCTACAGAGTAATCTTCTAAGGAATAGTTAGAGGGAGTTTACATTACTTCTCTTTAGGAAGCTCTTTGCAGGATATCATTGTACCACAAAGGGACAAAAGCTTAAATTTTTATCATTCTATAACCCTTTGTAACTTAAGCCATGTTTGAATAAGGACCCTCTGAGAGAAGAATAAGTGGGGAAACATTTCGATTACTTTTCTGGAAAATACAGTGGTATTAAATTCAAAAGGTTTCTCAATGGCTTCACAGGGAAATCAATTGTCAGTGTCAGATAAAAAAAGGCTGGTGTTTCAAGTATTTTTGTGGACAGAGTTTGGAGAAGTAGTAATTGGATTGGAAACAGAATGAAATGATGAATAGGGAAATTTGGAGTTTTAACTAAAGGAATTGATGTATGCCTCGAAGACTACACTCCTTGTGGTGAGGGGGGCACCAACAGAAAAAGGAATGTGGACTCTGTGTGCCCAAATATAACCTCAGTTTAAATTCCTGATGCTTAAGTATTCTAGACACTATAAAATTCTGTCCTTACACGCACGTTTCATCCTAGTAGACTACTAATAGTATCAGTTTATAATAGTAAAATAGTTATAGTATGTGGAAATGACGAACTAGGAAACAGACATTTTGGAGGTCATTCACATCAGATTTCCTGTAGAAACGATGTTCTGTGCATAAGATCTGGTGTTTTAGCACCCATGAAAAAAATAAGTAACACCTTGGTATGTGTGAAGAGTTGCAGCTATATCTATAATAAGCAAATATAGAAATAGCTGAATTTGGAAGTATTAAAGATTTAAGCAGTGGCCATTGAGGATGGAAAAAATAGTTGAAAATCAAACAGCTACAAAGTTGGTTACCTTTTTCTTCCTTGAACCTATAATTTAAACATTTTTGCCAAACCTATTTCAGTTTGAGTTCTGAATTCATAAGTCTGGAATAGAATTCAATTTGCTTGAAGTTCAGGCTGTTCATACTGAGACAAGATGAAATCATGTGTACAACTAAGATAAATATACCAAGAATCCTATCTAGTAAGGATACATAACAAAAACGAAAAAAAAAGATGAAAGTATAACATAAAAGTATGTTGTATGAACACTCACTAGTTCACTATCAAAACTTCAGTCCTGATATAATCTGACATTGTACCAAAATTGAATTTTTATTTAGAGCAAGCAAAAAAGCAAAAAGCATCTTCTGAGAGGTTTGATGGAATATTCTATATTCTAAATATTTCAGTTTTTATCTAAACTTTACGGGCCAATGAGTTATATTGGGAAATGCACTTCTATTCCCTTAATATCAACAGTGACTTTGAAAAATATTCTATGTATCTTTAATCCCTTTGTGGGAAAAATGACTCCAAAATACTCATTTTCACTACTTGCACACAAGAGATTTATCTTCTAAAATCCAGATGAATTAGTTCATTTTTCTATAATAGAACTCAGCTATCTATACATGGCATCTGCATTGTACATTTTGACTATATGATCCTGAATTAATGAACCCAAGAGGTTATATTTACCTTGAAACAATTCAATGATAAACTACTCTATGAAACATTTCTCACAAATGCATTAAAAGAAGAACACTGTTTTGTCAGAATTGTAAAGTAAGGAAAAATAGTATAATGAAGAAGACATTAGATATATAGATCTTTAAATATAGAGAACACCTAATATAATGAATAGACCAAAGCTCTGAGCCATGGAATTTATATTAAATTCATTCATTCAATTTTCATTGAATTCATTAAAGTCATTTAACAAATGTATGTGTAAGGCATTGCACTAAGCATATTTGGACTACAAACACTGATTAAATAATCATCTCTTACTAAACAAGATATGATTTTTTTCATATTAAATGGACAGGTTAATTATGAAAGGGAAAGAATGCACAGACACAAGAGAGAACGAGTTCACCTATGTTTTATAAGACTATAGAATATGAAATTGAATGATTTGCTTTATCAGAAGCAAATATTCATATACTTATGTTTTTGTTTTGTTTTGTTTTTAATAGAGGCATGTTTTTATTTATTTATTTGTTTGTTTTGTTTGTTTGTTTATACAAGCACTGGGTACAGTCAGAAGCGCGGGAGGGTGAGAGAATTCACCAGAGCCAGAGCGGGGAGCAGAGCAGGCAGAAGGACCGAAGTACACTGCTGAGGGGAGCAGGGGCGGCAGGAGAGGTCTGAGCGCCATGTGGGACCCTCCTCTGGTGGCCGGGGAGCAGCCAGGGATCGAACCGGCGCCACAGAGGCCGCGGGCAGCTTCGCAACCCAGCGCTCAACCACTGCGCCACTGGGGAGGCCCTATATACTTATGTTTTTGATTTACATACATAAACACCTTATTCAAAATGTATCCAGTCAGTATTGATATTATATGATCTTAAAATAAAATTGCATATTGTATTTAAAAGGTTTGTGTACTTGTTGTTAATCTATAACTTCACAAATATGGTAGCAATTCTATTAAGTAATACAGCCAATAACTGAAGTATTTTTAAATTTAAAATTATTTCATTTAAGTAATCAAGGATATATTGAACTGAATTATTTTCTTCATTTAAAATTAAAGGTCAGGGCCTCCCCTGCTGGAGCAGCAGTTGAGCGCTGGGCTGCGAAGCTGCCCGCGGCCTCTGCAGTGACAGTCGATCCCCTGCCACCAGGGAGGGTCCCACATGGCGCGCAAACCTCTCCTGCTGCACCTGCTGTTCCCCTCAGCAGTGTATTTCGTTGGTCTGCCTGTTCTGTTCCCCGCTCTGGCTCTGATGAATTTGCTCACCCTCCCATGCTTGTATAAATAAATAAACAAACAAACAAACAAACAAATATATAAATAAATCTTTACAAATAAATAAATAAAATTAAAGGTCATTGGATTGTCCTACAGTATATCTGGAGGAAAGATAATCATTTTACTTATTTCACATTTCTTATTTCATTAGAAATTTTTTTTCTTGTTTTAGGGCATGATTTTAAGGTATAAAATACAGGGTCATTTTCAATATATATGATAACAATACTGGCTATGGGTAGGCTTTGAATAGAAGTAAAAATAAAGGATCTAAATTATGACTTTTAACATCTTTTTTACTCATACCTCATTGACATGCCACCTTAAAAATAAATATTAAGAGTGGAAACCATGAAAAGATCTGCCAATAAGTTATTTTGTGTGTCTGGTATGTGTCTGAACTTGTGAGAACACATAGGTAATAGCAATACCTGCTATTTATTACATAATTAATGTACACATACTTATGTCAGTATGTAAAATCATAACAATATGAAAATCTCTTGTTATTTTACAGAAAATATGCATTTCAATATATGTAATCAATGCTCTTTGCCAGATATTCAGTTCTAAAATTGTAGAAAAAAATTAGTTCTAGAAAGGCAAGGTGTATACAAATAGAAAAAGGAATGGATATTTTCCCACATAAATCTGAACCATTTATTCTACTTATATCTCATGAAAAATTATATGAAGAATAAAAGGTAATTAACATTTATAAAGCATCCAATGTACCCAAATATCCTGTCAGATTATTTACATGTTCTTTTGTTTCATTTGTTAAAGTAATTATTATCTACCAAAATAAGAGATTCTAAATTGAAAAGCAAGTAATCTTGTGTTTATTTTGGGTATTTCACTAGTATTGCCTTAATTTTAATTCCAAACAATTATGAATACACAATACATTGTTTCCTCCTCAAATATAAAACTACCATAGAGCAATAACCAACAAAATAGTTTCAATATTTTCTTCCCAATACAAGTTTCATATATATACATATTTCTGGTATTTCCAAAATATAGTTGTCTTTAACATAACTGTTTCATAAAACTACAAAGAAAGTTTTAAACACTTGCCTGAAACCCAAGTAGCTTTTCGCTGGGTTTAATGTGCCTCTGAAATTCACATTCAATAGGTTGAATCACTTTGATTCCATCTTCATAAAAAACATAGAACATGTTCCCAATTCCAAGACCTTTTGGAATAAAAACACATTCAAAAGTTCAAAATAAAATTATCAGAAATCTTTAAAAAACCAAAACTTAGTGCCCCATGCATCACTGGCCAATCAATTTTTAAAGTCATGTAATGTTAAAAAAGCAAGCCATATGAGATCTTTACTGTATACCTAAGCCATTGTGTGGCATTTATTTTGTATACTCTACCTTATTCTACCTAATATGAAATTCAGTGTGTGCTTTAATATTATTCAATAGATTTGAAATATTTTAAACAATTATAAATGGCAATTAAACTCTTTGATGCATAGATTGTCAGATACATTCCCCACTTACTTTAAATATTAATAAAGAAATAAAATTACTTTTTGAAGAATCATATATGTTCTAGTACGGTTAATGGATTTTTCTAGGGAAAATAAAATTTCATTCCTTTTGAGTACTTAGTTTATATATATTAAGACTTCTAGAAATTTACATTCCCCAGATTGTGGAAAATATCCATTTTCCAGACTAGCCTTTGTAATTTGACACAGAGGTCTTATAAATCAGTCTTTGTACTGGCAATGACCAGGGTCTCTTATTATACATTAAAACTTTTATTAGTTTAAAATATTAGAAAATCACAGTGAAATGGTACTTTTAATTATTTTTCTCTCTATAGATATGGGAGTATAAACGCTCAGAATTTCATCTCACTAACTTTATAAATCCACACCTAAAGGGTGTGGGATATTATAAATTAGAACCTTGTAAGGCAGAGGTTGATAGAGACCTGCACCAGAGGAGTTTTCATGCCAGTTCTTTGTGTCTTCTGCTTCTGCCTTTTTCCAACACACCTAGATTTAAGGCATTGCAGTCTTTTTATGGATATTTGAGTGACTCCCTTGCTCAGTGTGCATAACAATATTCAGTCTAACTATACCTTATATAACTCAGTGATAAGCACAACTCTTAAAGATTTATTTTTATTTATTTAGTATACAAGAACTGGGTTCTAGGCCAGAGGTGTCGGGGGTAAGAGGAATCACCAGAGACAGAGTGGGGAGCGGAACAGGCAGGCAGAGTGACTGAAATATACTGGTGAGGGGAGCAGCAGGCAAGACAGAAGAGGTATGCTGTGCTCTGTGGGTCAGCTCCCTGGCTGGGATTCAAACTCATGCCACAGTGGCTGGTGATAGCTTGATAATGCCGAGACTTAACCCCTGCTCCACCAGGGAGGTCCAAATAGCACAACTCTTCAAGAAATAAGTAAAGTTATTGAAATCTTATATTTTGGAAATCTAAACCATTCTTGCTTAAAATGTTTCCATTCTAAAACATCTATCAAAAGGGAGATAATAAATATCAAAATTACTCCAAGTTTAATTTATTTCAATTGACAACACCTGCAAGGTTTATTAAATGAGACTGAGGATAACAATAAAAGTACATGGATTAACTTGCACAAGTGAATAACGTGTTTATTCAATCTAAGTCACATATATTCTTTATAACGATGAGCCTGGAGGGATTTCAGTAAGAAAAGTCAGAAGGACAAGGCCATAAACTGGACGATGTCATTTATTTATTTATTTATTTATTTATTTATTTATTTATTTATTTATTTAATGGAGGCATTTTTTTGTTTGTTTGTTTATACAAGCACTGGGTACAGTCAGAAGTGCGGGAGGGTGAGAGAATTCACCAGAGCCAGAGCGGGGAGCAGAGCAGGCAGAAGGACCGAAGCACACTGCTGAGGGGAGCAGCGGGCGGCAGGAGATGTCTGCGCGCCATGTGGGACCCTCCTCTGGTGGCCGGGGAGCAGCCAGGGATCTAACAGGAGCAGGCAGGTTCTCAACCCAGTGCTCAACCGCTGTGCCACTGGAGAGGCCCTGGATGATGTCATTTATATGCAGAATAAATGCAGAGAAACTAAACAAAAGGTCAGATAAAGTCAAACTAAGAACCAACCCTAAAATGCTGGACTCCAAAATTAAGGCTACTGGCTGGGAAGAGAAAGGGCAGAGAACATGACAGGGAGGGAGTACAATGGACAAGAGTAGTGACTGAGGGTGTTTTGTTGGTGGGTGTGATGTGGTGACAGCCCGTGGAAGGGGATATCCTATATGTCTAAAACACAAACAGCAATGTAAGCCAATGCTACTTTAATTAAAAAAATACAATAATGAATTAATACATAAAATGAATAATTTTCAGATTAATCTGAAGTGAATAAAATGGCTTAAAATGCTTAATTATTTGTATTAATCAAAATACTAATTAAGCTAAATCAAATAACAACTCCCAAAATGTTAGCAACTAAATAAGCATTAGTTAAATCTTCATTAGATTATAATCGATTACAAGATCACAAAAATATTGTAGAACAAAACCATCCATATTGAATGTTTCAATATGTATTTTATATATGTTTTTGAATTAGGTAACCTTGGCTCACAATACTTTATATGATTCTGAGGTATAGATTTACAACTCTTCAGATTTATGTTACCACACTGTACCCACACCAGGGGACCGAGAGTCCTTCCTCCACCATAATGTATTTTGAAATTACATAGTAAACTTAGTTGACAGTAGAATGATTATGCTTTTAATCCACTAGACTAAGAGGTTCTTTTGGTCAATATTAGATTTTATTTATTACTGCATTTCCAGTACTTTCAAAGTGCTTTACATTTAATAGGCTCAAAAAATGTGTGTCAATAAATGAGATATTTCCTTGAAGATTGCCATTCTATATCCTGTGAATTACAATGATGACTAGCAAAAAAACGAAAGTAAAACAGACAGAAAGATGTGGCTCCAAGCATAAATATCCATGTGATTACTAAAATAATGCATATTAAATTCAATAAAATTGAATCAGGTTACAAATTTCTGGCTAGCCACATTCTAATATGCGTTATTGGAAAAAAAATCAGTTAAACAAAATTTCATAGTTTTTCCACACACAGGAAATAATATAAAATTGTAAGAGGTATTTTCATTTTGAATTTTCTTTCCATTATTGACCTTAAAGTTTCTGACTTCTTTGGGGTTCTCTGTTAAATAAATTTTCTCTTGACCATGAGAAAGAGGCAAGCATATAATCAGAAAACACAGCTACAGTGTAAGAAAAAATGGATCTCAAAAATGTGTAGTTCATATTTGTTTTTCTATCTTCTAAATATAGAGACAGAAATTTAGTTTGGAAGCTCCAGATAGTTAATATTTTAATTACATTTAATAAAGTAATTGTACACCCTGTTAGGGTTCGGTGATTTCTTAAACAGCTCTATTATCACTGGCCACCATAATTATTATTAAATGCAATCATTTCCAATTGTAATTCCTTGCCAATTAGTGTGGCATCATAAAAAATAAATTATAGATGCCTATGAAACTCAGTCAAGTACATTATTTTCTCAAATATTTTATTTTACATTTTTTTTATCCCAACAAAAAACAAAGAACTCTGATGACAATTAGACGTGAAAATTTACAAAAACACATTTATGGTATATGTCCTAAATAATCTGCAACATGTACTAAGTAGTTATTATTTCCTAAGCATATATTCTGTGTCAAAGCCATGAAGAATAAAACGATCATTGATTGGTGGAAAATAATTATTGAGAATACACATTTCCCAAAACTAAGAGAATAAAATTTTAAAAAGATAAGAGTTGCTTCATATAATGAATCTCACTAAAATCTCAAATAAACTGAAGGTCTCCAAAACTTTTGATGATAGCCTGAAGAATATTAAATTAATACTAAAAATTAATAATTATTGCAAGCAACTCTAATGGTACTAATCAAAGTTCAATCATAAGGAGGGGTTGTTCACAAACATTAAGTAGCTTCATATATCACAGATTGATAAGGAGAGTATCAACTGTATTTCAAACATTAAGAAATATTTAGGAGGTAAAAACACATATTTTTTTTTTACAGTGAGGTAAAATAACTTATCCAAATTTTCAATTAATCACAAAAGCCAGCATTTAATCAGCAAAGTCAAATCTGTGGTAACTGATTTCTGACCTAAGTATTGTTCCTTCCATTACAATGACAAAAGGAATAAATCCTTTAAAATGCACATGTGAAGATTTGTTTCCTCTCACCCAGAAAGGCAGTATAAAGAAATGGCTAACAAATATGTCACTGCAATGACTGCACTTGTACATTTAAATGTGAAATATCCAAGGGTAATAAAATGAGATGTAGCTACATGACAACCTCCTCAGTAAACAGCACTCAAAGAAATTTAAACAAGAGATTTAATGAGCAATACCAATGGAGTGTGGGGTTAGCGACATTGGGTGTAACTCATCATTGAGTTTAAAATAGAATGGGTAAATTCTAAACTTTCCTGAAGCTTATGAAACACAGCCCCCATAGGTAACAAGTCTCCAATTCAGTAATAATTGAGGAATGTGAAGTTCATCTAAGATGGACTGATTGCAAACATTTTGCTTAATTTCACTGGTTACTATGTGGTATAATGATGACCTATTCACATTTTTCTCCTAAGAATTTAAATAAAGCATAATTGTGTGTTTGGGTACTTATCAAGTACTTTCTTTCCAACCTTTGTTACTAAGGAAAACAATAAAAACAACAATAATGATGAGAGTGGATACTATTCATTGTGTGTGCTATACTTATTAAACTGAATACAACCCTACTATGTATTAACAACTAATCTTATAGTTGAGATAAAAAAAAATAATGACAAAGAGGACCAAGGTTACATAGTGATGGATACTGGATTTGAATCCAGTCCCTTCAAGAATATAGCCATTTCCTTAAATAATTTATCATACTTTATTCCTAAGACAATGTTTTGTATACCATTCCTTCTCAAAGGTGATTATGAATTGTTTAATAAAATTATAATTTGTGTAATAAAATTATCATTTATTTATTTGAATTAATTGCATGTTCTTAAAGGCATTTCAATATTTGTAATGTAACTTTCTATTCATTTATAAATAATGAATCAACTAGTGAGGAATAATAAGCATTTTTCTGGTAAATGTCTATATAAAATTATTGAAATTTAACAAAAATATTAAATCAAGATAAAGACACATGATAATTTAAAAACTGATAGCAATAAATCTCTAAAAATTAAGCAAAATAATCACAAAAGCGTAAAAGAATACCGAAATATAGTACCTTCTTCTCTCCATAATATGTTAGCTACTGCAGCATGTTAAGAAAAAAGAAAAGAGAATTTCAGTTGCATAATATAAATAATTATTAGAGAGATTATAATCACTATTGTAGAACATGCACCAAAAAAGTAGTGACAGTGGATTCAACAAACTACTTTAAATTAACAAAATGATAACATGCTAGAACTAACTAATAATGCTCTGTTGGTCTCTTGAAGCAGCCAATTCTTTGGAATAAAGATTGTGTTAATAAACAAATAACATTTTATGCTTCACTGAAAAGAATGGGATATTTGAGTTCATTTTCTTGAACTGTATCTCTACAACAGGCTTTGATAGTTAAAACTATTTATTTATTTGACAGTATAGTTAAAAGTCGCTAATAGAAAATGTTGCATTTTTAAAATTCTCAATAATCACAATATGCAATATTGCTACACAATATACAATATTCCTGAGCAAGAAGAGTTCTTGTAAATACAGGATTTTAGATGCAGAAGTAGTCCATTTAAAAGTTTTCACCTCTAAACCAGAAAGAATAAAATTATATCCAAATATATCTTTGTTTGTTTTTGATAAAAACTAGCAAGATTCTTACATTGTTCCCTGAAAACTGCTAGTCATGATGCTGCTTGACATTAAATTTCTAATCTTTTAGGAGCATAAATCTTTCTCTGAGGAGACAGTCATTAATGCTCTTAAATGCCTGTAAATGAGACTGAAACCACACTTTTTTCTTACCATGTTAAAAGAGGGAAATCAAAGCATGAAGAAATGCCATCAATGTCTAACAAATAAACCAAAAAGGTTCCCACTGCTGCAATAAAGATTAGGAATTTAGAATCACTGCCCAGATGATCTGAACACTTATTTTCTTCTCTGAAACTTCACTGTTGCTACTACAAGTTGGATCACTGCTTCATAATGTTAAGAGAAACAAATGCTTCATAATGTTAAGAGAAACAAATCATAAACTGAATTAACTGTTCTTTCTTCTCTAGTCCTACCTTTTCCTCTCTTTCTTTCTAATCCCCACCCCCTCACAATAGCAATCCTGTATTAATAAGGAAGAATAATGCCAGCTGCTTCTCTTCCTTCCATTGTCAACACCGAATCAAAAGGCAGAATGACAGACAGAATTGATACTCTAGCAGCTCCGGTAACTGGCACAGAAAAAAAGAGAATGGGTCAAGATGCCCAGCAGAGAAGTGTCAGGGAATACAAAGAAACTGGGCCAAGCAGTAAGGGTGTAGCCAACCATGGCTCTGGTAAGAATAAAC
This sequence comes from Talpa occidentalis, assembly GCF_014898055.3. Classification (NCBI taxonomy): domain Eukaryota; kingdom Metazoa; phylum Chordata; class Mammalia; order Eulipotyphla; family Talpidae; genus Talpa; species Talpa occidentalis. Next base: position 100,323,656 of record NW_023605194.1, on the reverse strand, counting down.
ATTGGCATTGAAATGTGAGAGCATTTTCAGTTGAAGCCTTTCATGTTACAGTGACTCCACACACACAGGTAACCTTTAATTATTGCTCGCTCTTGAAAATAAAATGTGGTCAGGCATGACTTTGAGAATATGATATAAAAGCACTTTCTTTCCCTTCTACAGAGTAGTTTCCCTTTATCCATGGGGGATACTTTCCAAGACCCCCAGTGGAGACTTGAAATTGTGGACAGTACCCAACCCTATATAACTACATTTTCCCTATACATGCACACCTATAATAAAGTTTAATTTATAAATTAAGCAAACTAAGAGATGAATAGCAACAAGTAAAAATAAAATAGAACAAATATAGCCATACACTTAATAAAAGTTGTGTAAATGCTCCCTCTTGATATTTCTTCATCTCTCTCTCTCTCTCTCTCTCTCTTTATTTTTGGACTGCATTGGACAAGGACTCACTGGAACCAAGGCCAAGGACTACTATATAATGGACAGGAACTACTGTATGGTTATTTTTGGCTAACATTCTCTATGAAACTTACCTTTCTTACTGGAAAGGGAAGTTACCAGATTTGAATAAACTATGCAGCAATCTTATATCTTGGGGCATTTTTTTTCAAACTCAAGGATAAACTGTTTTGTCACTATGAGAATAAAATGGAGTTTAGCTTCACTGTTGAGTAATATAATACACAACATACAAGAGTAAGCAGTTAAATAGTCAATTCCCATAATTGTTAATAAAGGTATAATGAATTCCTATATATATATATATCCATATATATATATATGGATCTCAAGGTATTTTGATATAAAACAAAAATTTCTATCTTTAACTCTTTCTTAATAGTCCCATGTCCGGCATATGGTATTACCACATTTAAGCATATTTACCCAATTACATCTTTTTTTTAATCCATTCTTCAATATGTTTAAGAAAATTTTAAAGCTAATAATCATTGACCTGGAATAATAACAGCAATGGTAATCAGAACAAACAATTACTGAGTTCTCATTATGTGCTAGACACAGTGCCAAGTATTTTAGAGCATTGGCTCCATTAAAATTTAATTTCTACAAATGACGCTAATTGAGTTAATTTCTATAATAGCTTAATCTAAAAAAGCAAAATAAACAGAGCATGTGTTAAGAATATAAGAGACTAATCAAAGAGTTGGAGTAAAATGATAATATATTAAAAACAAATTGATGAGCAGTATATCTATTTCTTTAAGTATTATACAAAATGTTTTCAGATTAGTCTCGTTAACAAAATAATCCATCCAGCCAACACTGTAGATAGGCATATGTGAATATGGAGATAGGCGTGAAGATTGTTCAGAGGGCCACAGAAGCAAGTAGCTGACAACAGATTATCTTCTATCTATGATCATAATAGACTATTTCCAGTATCAGTTGTATTCTTATTTAATGATTATAAATTAATAGATATAAGCAGCCTAAGGCATTTAGTCCTTGACTAATAAGATTACTTGTTATGAACACATATTTTCTGAATACACAGGTTGTTTTGTAGAAGTTTAAATAGTCTGATGAACAAAGTAACACTATTTTTTGGGAGAAGCCATTATGCCAAATACTCTTCAAAATTGGATAAAGAAAGATAATTCAACTTCATATTGAATGCTCACATTAATTGTGTTTCTGAAGCATGTTGTAATGAGTTTCTACATTACATATACCATACTGAGATTTAATAGTAAAAATACAAGATTATAACTGAATAATAGGATGATATTCACTTAAAGGATACATATATCATACATATTATATATATAAATTATCATAAAATAAATTAGGCAAACTGTCTTTCTATAGTATGAGATGACAAAGGAACATTTCCTGAAGGTACACAATACCATAAAAAATAAAATTTAGGTAATAAATTAAAATTAGAAAGCTTTGATTCTTAGTTTGTAATGTAGACAAAATAGCTACCCAAGGGCTTATGATTGCGATAAGCCTGTAAATTCGATGACATTCAGATCATGTAGCATCTTGTTATATAACAAGTCTCTGCAATTGTGCAAAAATGACAATGCATTAGAAACTGATCTACTTAATGACACTGAAAAGGGTATTATTTTTAAAATATAGCCTTCAGATATGGTAATTACAAGGCAAATCAGTTCAGTATGTTCTGGGTCAACAGATGAAAAGATTTACAGAACAAGTCACTTTACCAGATGTGACAATGTCATTGGCCAAATGAAAGCATGCATACTAGAATTTATGATAAATAATAAAAGCTCATAAAATAATAAGTGCCTATCAAGCATAGTTAACCTTGACATGTTATGATTATACTAAGTAAATTTTATTTCACAGTAAATTTACTTACACATGTATATATAAATGCCCACAACAAATATTAAATTGTGTTGAATTTCCAAAATATATAGAAGTGTTTATTCTAAAATGTTTTTAGTATAGACTTTAAAGGCTATACTAAATATACTATTGAGTAATATTTAGTGAATGTTAAAAAAATTAATAGAGTTTTTCATTTGTTAATTCATTTTCCCCCAAAATGTTTGCTTTATTTGGTTCTGTTTATAGATTCATCATATAATGACCAGGAATAAAATATTGTACCAGCTATGTTTATCTTTAATTATAGATTTCCCCTATTCCTAATAATGATCATTATCTCTTATTTGTGCACCTATCTCACAATTATTGTTCGTAAAATCAACTATTAATTGATAACTATTATATTTTATATTAAATCTGCCAAAGGACTGCTATTTTCTTATTAATATAACCATTATAATCTCTGTAGATTAAATAAGATCATATGTAAGTGATATCTTTAAGTTATACAACTAACCTCTTGAAGTATTGTTGCCATTCTTTAGATACAGGAAAAAAATGAAGAGTAGAGAGGTTTATTAATTATTCTTCATTACCAGAATGTATAATTTCAAAGTCTGCTATGTTATATTCAAACATTGTTTGCTATGTCATATTAGTTTATTTGCAAAGTTTGCTAGGTCATATTCAAACTGTCTTTATATATTCATCAATTACGTTTTAACCTGCTCAAGAAATTTTCCTCTACTTGTAAAATGTATATATGTTAATTTCTAACAATGTAAAACTGAAGTTATGTAATATAACAATGCAATGTCACTTCAATTAAAAAATAATAAAACAGGTCATACCTTTTAAATAATTGGATTACTAGTCAACTATTGAAATGATTAATTTTTGCATTTGCCACAGCACTGGTTGACCTAGAGGGTATTACTCTAAATTAAATTAGTCAGAAGGAGAAAGACAAGCACTACATGGTTTCATTCATATGTAGAATGAAAAAAAAAAAAACAAAAACAGAGAAACATGTTCTCTAAAACAGAAAAACATCGAAAAAAAATAAATGAACTAAATAAAGCAAAAAATAACTGTTGGGCTATATGACCAAAATCATGGTTACCAGAAAGGAGGCGGGGGGTGGGGAGGATTGGAAATCAGGAAAAAGGGACCAATTGGTGTCATGAAGGAGATATTTGAATTTTAAGTGATAATTTGATAGTTATATACAGATATGATCTCTAATGAGATCTATCTCTATCTATCTCTAATCTCTACCACCTGAAACACATAATATTAAATTTAATGTCACTTCAATAAAAAATAAAAATGAAATAAAATAAAATTTATCCTAAGTAAATAAATAGGAAATATTTCTGAAGGATTTAAATAACATTTTAAATATTTAGGGTCAAGCGGCTACATATTGCTGTATGTCTATATTTGTGTTTTGTGAATTATACATATTGTATATGTTATAATGGTTATTAATTTGTACAATCATATATTTACATAATTGTTTATTCAAATAACCTAGTTGTAGAATTTAACCCATTTTTTAAAAAAAATTATTTAATTTTAGGTTGTAATAGTCAACCATTATAAATTTACAGAAGTTAATTCTAATTTAAGAATTGTTGCATATATATATATATATATATAACTTTTCATGTACTTATTACCACTGTCATAGGTAATATTACATTTGGAAATATTGGGCTATTGCAACAATTAGAATTATATATACATTATAATTATAATACATTATAGTATAATTATACATTAGAATACATTAGAATTATATATATACACTATATATTATATATAATATATATGTGAATATGTACTATATATGTGAATATGTTATAGTATATATATACCATACACTATATGGTATATACTATATACTATATAGTATACAGTATACTATAGTATATATGTATATATGGTATATATAATTATAGTGTGTGTGTGTGTGTGTATATACCATAACATATTCATACATTATTGCAATATATTTGCAAGATTTTGGATTAATCATATTTTCTACTAAACCCCTAGCCACATATGATATAATCTGTGCTTGGCACTCTATGCTGCCAATAGCTTAAAAATTCAATAACAGCCCACATTCACACTGCTTTTCATCTACCTTAATCCTGGAGATGAGTTATTATCATCTGGGAATTCACTTCTCTTGGAATGGAAATCTATCAAGTGTTTATTGCTATGTGCAAGACATTTTCAAATGAATAGCCTTCTACCTCTACCTAAAACTCACATGTTTTCAATCATCATCTTTGTGATAGCATCACACAACCTCTTGCTACCCATTTCTATTCTGCCTTGCATTTAAATCCTCCCCTGTATACCACTCCAGTAAATCTTAGTTACCAAACCCTTTTCTTAATGTAACTGTACAACGTATTATTTATTTTTTTTTTTAAAGATTTATTTTTATTTATTTATTTATTTATTTTACTTATTTATACAAGCACTGGGTACAGTCAGAAGCGTGGGAGGGTGAGAGAATTCACCAGAGCCAGAGCGGGGAGCAGAGCAGGCAGAAGGGCCGAAGTACACTGCTGAGGGGAGCAGTGGGCGGCAGGAGAGGTCTGCTCGCCATGTGGGACCCTCCTCCAGTGCCGGGGAGCAGCCGGGGATCGAACCAGCGCTGCAGAGGCTGCGGGCAGCTTCGCAACCCAGCGCTCAACCGCTGTGCCAATGGGGAGGCCCCAACATATTATTTTTAAAGCACATTTTTGTAGTTCAATTTGTTACATGAGAAAACTTCCAGTGTGTTTGTTGCCAAAGTTGGGCACTGTAACTCAAGATTTTCCAATTCAAAGACTAGGGAATAAGGAAAACATAAACTCCTTAGCCATGTGCCATTTTGCATGAATTGTTCTCCCAAGAGTATAAATTGCTGGGAAATGTGGTGTAAGAAAAAAACTGATTGATAGTACTATGAGTGTTCCATTATGTAGGAAATAGCTAGATGATTACACTGAAGCTGTAGCTAAACAAAGTAAGTCTGTGTTGTGTCATTTAGTCCAAAAGTTGTAAATTTTTCCCATTTTTTGCTATCACATGGAATTCAACAGTTTTATTCTCTGCATCTTTCAAAATGAAAACAAAAGCAAAGCACATTTTAGAAGAATTTTTGAAATATAAGAATATGAATAGATCAATGCAAGGGGGAAATAGTATACAACTTGCTCTGATTCTGTGACAAATGTGGATTCTATAAAAATTGTGTCCTTTGTTTAAAATATTTTGATATTTTGTTTTCTATATTTAAGTAAAAAATGTATATTCTAATCAGTTGAGTCATTTTTAAAATGTGAAAAGAAATAGCTATATTTTATATTTGGATATAAAATAAATAGACATCCCCACCAGAAGGTGCCTTAGACTTGTGACAAGCTTTTGGGCTCCAGCAGTCTCCCCTCAGGTCAACCCTATTTGGCTAGGCATTTACTCGCAAGACTATGGGTAAGGTTGGGTGTTTTATTGTAAACTATTATTCTTTCTCCTTTTCTCTTTCCATGTACACTAATTCTATTAAAGTACTTTCCTATTAGAGGTCTTACACACTAAGAATATGATTTGATTGTATGCAGTAGATAGCAGGGCCCATATAGAGCAGGCAAGTTTGGGGGTCCTGTCCACTAACAGAAATACAACAGATTTTTGTGCATTGATTATTAATCCTGCAAATTTATTGAATATATGTATAGCTAATAACTTTTTATAGTATCTTTGAATTTTGTATATATAAGATTATGTCTTCTGCAAACAGAGACACATTTACTTCTTTCTAATTTGGATCCATTTTATTTATAATTGATGACTAGGATACACAATATTATGTTAGATAGAATGGTGAGAGTAGGCATTTTGTTATGTTTCTGATCTAAGAGGAAAAGATTATCTTTTTTTTTAACCATCGCTTTTAGCATTAGCTGTGGCTGGTCATATATGGCTTTATTATGTTGAGGTACATAGTATCTAGGCCCAATTTGTTGAGCATTTTAAATCATATAAGAGTGTTGTTAAAAGAGCTTTTCTAAATCATAAAACAGTTTGTAAAACATTTATTTGCATCTACTGTATGATCAAGAGAATTTTATCCTTTAGTTTGTTAAAATGAAAATCAAAATGATCGTGTACTTGAACCATCCTTGCGTCCCAAGGCTAACCCTACATAATCATGGAGTATGATCACTTTAATACACAATTAAATTATTTTGCAAATATTTTGTTGAAGAATTTGCACGCATGTTCATCAGAGATATTAGCTCATAAATTTTCTCAAAAGCATAGGCAACAAAATAAAAATTTACGAGTTAGACTATATCAAACTAAAAAGCTTCTACACATCAAAAGAAATAATCCATAAATGATAAGACATCCTATGGAATGGGAAAAAAATCCTATAGTTTCACCCATGAATTTGAAATGCATTTAATTACCAATATATATTTTTGAAAATCCAATAATGCAGGGGAAAATATTAAATAATCACATTTAAAGAAGTCCAAAGAATTTGAAGAGATTTTTACAAAGAAGACATAAAAATAGTCAATAGGTATATTAAAAGGTACACTACATAACTAAATATCAGGGATGCGAATCAAAAACACAATACAATGCCATCACATACCTGTTAGGAGGGCTGTTATCAAAATAACAAAAGATAAAATGTTGGAGAGAATATGCAAAACCTTTCTTAGAGCTTGTATGGAAACTACTATGGAAATTCTTCAAAAATCAAATATATTATTGTCACATGACCCTGTAATTCCACTTCTGAGTACATATGCCAAAGTATTTAAATCAAGATAAAAAATATATCTGCATTCATATGTTCATTGCAGCATTATTCACAAAAAAGTCAAAATATGAAAACAACCCAAACTATCAACAAACAGTGGATAGAGAAAATATTGTGTTTGTGTGTATATGTGTATATGTGTTCAATACATACGGGTCTTTCTAGCAGAATCTTCCACAAAAAGAGAAGAAATGTCTTCATCCACTCCTGCTTCATTCTTTGCGATACAAGTGTACGCTCCTGTATCTTCATAGCGCACATTGCTTATGTGAACTTCACTGCCATTTGCTGAAAACAGAAGGCAAATGCAACTTGTAAACTACAATTTTAGTTTTGGTACAGTGCTTTCTGATTACACAGTCAAATGGTTCTCTTAGCTTGTCCTAATTAAACTGTTTCCCTTCCTACTTCCATGATTTGGAGCCATGCCAAATTATTCCAAAAGCATTAAAGTGTTTCATAAACTGTGTTGTCACTCTATTACAAAGAATTCAATACTCTATATCAAAAGTATACTCTTAATATTCTATATGCATTTCCTATTTCCCACATTGCATAAGAAGTATTTCATATTAATAACTGTAATTTAATTTATATAGTTATTTTTATTATTCAGAATCTACTTTGTTTTAAACTTTTGCAAAAATTTTAAATAATAAAAATATGATTAATTTATAGGAGAGAATACATCTGAAAAAGGAATTGTGAAAATAAATTAAATGAGCAGGTATAATATGATTGATACTTATCAAGTCTACTTTTTGAATTCATATTAATATATCTGGAATTATTATGGAAAAGGACAGAAAGATAATGCCACATGATTTGTATGTCAGAATACAGAGAAGAAAAATATTTTTCTGTCTTAAAAAGATTTTCAGTTTTTGCCAGTTATTTTACTAAAATAAACTATATTATATTAGGGAAATTAATATAGTCAATGTGTGTATAACCGAATTAAACAGACTTTTAAATCTTGGTAAAATAATATTTTAAATTAATCCCTGATTAATGAGTTTCATCCCACCAATGGGGAAACCAAAGTATAATTAACTGTTTTCTACATTTGGTCACAAAGCAAGTGCTTTCACATAGACCATATCTGAATTTCCCCAAATAATACTGAATTATCAAATGAGGAATATGAAACTCATAGTATGATCTGTGCAAGTGTATGGTAAATTTCCAGAATTGACTTTTAACCAAAAGTCACAACATCCACTTCAAAGAGGGTAATTGCTTAGAAATACTAGATCAACATCAACAATGAAGAAATGGATAATAAAATATCTATAGTGCTGGTTAATATATAATCATACATAGAGTGTGAAATTTCGCATACCTATGTATCCAGATTTATCTCTTAGCTTGTATCCCCTACTCACGATTTATTATCTGTCATAGTCTCTCAAAACTTGACGTAGTTTCTCTTGCTAAAAATGACAATAGCTATTTTATAAGAACTCTCATTCTTTTGGTGTTTGGTGTGGAATATAATCAACTTCTGAAATTTGCCTACTATATATTTCAAATATATATCAAATATATAATATGTTCATATAATAAGGTTTGTTGCTATTAAATGGGCAATATATGACAAGATCAAAATCTAATTATTGTCAAAATCTAATTAGATCTATCTTTAATTTCTGTTAATCACATCAGTGCTCATTGCTTCATAAATTACAGGTACCAAAATATAAACAGTAGATGTAAGGTGTAATTTTATTGGGGTTATTTACATTGATATGGAAATTTCCAGGATTTAGGTTTCAAAGGTCAAAATACTCTGTCTTAAAATTTTTTACCTTATAAAAATAAGTCAATCTTTCAAAAAAAATTAAAAAATGCATACTGATCACATATTTACTGTAAAAGTAGAATAATGAGAGAAGTCTGTACTTGTAGAAATAATAAAAACATTAAAATACTAAAATAGTTATTTCTAAAGTATGACTTGATTGAGCTTAAAAGCATGGAACAAGGAACACAATGGACTATTGTGGAGAACCATGGGTGTTTTGGTGATGGGTATGCTATGGTAACATGTATCTGAATAGGTGTGATTGAATATCTCTAAATCATATATAATATTGTAAAGCAATGTCATATTAATTTTTAAAAAAGGAATATACACCATGACATAGATCCTCAAATATCAGGTGCTCCTCTTGATAATGTTAATAAAATTTGCAGATTTTTTTTTCACTTACAACAATATTATAATCAGCACATATGCAACTGCTTTGGCATTATGTAGACAATTTGACACTACAAAAATGCTTTTTATTTTCACTCACCACATCTTGTAATTCTTATTTTCTATATTTTTTTTTTTTTTTTTTTTTAATAGAGGCATGCTTTATTTATTTGTTTGCTGGTTTGTTTGTTTGTTTTGTTTATACAAGCACTGGGTACAGTCAGAAGCGCGGAAGGGCGAGAGAATTCACCAGAGCCAGAGCGGGGAGCAGAGCAGGCAGAAGGACCGAAGCACACTGCTGAGGGGAGCAGCGGGCGGCAGGAGAGGTCTGCGCGCCATGTGGGACCCTCCTCTGGTGGCCCGGGAGCAGCCGGGGATCGAACCGGCGCCGCAGAGGCCGCGCGCAGCTTCGCAACCCAGCGCTCAACCGCTGCGCCACCGGGGAGGCCCTTTTCTATATATTTGATTAGTTATGTACACAAAATCGACTACTAGAATATGCAGGATACTTTACATATTATAATTTAAAGTAATATAAATGTGAAATATTTACTGGATTTATTTTTTTTTTTTAATTTTTTTTTTTTTTATAGAGGCATGTTTTATTTATTTATTTATTTGTTTGTTTGTTTGTTTGTTTTGTTTATACATGCACTGGGTACAGTCAGAAGCGCGGGAGGGTGAGAGAATTCACCAGAGCCAGAGCGGGGAGCAGAGCAGGCAGAAGGACCGAAGTACACTGCTGAGGGGAGCAGCGGGCGGCAGGAGAGGTCTGCGCGCCATGTGGGACCCTCCTCTGGTGGCCGGGGAGCAGCCGGGGATCGAACCGGCGCTACAGAGGCCGCGGGCAGCTTCGCAACCCAGCGCTCAACCACTGCGCCACCGGGGAGGCCCTTTACTGGATTTATTATTTTCCTGTTTTAATTTTCAATGTTACCAAATATTCACAAAAATAATTTCTATATTATTAATACCTGTAATACATTTTTTTTGTAATTTAAGCATTTAAATAGTCACTTCAAAAATGCATTCTATGAGGAGATGTAATTTTCCTCTTCAGTGTATCTGTTATAAGTCATTGGAAGTATTTAATATATACTGTTTAATACTTTGTGTATCACTAAAATAAGCACATAATCACGATAAAACTTTGTTTAAAAAATTAAAATATAAAAAGAATCTATTTAAATCTTATGTTCTTTCAGGTACAAATATGTATTTTCACTTATATGATATTCTGTTGTCACTGACACATTTTCTATTTTTTCTAAATACTATAAAATATATTATAAATTTTAGCACAAAATGTCTATGTATTCATTTAAGAGAAAAAAATTCAAATTAAAAAACACCTTGAAGCGTGAGTTGTTTGGACAGCTTTGGTGTAATATCAATTCCATTCTTCAGCCAGCCAAGCTGAGGGTTTGGTATGCCCTCTGCATGACACCTAAGACTTGCAGTTACCCCAGGTTCTCTAGCCTGGCTTTCAGGATACACCCGAATTACTGGAGGAACTAAAAAAAGAAATGGAAAAGAAAGTAAGTAAGTAATCCATATTTACCATTTAATTTTTCAAAACAAACAATTGGAATATGGTAAAAATATAAATCATATATTATAATGATGTTTTATATTTCTATAGACATTTGTTTATAAGAACTATTATCCATGACAATGTACCATGAGTCAGTGAATAGCCCTAAAGGCTATTCTGGAGGCTTTGCCATGGAAATATCTTAGGATATTTTATTTCAGAAATTAACAATGTCCTCCAAGTATGACAGATACATATAAAAAATACAGAAATCATTTTAGAGAGGCTCTCCTTTGTCAGATATTGAAAAAAAAGAATATTAAAATATCTAACAATTGTAAAAGAGTTTAAGAAATTAAGACTATGAATTTAGATATATGTAAAATAAATGAATATAGTAATAGGAGAGAAAGTAATTTCTTCTTTTTTTTTAACTACAGCATTTTAAGAAATTAGGATAATTCCATTAACAGCTGCATCCCCCCAAAATAAAATATTTTGTAATGCAAACACTAAAAAATATGTTGAAAGAATTTAAAGAAAATCTACATAAATTGAAAGATACCATGTGTTCACAAATTGAAAGAATTAGTTGCTAAGATAGTAAGAATTGGTGAGAATCATTGGTAAAATGAGAAAATTCCAAAATTGTTCTATATATACAACATAATCCATGTGAATATTCCAACTGTGGGTTTTTTGTTTGTTTATAAAAATGAGAGAGTCCACCTTCAGTTTCATGTGGAATTAAAAATTACATTAAATAACCAAAACAATCATGAAAAAACTCTCACTGGAGGTCTCATATTCCTGGTTTCCACATTTATTATAAAGCTAGAGTAAACAAAACAATGGGATACTGGCATAACGATAAAGATACAGCTCTCTAGAATATAGTTGGAAGTGCAGAAATAAACCCTATATGGGAGGTCAATACATTTTCAACAAAGACATCAAGAAATTGTTTTTCTTAAGAACTGATACTGGTCTGACTAGATATATACATGTATGGCAATAAACCTGTAAGTTTACTGATACCATATATAACAGTTAATTCAAAGTAAACTGGAGAAATAAATGTAGGTGCTAAAACAATAAAACTTATAGGAAAAATACAGATAAAGTCTTCTTGGCCTTATATTTGACTTTTGTTTCTTAAATAATATCCCCAATCACACGCAAAAAAAAAATTGGATTTCATTAAAATTAATTTTTTTGTTATACTAAGGACAAATTCAAGGTAATGTAAATATAACTGAAAGAATAGACAAAATTGCAAATTATATTTGATAGGAAACTAGTATCCAACATATATTATGAACTGTTACAATTCAGCATCTTAAAGGCAATAACCTCTTCTTCACAGCAAAATAAACTATCAACAAATTGAAAAGGTAACCTATGGAATCAGAAAAAAATATGTATAAACCACATATCTCTTAGAGAAATATTAGTCAAAACATCAAAGGAACTCACAACTGAACAGAAAAAAGTGAGCCAAGATCCTAAAAAGCCATTTTTCCAATGACAGGATGCCAAGCTGTACATGACAAGGAGCTCAAGATCATGGAAGATCAGGAAATGCAAATCAGAAGCACAATGAGATATCCCTTCACATATGTTATGATGTCTGTTTTCAAAAACACAACAGAAAATACATACTGCCATGGATTTGGTGAAAGGGAACTCTTGTACACTGTTGGTAATATAAACTAGAACAGTCAGTATGGAAAACAATATGAAAGTAGCTCACGAAATTTCAAATGGAACTACTTCCAAGTCAATAAATTCCCACTTTCTACTTAATTAAGTAAGCCTTGATAGCAATTCATTTTCACCTTTAGCTTCAATTTTCTCACAAGTGAAAATGAGAATTGATTTATGTCTCTTTTTTTATTATGTGACATGAGTATTCTCATGATAGAAAATAATACCATTAACACCAACACTTTTAGTGTGGAAATAGTAATATATTCATAGATACTATAGAATATTTACTATAGAATATTTCATATTCTATTCATAGATACTATAGAATATTTCTGTTGTTTTAAAGATGAGTAACAGGAAAGTTTAACAGCTTTTACCGATGGAAATGAAAAATTACTGCCAATAAATATTCAATAAAAGAACGTATAACTTGTCACAGAACTTGAAGTCAAAGCAAAGATCAATGATTCCTGTAGCATTTTGGGAGAAGTGGAAAATCAAGACAACAGAATATATTCGAAAATTACTTTGAAATGAAACACATCAATCAATTTAATAATTATAATAAAATCTGCATCATTCATATTTGAAAATGCAGCTATTATTGGGTGACCTATACTGTTCTTGATACTTTCCAAAGAATGTTTTCAAGTAAGATGTGCAATAGAAACCTGCAGTGCCATCTCTTTCAACCTTATTGATATAATTGTGATTGAAATGAAAGGAAAACAGTGAATAATACATTTTATCATATTGAACTTTAATACCTTTAATAACTTTTATACAATAGATAATATACACTATGGAAAAATAATAATACACATATATAATGTTTCTTATTTGGTAGATTGGCATCAAGACATGGCCTGAAAATATCTAACTCACATAGAATTAAAGGATAAATGATTGGCATAACAACTATTAACCTAAGCAATAAACTACACATTTAATAGGAGGTTATTTTTCCTGGGATATATATTATGAAATACAAATGAGGATTGATGGCAGTCTAAATTAAAAAGTCAATAATTCTCCAGAGAACATTTTAAGCCATTTGTTACAGTCATTTTTAGTTAGGAAGTGCACTCTATGAACTTGTCTTTCCTTGCTATTGGCAGTATATAAAAAAAAAAAAGAAACTGAAGACACCAAGAGCTTCTATGTTGACCTTATAATTCAATTTGTGTTCACTATCACACCAATCTTTAAATAATGTCCCCAATATTTTCAGCAAAAGATGATACATAAAGGTTTCTATGTACAGGAAATTTCCTAATAATGTTTCTTATTTCATTGAAGTAACACAGGAAGCAATCTTGTTAGGTTTAATTGATGCAATAGTATTAAACAAAGTCAAGTAACATAATATTGCATGTATATCTATAAAAACATTAAATAACTTAGTGTATATATATATGTGTTATCCAACCTCATGTTATTGAAATATATATATATTATATAAAACGTGATTAAACAGTTTCAGACACTTAAAATGGAAGGGATACAGGATGATGTAAATACATGAATTTTATTTGTGAATAACATTAAGAAAAGTATAAAATCTTGTTTATCCTTTAAGGTAACAACATACACTATTTATTGAGCAACATCTGGGTATAGTATATAGTGCTAAGTGAATTTATTCTCTATCTGTCATATTCTAATGTATATATTAAGATGTTGAGTGAGTGCTGAATTCAGCTTTTGAAATTAATCAAATGAAATTCTGGAAAAAATGCAAAACTCTGGAGAGAATTGCCTTATTTGATACTGATCTTAAAATTCCCTACAGAAAGTATCTACTGGAATTTGACTACATGGAATCTGAAAACAAATTCTGACATTTATAACAGCTACATCTAAGGTATATTTGAGATCCTTAAAAAGTATATTTTAAAATGAAAAGTTAATATACTTTTCATTGCATTTATATTTCAGAGGAATATTAATAATTAATCTCAAATAGGTGCAACTTCTCAAAATAAGTTACTTCTGTCACCCAATTGAAATAAATAACACCATCATGTGATTAAAATACACTAATAAAAGTATATTTAATTTATCTACTGATCCTTTAAGCATAACATATAAGTAATAAGATAGTATATATGGAAGACTTGTGAAATACATACATAAAGCTAATAATTTTAAGCTACTTATAGAAACTTAGAAATGGAGATGTGTTTCTAGGACTAAAACATTAAACTTAGATATCAAAAAAGTAGATAAGAAAAATACACTACTGCATAATTACTATCATTACATTTTCTCACAGATTTCTTTCCAGAAATGTTGGGATCTATATGGAATTATTTGTAAAATTCATCATCAGTTCGAAACCAGAAAGCATTTAGTAATATGTTTAAATAGGCATAAAACTAAATAAAGGTCAACGGGCATATTTCTGAAATGTTCATAATATATTTTTATATAGGAATAAATCAAGGAAGGATCCAAATATGATTCAAATAGGATTCTAATCTAATTACCTTGCCGGTAGAATATTAGAGATTGGGAGAAAATGGAAAACGGTAGCTCTCTCTAATGCTGAATGCTGGCTTTTTTTTTTTTTTTTCCTTCTTTCAACATGCATATCCTGTGATTTCTTTAGAACTCCCTGCACTTGCTGAAAGTCTGAGAATAGCCTAACTTGGGCTATTTGAAAGCTTGATTGTAGAGTCAGGAGGCAGATACTGCTGACCCCAAACAATGACTCCATTCTAACTGAAAACAAAAATAAATTTAAGGTGAATCCTCAGGTCATTGGTATGTAAACAACTAAACACTGGGTATTTTTTTCCTTTTCTGGATGTTATTATCTTGTATTCATTTGTAGGATTCTATCACTGCTTTTCCACAAATTATTCACACAGCTGCAACTGTTAGAAAAGGTTCTAAGAAAGCTTGAGGGTAAGAATATAAATGTCTCTGAAGTAGTGCTGACTCACAGCAGCATCTGGATTGTTCTGTTCGTATTATGCCTTCTTTTGTCATTAAAGCAACTTTCCTATGAAAAATTACAGACTGGGTTTAATAAATATTTTAAAATGCTACTGAGCCTGTCCAATGCCTTTTGTCTTTGACATTATTAAAGCCATCACTTTCTCTTTAACATTGTCCCAAAGCAGTCTTTTTATATTCATGACTTTCACACAGCCTCTTGTCAATATTACAAAACTCTGATCACATTATTGCAGCCTTCATAAAAGTGTAAAGGATGCAACAAATGTTGGAGGCAAAATATAAATTAGCAGCAACACACTCATGGTCATAAACTTTTGTGACTTTTTTTTTTAATTTGGTCTTCCTATTTATTCTGTGGTATAGTAACAAATAACAACTTTTTAAGTTATTTTGAAAGAGGCAGCTGTTCATCTTTAATTAACTTAGATCTATTCTGTTAATCCTTAAAATAGTGCAATTTTTTAATCCCCATTTTCACAGTATCAAAAGCTACCATCTTCAGAAATGCTCACTGAAACACAAAAGAAAACATAACAAAAACATTGAACATAATAACACATGCTTTTCTAAATCTGTGAAATAAAATAAGAATTAATGAAAATTTGAAGTGCAGCACATGGTGGACACTGTTTTTTCTTTTAGGCCTTATTTACTTTGATTTAAAATATACTTAATTTGAAATAATTTATCAGGACAGTCAAAGTTACTTATTTGAGGCATGGACTATTCAATGGCTCTACCCAACCTGAAAATTTGTTTTTTTTTTAAAGATTTATTTTAGGGCCTCCCCTATGGCACAGGCTGTTGAGCACCATGCTGTGAAGCTGTCCACAGCCTCTGCAGTGCTGGTTTGATCCTGGCCGCTGGCAAGTGTCCCGCATGGCGCAGCAGACCTCTCCTGTTGCGCCTGCTGCTTCCTGCTGCTTCCCTCAGCAGTGTATTTTGTCAGTCTGCCTGTTTTGTTCCCCACATTGTCTCTGGTGAATCTTCTCATCCTCCCATGCATCTGGCCTGTACCCCGGTTCTTGTATAAATAAATAAATAAATAAATCTTTAAAAAATTATTTTATTTATTCATGCATAAAAGAACTGGTGTGTAGGCCAGAGATGCAGGGGTGAAAGGCTTCACAAGAGATAGAGTGGGGAACAGACCAGGAAGATGTACTAAAATACACTGCTGAGGGGAGCAGAGGGTGAGAGAGGAGAGGTCTGCTGCGCCATGTGGGTTAGCTCCCAAGCCAGGGATTGAACTCAGGTCACAGTGGCTGGAGATAGCTTGACAGTGCTAAGACTTTGACTCCTGCACCACCAGGGAGGCACCCCCAACCTGAATATTTCAACGCATCTCTAATACTCTATGCTCCAAGGGACAAAATATTCAACTACTCTGTGCCTCAATTTCCACACTTATAAAATTTGAAATCCTTCCTAGGACTAAGTGGATTAAAGAAACAATAGTAAGTCTCCAGATATGCTAGACATAAGTGAGCAGGAAAATGTTAGGAGTCTTACACACATTGCTTAACAGAAATCATGGGTTTTGCCTGTTACATGGAGAATGACTGTGGCTTAGCATGAGAAATGGTAAATTAATTTCACTAGTTCATACTGATTGATTAGTAGAACTGGACTGATAGTAGAAGTGGATCCAAAATGATGTAAACTAAACCCATGTATGCGTTCTATAGGCAATAAATCAGTATAACAATCAATCAAAAATATGGGCCGGGATTAGAAAAAGGGAAAAGAAAAAAAAATCACATTTTTCAAACTTTCTAAATGTTGAAGATATAAATATAAATGCTATCTAGATACAATATTTGAATGGATTTATTCAAAGCTATTTCTGAAAAAATTCTAAACACATCAAGTGTATGTATCTTCTAAGCCCTTTCTTCAATTCACATTTGCTCCCCATTTGCCAAATAACTCATAAGAGTTATGTATAGTCTGTAAAAAGGACATACTTGTGACTGAAAAGTAAGAAAAATAATTTGCCTTTATTAGGGTTTAAAAATATGAGGAAAACATACGTTGTTCAATAAAATATTAAGATGCTTGGCAAAAAATAATTATGATTTTTAACTTTTTTGTTCATAATTTTTTGGTTTACAACCTAGTTAAACATATGTTCTTCCACTATTTGTATAAGAAATGAAGAACTTTAGGATATATAAGACCATAATATGTATAATACCTAGCATTCAACAGATCGCTTAACAGAAATCATAGGTTTTGCCTATTACATGGAGAATGTCTGTTAAGAGACAGATTTTAGATCATAACCTATAAGACGATGTGATGGTATTTTAAAATATAAAACAGAAACACTATGCAGTAGAGAGAAAAGGATTCATGATTACATATCAATGATAGTGCTAACAATAGTGAAGATATTTTCAATAGAATAGATGATGCAAATTTAAAATATTAAATATTTTGGCATATTTTTTGTAAAAATTATATAAAAAGCAAAAACAAACAAATTTCAGATATAAATGTATAGTCATATACACTTAACTAGTCTAGGAGATATAGATCTATTTTTTAATTATGAGTTGAACTCCAGGTTTATGAAAGTTGTGACATCTTAAGAAATTGCCTAATTTAAGAACAATTTTTAGATGTGCTAACATACCAAGATTTCAAAATAAACTTCTTTATAGGATTTATAAATGCAAGTAACTGCAGGTGGAAATAATCTTATTAATACTAAGCAATATATATTACAATATCATACACAATTATATACAAAATCATCCTTGTATTTTATATACCAGTGCATTCATTTTTTTTAGATAATCTGAATCCAAAAGGAATTTTTACATTAAAGAATATAGGCATTTAATAGCGGACACATAATGTTAGATTACTAGGTGAACATTTTGTAGCAATCCCATCTCTTAATACTAAACAATGTGTGAGAGGGTCAATTTTCTCCACAAGTTCATCTGAAATGCATGGTATTACTCTTTTTAATTTGGAAAATGCTTCCTCATTTTAAATAAATTGAAGTCATTGTTCCTTGGATAAGTATGTGTTTATCCACCCATTTGCCATTTTGATTACTTCTAAGAATTGCTTGTTCATAATCTTTTTTTTTTTAAAGATTTATTTATTTACACAAGCACTGGGTACAGTCAGAAGCATGGGAGGGTGAGAGAATTCACCAGAGCCAGAGTGGGGAACAGAACAGGTAGACTGACGAAACACACTGCTGAGCAGAGCAGCAGGTGCGGCAGGAGAGGTCTGCGTGTCATGTGGGACCCTCGCTGGCGGCTGGGGATTGAATCGGAGCTGCAGAGGCTGCAGGCAGCTTCCCAGCCTAGTGCTAACTGCTGCGCCACCAAGGAGGCCCCCTACTTGTTCATAATACTTACCCATAATGTTGCCACCATATAGCTAAACAAATAAGAAAACATTTCCCTTGATGTCATTAGCAAGCTACCAATCAATCCACAAATAGTGATTTACCACAAAATATTTATTATTAACTTTCTACTTTATCCTTTTGACCTTTAGGAATATTTCTAAACTATTCAACTTAGAAATACTCTACACTTAAGACACTTCAGTATTTCTAGTCTTTGTTAATGCAAAATGTTACCTGCTCTCCTCCACAGCGCTGCTCAAATCCATCGTCCGTATCACTGTCAAAATTATTTTTAAATTGAAAGTAGAATATTGCTCTGATTTACTCTAAATCCTTTACTAAATCACCCCATTTTCTTTTTCAGAATAATATCTAAACTGCTTAACATAAAATGTTCTTTGTTATTTGATCTTGTCTTTCAAAATTCATTTTTTGCCAAGAACTTAAAAACCTCTATTGATGTTTCCAAGTGTAAAGTGTTTCTTCTTGTATTTCAACTCCTCTTCCCCTTATTTTATTCTTTTTCCTCCTGTTTCTTCTCCTTTACTCCAAATCTTCTTTCTTCTATTTCTCTCTTCCCTTCTATTTTCCTCTTTCTTGTCCTTCCTACCCCTTTTCTTTTTCTTCATCTTCTACACATTCTCTCCATTTTTCTATTCATGTTTGAGTATTCAAATGTACACATTTAATTTCATATTTATATTTGAGTAGACAATCAATTCATATTATTTTTTAAATATTTATTTATGCATACAAGAGCTGGAGTACAGGCCAGAGGTGTGGGGTGTGAGAGGATACACTAGAGCCAGAGTGGGGAGCAGAACAGGCAGATTGACTGAAATACACTGCTGAGGGGAGCAGCAGGCAAGGCAGGATAGGTCTGCTGCGCCATGTGGCTAGCTCCCTGGCTGGCTGGGGATCAAACTCATGCTGCAGATGCTGCAGGTGCTTCATAGGTTGCGTCTTAACCCCTTGTGCCACCAAGGAGGTCCCACATTATTAAAAAAATAAAATATACAAAAATAAATTATGAAAAATCTCCTTCCACCTTTATCTTTCAGTGACCTATTTTCTTCCCTCCTCCTGGAAGAAAAAAGCAAAGGTTACCAGTTTCTCATGGATTTTGTCAGACATATGATAAAGATGATGACAATAGAGAGAAAGAGGGATGATAGATAAGTCTAGATATATCTGTGTATAGTTATTATAATATTAGTATTGCACTCAAGTCAAGAAAAGAAGGCAGATGTACATTATGAAAAGTAGATTAATGGTTGTCAGAGGATAGAGGTCGAATACAAAGAGATTGTTAATTGATAGGGATACTTTTTGAAGTGGTGAAAATATTTTGGAATTAGATTAATGATGATAGTATAACCTTGGGAATATACTATATAACAGTAATATGTGTACTTTAATATAAGAGTCAATTGTATTGTGTGAGAATTACAGCTCAAAAAGAACACTAAGCAAATAGAAAAAAAAAAACAGGAAAGGGAGAACGATAAGTATAGTATGTTAACATTTGTGTAAAGAAAAGTAAAAATATAGTAGAGGTTTGCAATCTCTCCATGTGGCTTGGCTCTACCATGTTTCCAAGAATTTCCTCTCGTTTGGTTCTACTTAATGTCAATAATAGGAATTATTTTATATTTGTCAAAGATATGTGGTAAGAAGTAAAACGGAAGTCATTTTGATATTGGGATAAGGTCTCTATGTGTTCTGTAACTTATATACATGGTTGCCTCTCTGGGGCTGCCTCACATCTACAGCTGTTTCACATTCCCTCCAGCTTTATACCTTCTTGGACATGATGCTCATTTTGTTTTGCACAAAAGTGACCCAGAATCTCAATACATTCACCTTATAAGGCTGGAGTCTGTGAGAATTGTCCTGGATACCAGGCTAATCTCCTAAGTTCCACTTCATGCTTTCTGGCTTGTATTTCCCCTTATTCCTTCCCACTTTACCTCTGTTTTCCCTTTTCCAAATCCCTCAACTTTGTTTCATTGGCCAATATGTCTATCTCAGGCAAGTATCACTCCATCTTGGTTATGTTACATCCTGGCATCATTTTTACTTTGCTCATCATAAATTCCTCAAATTAGTATATAGTCTGAGCAAGAACTGGGGAGATTTTGAGAAAAGGACAGCTTATATTCAATACATAGGAAGTTAGAGCACCATCAAGAATGACAGCAAGTTCCTCAAAGAATATAACTATCATTTGCTCACCATCGTATCTTCAGCATCTAACATATGTGAAATAGATGTCAATCCATAGTTGTAAAATAAATTACATAGGCCTCCACTGGTGGCACAGCTGGTTGAGCACAGCGTTTTGAAGCTGTCTGCAGCCTCTGCAGCGCCGGTTCAATCCCCGGCCGGCAAGATACCCACATGGCACAGCAGACCTCCCCTGTTTCGCCTGCTGCTCCCCTCAGCAGTGTGTTTCAGTCAGTCTGCCTGTTCTGTTCCTTGCTGTCTCTGGTGAGTCCTCTCACCCTCCAGCACCTCTGGCCTGTACCCCAGTTCTTGTATGTCTGAATAAATAAATCTTTAAAAAAATCACATATGTGTGAGTAAATGAATGAATGAGAGCTTGATATCAGGTTCCCATTTAATTAGTTACCATCATAATATGACAACGTTGGGCTTACTTTCACTTTGATCTCATTTTTGCTGCTCCTTGTTAAGGCTGTGCTTGCCTTTATTGTTTCTGCTCTTGTCAATCACATTGCTTCCTCTACTATGCCTGTTATTAATGGCTTGTGTCACTTGCAACATACAAGCTGATCAAAGCGTCGGGACTCTTGGATATTATCTCCGCTTTCTATTCCTTTCAGTTCTGTAGACTTGTACCTTAGTAAATATACAGTATTTTTAAAAAAAACTAATAATTTTCACCCTGACAATTTTGTGGGAGAATACACAGATTGTTTTAGCCAGCTTTATAGTAGCAAATGTGGAAAAATTAAAAATATAAATTAGAATTATTGAGATAAGATGATTCAACTTGAGTTTTCTAAATAGTAGCTCATTATTATAGATGATCAAGCCAAAGTAAAATATAGAGAGAAATAGTCATACTCAGTAGCTGAAGGGAATATATTCAGAAGTTTACATTGTTAAAGTATTATCTGTACTTTAAAATTGAATGAATAATAAAGTTATTCATCATTCATCATGTATGTATCTATTGCCTATGTCTTGTAGCAGATAATATTTAATACTAAATTTTCTTTAGTTCATATTGATGGAATTTATTATTACTCAAATGAATGATAGTGAATCTAACAGCCAATATTAATCAAAGTACCACATTTTTAATCGTAAACACATATATACCTCTCATCCATATTACTTTTTAACTAATTCCAGAATTTAACATTGCCCAATAATAATTTAAAAGAATAGTCACAACAACAAGGGATCATTAGTTCTGGAAATATATTCCTATGAATCTAAAGTCTTAGTTT
Source organism: Talpa occidentalis (assembly GCF_014898055.3). Taxonomy (NCBI): domain Eukaryota; kingdom Metazoa; phylum Chordata; class Mammalia; order Eulipotyphla; family Talpidae; genus Talpa; species Talpa occidentalis. The sequence continues at coordinate 100,301,225 of NW_023605194.1, read as the reverse complement.
CCCTTTCATAAAAACTGTAGTTTTCAATTTTATCAATAGATGGCACTACTATTTACCATATATATATATATATATATATTTTTTTTTTTTTTGCTACACAATAACTTAAAATGTTTGTTAGGATATATCAGTTAATTAGATAATTTCTTCTTTCTCAAGAACTTACTCTCAATAAACATTTTATTTCCATGACATTGTGATGGGTTACTTTAAAATGTTCACTTTCAAAGTGAGACAATCTTTTCAGAACACATAATTACTATAAAATTCATTGTTATCATCTACAAAATTTTCCAGGTACTTTCTAAGAAATCTATTATTATTATCATCATCATCATCATCATCATCATTATCATCATCATCAATACAGCGTTCTGACGTAGAATAGCGTTTGTGGGAAAAGGTGACAGTTGTGGTTGGAGATGTTACTATTACTGGTTGTTTTTCTTGCTCACTACTTGTTTTTATATTAAAATTATCAATGGTCTTAAAAAGTGAGTTGAAGTAACTCTTAAAAGTAAATAACATAAATTTGCTATTAAGAGCAAGTTTACTACTGATAGTCACAAATGATATATTTTCTGTTGTTAATCTCTTGAGCAACTATCTGACAGAAGAGATACCTGTATTTTTTTATTTTTTTTAAGATTTATTTATTTATTTATACAAGCACTGGGTACAGTCAGAAGCGCGGGAGGGTGAGAGAATTCACCAGAGCCAGAGTAGGGAACAGAACAGGCAGACTGACGAAATACACTGCTGAGGGGAGCAGTGGACGGCAGGAGAGGTCTGTGCACCATATGGGATGCTCGCCAGTGGCCCGGGATCAAACCGGGGCGGCTGCAGAGGCTGCAGGCAGCTTCGCAGCCCAGCGCTCAACTGCTGCGCCACTAGTGGAGGCCTGATACCTGTATTTTTTCATGATACCTGTTCCCAAGTCACTAGTATGGATGCCAGTGAATAGCAAACTTCCTAAATGAGAAGATAAACATTTTCTTTTTACATGTTATCTATATGGAAACTTTTATTGGCACTTAAATTAGAAGCATGCTTATCTAATAATCTCAACTAAATTAAACCTCCTTGTACTTATTATCTCAGTAAAGATACTGAAATGCATGTACATGTGAGGAAAATGCAATGTGCAAGATTACACCTCTCTCTCTGGCTCTTTATCTCTATGAATGTCAGTCCTGCTATTAAGAACATTCAAGCAACCCAGGAGAGCTCTGTGGCCCATTTTGAAACAGTTCTTCTTTTGCACTTTACATGCCACTTCTTGAATTTGATACTTCAAATTCAGAAAAGCTACATGAGTAGAAGTTATGTCCTTGCTGAAGTTACCAGAACATTAATGACTGACCTAGCCTGCCACAAGAGAGATCCAAGCGCTGATTTCATCATGGCATCTCGAGACACTGATTGTATGGTTGTATGTAAACTGGCTGACTTTCACCAACCTACAAACCAGATGGCTGATTACTTACTTTAGTAGAATAAACCTAATCCCAATCCAAACAAAACAGAATAGATCGATAAGAATTTGCTTATTGGGCCTCCCTGGTGGCGCAAGGGGTTAAGCACCGCACTATGAAACAATCCACAGCCTCTGCAGCATGAGTTTGATCCCCTGCCAGCCAGGGATCAACCCACATGGCGCAGCAGACCTCTCCTGACTTACCTGCTGCTCCCCTCAGCAGTGTGTTTCAGTCAGTCTGCCTGTTCTGTTCCCCACTCTGTCTCGGGTAAATCTTCTCACCCCCCACACCTCTGACCTGTACCCCAGCTCTTGTATGCATAAATAAATAAAATCTTAAAAAAAGAATTTGCTTATTGTTTACTATTTACAAAATGCAAAATTATGCCTATAGAGAAAGCAAATGTATGCAATGTGGCCCTTGTTCTTTAGCTATCTAGTTATGAAGTTTCATAAACATTAAAAAATCTAAAGGGAAGATGTGAAAATCAAATGAATCAGTTCTAATGAAAAAAGAATGTCTAGTAATGTAGGATGTCTGAGTTGAAAAAGATATGTGAGCTGCATGGTTGACTGATATGTTACATGAATAAACAACATTGAAAAAAGTATAAAAACCTTGTGAATAAGAAAAAAGATATTAATTTGAAGAATTCATAAAAGCTGGTTTACAGATTGTGAACATGTGACTCTGTTTTTCCTGAGCCCAAGGAATCAGCACAGTATTGACTGAATCACTGCCATAAATATGATCTGTTTCATTGCTAAGTTAATTTCTAAAATGTTCTTTCGATTTGGTCAAGTCTAAAGTTGACGCAGGTATCAAATAATGAAATCACATTTATTGACACACTGTAAGGCAGGTAAGGTGAGCTCCATGACACAAAGATTACTTCAGTGAGTCCAGTCGTGACTTCTCTCAGCTGCCAGAATTATAGTAAGCTATTGTTTGGACATTTTGAAAATGTGGTACTATTTTGAATTAAACTACAATGTAATCATAATATGAAAGAATCTCATAAATTATGTAGATCAAATGAAAAATTCAAGAAAATACTATCACCAATAAAGGTAAAACAACACATGGAAAAGATTAGACAAATCTATTAATTTAAATGAAGTAAAATTTATTTTTAGAACATATGGATTAACAAGTACACATGTAAATTGCAAAAGGTGCTTAAAATCTAATTAAGCTATCTTGAGAGTGCCCTCATGTTAAATCTTTAAGATCAAATAAGCCTCATTATCACATTAACCTTCTTTCGACTCTCTTGTTATACAAGTGTCATTACATTAATTAGTCATTATACTGTTCTTTAAGTGCTGGCCACCTCATGAGTGTTTTGTAACATTTCCCAGGACTAGTATACACAGAAATGATCTATAGAATATTGCTCCTATCTATCGACCCATGTAAAGTAGTCCAGTAAACCATATCACCCTAATTTAAGTATGCATGTAGGCATGGTCAGATTATAATTTTGTAAAGAAAAAAAATGTTGTAGTAGTAAAAAAACAAAATTAAGTGCATTTTTTTTTGCCCATAAAAGAACATGAAAGTACATTTGCTTATAGCATAAAATAATTATGGCTGAATGAACTTAGGTCTGAAAAAATGGTAGGTTAGTACAAAATACCAGAACCTGAGATTGAGTCATCTGCCAGAGAGATGTGCTCCTAGTCAATTCATGCAGAGGACACTCTCTCTCCCCCAGCTCTTATTAAGTCCTCCAGTAGGAAGAGGGACAGAACATCTCTTAAAGCACTTTTAGAAAGGCTGGGTATAGGCATTTCATCCCTTCTCACATTTGGTTGTTGGTAATAATGAGACCATTGCCACTGGCTCTGCTTCTGTGGGCTGATGTCTATAGATGTCTACCACTGTCCATGACTTGGTGGACAAATTGTAAGCAATTAATTGAAATGCTATCCATCTCAACCAGGTTCTCTAAGCAATTGTTTCAATAGAATATATGATTTTTTGTCCTTTGTATGACACACTACTGTACCTTTCTTGTTCACTGGTTTTGAAGGCAATATTATGAGGATGAAAGAGTGGTATACTATTTACTTATCTCCTAAATGTCCAACATCTGAGGCTTTAAGAAACCTTGAGAAGTTCACAAAGTAACATGTGGATGACATAAATCACATTAGGAGGAATCAAACCTATTGAAATGGCTAGGGTAGGTAACTTAGCCTTGGAAAACTTCATTTTTAAATGGTAGGAAATTTGATTTGTATATGTTGCTAACTCAGTAGGTGACTTTAAGCCATAGGCTTCAACAAATATGGACTAATTAAATTTGATCCCATTGGATGAATTCTTCCACATAAGTAAGTAATTGTGTTTATTCTGGCAGAGCTTTGTCTAAAGAATACAGATCTTAGAATGCAGGTCACCCTGTATGGGTGGGTGTAGCTCAATTTTGAATTACACAGGTGCACTTTGGTCTGGCATTTCACTGAGGGCTGAAGTTCCTTTGTTATGTATCAGTAAGTGGCTTTTGCTATGTTTCTCAACCAGGTCTGTAGGCAGCATTTTTGTGATTTTTCCCTAACATTGAGGCAGATAATTTCCATTAGTGCTACAAAACACTAAGTATAGGTTATAGCTCTAAATTATTAGGCAGCACTAAACTGACTACCCAAATTCCTTTAACTACCTTTAGTTATAAGGGAGGGATCTTGCAGGATTAACTTCATGTAAAGAGGAGCTTATTCAAAGGCTCTGCAACACCAGTTCACTTCTTAGTGGTAAAACGTGTTCTGGTTTCCTTCTTAATAACATAAACTCTGAGTGTGGCTTTAGACTGCAAATATCTACAGTGTATCTTCGACCAAGGAGACATTACACACACACACACACACACACACACACACACACACAGAGTAAATAGACATGATGTACAAATTATATGAGTAAATCTCAACTCTGAATAAAAGCAACTCAATGAAAGCAATGAAAGTTTAAAGCATATAAGGTTAATTAATGTTCCATACCTCCACTGTCTGCAAGACTTAGTGTTGCCTGGTCCAACCACTATAGAAAGCCATAAGAAGGTTCCCCAGTCTACTAAAAATGGAGCTATCATATGACCCAGCAATTCCACAACTAGGGATCTACACAAAGGGCACAAAAACATTAATTCAAAAGAACACATGCACCCCTATGTTTACCACAGTGCTATTTTATAATATGTAAGACTTGGAACCAACCCAAATGCCCAAAAATAGATGACTGGATCAAATAGATGTGGTATAGATACACAATGGAATACTATTCAGCAATCAAAAAAAGATAAACTAATGCCATTCACAGCAATGTGGATGGAGCTTGAGGGATTATGTTCAGTGAAATAAGTCAGAAGGGAAAAGAAAACTACTGGATGGTTTCACTTATAGGAGGCATATAGGGGATCAAGGAAAAAAATAATTACAAAAAAAAAAAAAACCCACAACACAACACAACAAAAATAAGCAGACAACTATAAACCAGATACATTCTGCAGGGGAGGGAGAGGGAAAGGGATCAAAACAAGGGTGGGAAGAGCATAAGGGACTATAGTGATGGTGAACAGGTGAATTGGTGGTGGAAACTCTGAGGACTACACTTGAGAAAAGAAAGCAAACATTGTAAGAAAAAAAAGAATAAAAAAATTACCATTAAAATTAGTTTTGCTCAATAGATCAAGGCGCTGGAGTGGTTTAAAATATATACTTTATTTTTTCTAATAGATCATGAAAAATAGAAAGTGAAAAAAAATAAAGAACTAAAGACTGATTAAACTGGAGATTTATTTAGAAGAACCTCTTATAGGACAGAGCAGTCATTGGCTATGAAAGAGGAAATTAGATTTTGAAATCTAACACACACACATACAGGCACCCTGCAGGGGCCACTCTGAGGACTAACTTCTGTTAAAAAAGGCTATCATTAGAAAAGGAGGAAATGCATTAGCTGCCTACTTAATAAAACCATAGATAGTCCCCAGCAATCTGACAGCAGAAAAGAGTAGACAATCCGGAGACAGCATAATCAACTGACCCTTGAAAGGAATCCAGAATCAGGAACTAATAAGAGATTTATTCATTCATTTATGTGCATTCATTCAGCAAATAGTCATTGAACATAATCATGTGCAATACAAGGCATTGTTCTGGGCATTAAAAGGAGGGGGGAAGGAAGGGAGGGAAGCAGGGAAAGAGAAAATATTTCTCCTGTCAATGAAGACCAAAAATAAACTAAAACACACTAAATGATTGTCTCTATTTAGTTGAATCTAAGATACTATTATTTATATACCACTTAAAAATGTTGCCAGTTTAATAGACACTGTCTATGAAATTAAATTATAAATTAAACTAAACTGTATAATTGTTTTTTATAACCAGACATTATAGAATGCATCCCTACTTCAAAGGTGTTGAAATATGAAGAGAAAACAGTATAGTAGCACGTTAGGACGTAGGATGCATATAATTTGTTAGAAGGTAATAGTGTTATTCATAAATAGAGTTGAAAGGGAGTGAAAGTGTGGGAAGGAGGGAGCTAGTTATAATTCTAAATTGTGTAGTCTGGATGAACTTCATTGAAAAATGGTCATTTAACGAATGAGTTGAAAGAAGCTGGAACTGAGCCTTGCATGGATCTGGCAAAGTAGCTTCAGGCAGAGGGAATAAGTAATTGTAAACTCTTATTATATTCAAGAATGAAAGTTCAGTGGGTGTTAACTGCATCGAGAGCACATTTGGCAAGGGAGAGAGATGCAGGATAGGAAAGATGGAGCATTTAAGGTTTTGAAGGACATTCAGAATACTGGCTTTTCATTTAAGTGACACAGAAGTCACAATAAGATTTTAAGCAGAGGGGAGTATGACCTGATCTCATACATGTGATGTTGGAGTGACACAAAAATAATATTCATAGAGCTCTAGAAGGCATTTAAACCAATTGTGGGAAATTTTGTGTAAGAATAACAAAGAAGGGCAGTACAGAAATCTCATGGCATCCCAGGGGGTACTTCACAGAGACCGTCATTGCAGCCGGTCATGGCACTGTATTCTGTATCTAAAGCACAGGGCCAGGAAGTCTGTGGAATAAAACTCCGAGGTGAGACACAGCCAAGACGAGACATTCTAAATAGAATCCAGGCAAGATAATGATGGATCGTGTTGGGACATAGGTTAAATATTGTTCTAATGGAAGACTAACCCCTGGGTGGGATTACCCAAGTCATTAAGGAGAAGGTGGAGGATATTTGTTTGAACTGTGAATGCTTCTGACAGACTCAGATGCAATATTCTCAAATCTCTTTCTGGACAGATCCCACAGGATAACATATAAAGAAATACATCAAAACAAAAATGTTTGGGCCAGGAAGCAGAGAGCAATAAAAAAGAAAGAATGCACTTTCCCCCCAGCATTCTGCTCTACCAAAGGAAAAAGAAAAGGATCCAAATTAAGAAGATGGTTAAACTGTTTGAAAGTGGCTTTCAAGAAGAAAGCCTCAAAGAAAGAATGGGACAAATAACAGAGAAAGCGCATTAGAAACAGGGGAAAATAAAGCAGAAATAAACACCCTACAAAGTCTAGAACCTTTCTAAACTGAGGAAATGATACATCTGGGAGCTCATGGTCAGGCATAGTCCCTTGACAGCATAGACATCATACACTTTAATATCATTTGTATTTTCAGAACACAGTGTAGGGTCTTGGTGAAATCCCTATGGTCTTGGTTTCACAAATGCAAGTAATTCTATTGTGGCAATCAGTCCAAAAGCACCTGTTTCCAAGGCTATTATAATTGTCTTATATGTTTTCTGAGAGGAGACATTCTGCATGGCTTGATAATTCTCCCAGAATGCTTATGAGCATTGTATTTTTGTGGCCAAATCAGTTTAGACGCACAGTTAAGGTGTTCCTTCTCTCTGAGCTGAGAGCTCACTTAGCTTTCTCAAACTTCCTTGTAAGTGAAGGCACTAAATGTGAATCCTTATAACTAGGTAATTCTGCTACTAAAAGGCCTGCCCGGGCCTCCCCGGTGGCGCAGTGGTTGAGTGCTGGGTTGTGAAGCTGCCCGCAGCCTCTGCAGTGCTGGTTCAATTCCCAGCTGCTCCCCGGCCACCAGAGGAGGGTCCCACATGGCGCGCAGACCTCTCCTGCCCCGCTGCTCCCCTCAGCAGTGTACTTCGGTCCTTCTGCCTGCTCTGCTCCCTGCTCTGGCTCTGGTGAATTCTCTCACCCTCCCATGCTTCTGACTGTACCCAGTGCTTGTATAAATAAATAAATAAATAAATAAATAAATAAATAAATAAATAAAAGGCCTGCCCGATTACACTTCCGACACAGTCCTTTACACATCGTCTCTTATGCTGTCTGCTAAACAAATACAAAGGATCCAGTGGGGGACTCCAAGACTGAAAAGAAGAATGATTCTATGTGCTGGAAATTGCTGGAAATCTTTGCTTTTCTTCAATTTCTACAATTACCAGAAAATAGGATTTCCTACATATATGATGGAGAAATACAAAATCACTACAAGTCTTTTAAAGCTTACTCATAATTTCTAGACTTCATTTCAAGGATAAATAACAAAAGAGTTCACAGGCTGGAATGCAGTCACATCATATATGATACTGTGTCTCACGGATAGGATTCTGGATCACTGAATGACTACATCAATATTGTCTCTCTACCAATGCATAATGGAATATAGCAGAGATGAGAAATAAACTGGCACATAGAGGGAGAATGCCAGTTAAACTGCTGGAATTAGCAATTCCACTCCTAGGTATTTACCCAAAGGACACAGAAACATTAATTCAAAAGGGCACCTGCACTCCTATGTTTACAGCAGCACTATTTATAATAGGTAAGCTATGGAAACAACCCAAATGCCCAAAAATAGATGACTGGATCAAGAAGATGTGGTACATATACACCATGGAGTATTACTCAGCATTCAAAAAAGATAAACTCCTGCAATTTGCAGGATTATGGATGGAGCTGTAAGGGATCATGCTCAGCGAAATAAGCCAGAAAGAAAAAGGAAAATACCAGATGGTCTCACTCATAGCTGGAATTTAGAAAACCTAAATAAGGGACCAGGAAAAAGACTAATTATAATAAAGAAAAAATCAAAATCAACAAGCAACTATAAACCAGAGACACACTGGGGTCAAAATAAGGGGGGTGCAATTGTGTGGGGAATATCACCAAAATGAAAATGCATACATTGTGCAAAAATGAAAAATGATGTAAGAATCATATAAAATATTAAAAAATAAACTGCTGGAATTAACTTAACAATAATATAGTTCATAGTTGTACAAAATATAAATCTTGATATGTGGCCATAAAATGGTATGGTGGTTTGATAGTTTGGATGTGGTTTGATCTATTATAACAGAGACCCAGATACAGCGGGTTAAACCCTATATATGGTTAAAGGGCAGTTTGTTAACTTGGTCTTATTGCATGACTTACTGTATTTGTTTCCTATTGTTGCTGTAACAAATTGCTACAAATTTAATGGTTCAAAGCAGCAAAACTTTACTTTTTTTTTTCAAAGATTTATTTATTTATGCAAGAGCTGGGGTACAGGCCAGAGGTGCGGGAGGGTGAAAGAATTCATCAGAGACAGAGTGAGGAGCAGAACAGGCAGATGGACCAAAGACACTGCTGAGGGGAGCAGTGGGCGAGGCAGAAGAGGTCTGCTTTGCCATGTGGGTTTCTCCCTGGCAGGCCAAGAATCAAACCTGTGCTGCAGAGGCTGCAGACAGCTTCACAGTGTGACACTCAACCCGCTGCACCACCGGGGAGGCCCCAAAATTTTACTTTCTTATGTTTCTGGAGGCCAGAAGCCAAAATAGAAGTTTTGCTGAACTAAAGTATTCAACAGAGTTGGTTTATTTTGGAGGCTTTAGGGAAATATCTATTTCCTTGAAATTTCTAATTTCTTGAGGTATTCATTGATCTCTGGCACAGTCTTCATATCACTCCAACATTTTGCTTCTGTCATCACATCTCCTATCCCCTTCTTGGACTTCCCTGCCTCCCTGGTAGGAGAACTCTGATAATTACATTGAGAACCCACCAGGATAACATCTCCATTTCATGATCATTAACTTAATCATATATGAAAGACCACTGTGCCAGATAAATTAACATTCACATGGGATTAGGGATTAGGATGTGGATGTCTTTTGAGAAGACCTTATTTAGTCTAGAACATTCAGGTACTTTTTATCTTTTTCTTCTACTAACTTCAAGTAATGATAGCCTTTTTCCAAAGAGAAAATTGTTCCACCAGCTACCACCTTCAGGCCCATATTCCAGGAGGCAGAAACAGGGAAAAGAAGAGCATTAGGCATATATTTTCCCTTTTATGATCATAATCCAGACATGAAATATATTAGTTATCCTCATATTCCATGCAAAAACATTGTCCCAGGCAACACCTAGCTTCAAAAGGGTCTGAGAAAGATTATTTTAGGTGGATAGGCACTAGGCTGGCTAAATGTGCCTTGTCTCCACACAGAAAACAGCACAATAATTTGGTACATCATAGCAAATATCTGTTATACACGTATAGTGACCCTCCCCCAAAAAAAAAACACCAAGAACTATTCATGGGTGGCTATGATCAACAAAGTATAAATTCTTTAACCTTGAACAATTGATACAGGAAGTCACATCTTGACGCAGCAAAAATAAACAAAAAACCCTCTTTGTGTGTGTTATTCTCCTACCTGCTTACACAACTGAATGTCTGCGGTGGGTTTTGACAGAATTTAGTACTGAACTCTGGGGACAAAATAAGTATTACTTGCAATTTCTAATGCATTTGACATAGTATTGATGCTGTTGGTATTAGCTATCTCCATTAACTCTCAGAACGTTTACAAATGAGGGTCATGAAAAAATCTGCCTTTAGGCTACTACAACCTCTCAGTGTTTTAGAAGAATGGTTCCTATGTGATATACAGTCATGACAGAAATCTTACAGCAGACCTATCTGCCCTCTGCCATAAATGAGTAGAATATGAAACAACTGTTACCACTTGGGAACCCAGCCACAGAAGACTGTCATCCATGAAATAAGAGAAAAAATAGAATTACATGAGTTGTAATTACATAAGTTGGCTAATATTTTCCCAAATTTGTTGAAAAAATACCTATCTCAAATGCAAGAGATTGAGTAATCTCTGTAGGATAAATCTAAGTAAGGGAAACCAAATCAACACATGTCATAATTGAATGGCTGAAATCCAATGAAAAAGTAAAATACCTCAAAAAGCAGACAGAGGAATGAAAAACAAAGGCTAGGGATACTCAGCCTTCTTGTTAGGATTCACACAAGCCAGAAGAAAGCAATATGACATCTATAAAGTTTTGAAAGAAAAGCAAACAAAAAACCCTGCCTACACAAAAATATCTTTAGACAAATAGGCTGAGACAATTTTAAAGGATGATTATAGGATATAAGGAGAATTTGTTTACATGAGGTGTGAGTAGAATTAGAAATGCAATTGTAACAGTATTGTTCACGTGTTCTGTAAAGATTCACTTTGAAAGATACTTAACTAAAGCAAAAAATAAAACAATGCTCTGTGGAATTTACAACATACAGAGGTAAACTGAAAGTATTATCACAATATGGAAAGGAAAGAGATTAAATATGATATTTTAAGGTCTTTATATGTAAAGTGTGAAAATATTATTGAAAGATATATTGTGGGCCTCCCTGGTGACACAAGGGGTTAAGACATAACCTGTGAAGCTATTTGCAGACACTGCAGCAGGAGTTCTATCCCTACCAGGGAGCAACCCACATGGCGCAGCAGACCTCTCCTGACTCACCCACTGCTCCCCTCAGCAGTGTATTTCAGTCAGTCTGCCTATTTCTGTTCCCTATTCCGTCTCTGGTGAATCCTCTCACCCACCGACCCCCAACACCTCTGTCCTGTAACCCAGTTCTTGTACGCATAAATGATTCTTTAAAAAAAAAGAAAGATATATGGCATACTGTAAATACAGCTTAAACTTCACCTTAAAATATGAGCAAATGAATGTAACCAACATGCCAATTGTGTAGTAAAATAGAATCCCAAAAGCTATGGAATACAACATAAGGCAGAATACAAGAAAATAATGAATAAAGAATAGATGTGACCATTTGAAAACAAGTAGCTGATGGTACATTTTAATCCAGTGAGGGTAGCCAGGATATATAAATAGAATTTACTCCAAATCCATACATATTACAAGGGCCTCTCTCACAGAAAGGGGACAAAATTAGGAAGGAGCTTCATTCTTTGAACTTTACTTGTACTTAAAACTTTGGGACTTTCATTAGATGTTATGTCAAAATAAAGGCAGAGGAATTTAATTTGGGATGTTAATTACCTTGGAATAATTCTTTGGGACTTTAACTTCTGAAGTTGATTTGTCCCTGGAAATTTAATAATTAGATTATATATTAAATTTGGAGCATTCCCATGCTCGTGTTATTGCAAAATTGGAGTAGACTGATGTTGTGATTTAATCAAGCTGCAGAAGCTATGAAAAATTTTATTGAACAGCGTAACTAGACATAATTTAGCATGGGAAATAATAGAATTTGAGGTTTTGGAGTTAGTGCATTGATGAATGTTCTATTATTTTTCAAATCATTGTAGAAGCAATCAAAGTGCTCACAGTAGATATTTGTGGTGGGGAAGCTACAAAGGGACAAGAATAGTCACTTAGGTGAGGACTTTCCAAAATAGGAGTGTAATAAAAAACAAAACAAAACAATTTAATATAGTTCATTTGGGAAGTAATTTCAAGAAGCACAACTCAGAGAGTAGGAAAGTGAGACAGAGGAAGGAAAAACAGGGTAGGCTCAAAAAGGAGGAAGGGAAAAATTGGAAATGGAAGAAAGAAAGGGTTGGGAGGTGCAGTCATGAACATGATATCACTATAGGCATAAAAGGATTCTATTCAATATGGACCGTGGGAAGAACCTTGTAGAAGCCACATCAGAATCTTCCCAACCAGTGGGAAGTTGTGCCTGCTACCTATTGACACATATCACTTTTTTTTTTTTTAAAGATGTATTTCATTTATGCGTACAGGAACTGGGGTGTAGGCCAGAGGTGTAGGGGGAGGATGTGAGAGGATTCACCAGAGACAGAGTAGGGTGCAAAACAGTGAAATACACTGTTGAGGGGAGCAGTTGGCGGGACAGAAGAGGTTTGCTGCACCATGTGGGTTATCTCCCTGGCCAGGGATCGAACTCATGAAGCAGTGGCTGGTGATATCTTGATAGTGCTGAGACTTCAACCCTACACCACCAGGGAGGTCCTCATGTCGCTCTTAGGTTGGCATTACAAATTCCTGGCACCCTTTGTCAAACAAAACTTCCTGTGTCAGAGTCCTTGGGAAGAAAGGCAGAGAAGCAGATTTTTAAAGTAGCAGGTTTGGGGGGATGTCCACCACTGTGCTGAGGTGAGCTGATCAGTACTGTCTCCAGCATGGCCTCATGAAGGGGAGACTGATTTAATACGTGGCTGATCTCAGCCCCTAAGGGATAGCCACTCCCCAAGATTGCTATAAACTTATTTTCATATCCTCACTTCTCATTTTTCTAGTGAGTAAAATTGCTAGGGCAGTACTTCTCCAACTTTATCATCAGAATCATCAGGATTCTGATCATTCTACTGATCTCTGTACCTCATGTCTAAAGCCTCTGTCAATAGATGAGGGTGTGCCCTGAAGGATGGCATTTAAAACCAGTTTCTGAGGTTTCATGCCCACAATCGCACTTAGAGAATCACTGAGTCAAAGTGATTTCCCCTTGAGGCTTCTATTTCTATCTCTCCCCATGCCTTGGACTCTCATATTACTGAGTGGAGGGCAGTGAGGGGTGAGGAGGGAGGGGTGAGAAGAAATGTCACTGTCCTCACTTCCTGCTTCCTGCTGTTGGATGAGTTTATTCTTATCTGTACATTGGCCTTGCAGAAATGAGTGAATAAAGAGGTTCATTCGATTCAACTATGCAAAAAGTCCATTGCTGCCCTTGACTTATGCCACTGTCTCTAAATAGCGTTGTCTAGAAAGGAGGTGATGCTTTGATGTCTCTATGTCTGGCTCTCTTGTCTTTCTTTTAGATGTTTCCAAACTTTGAAGGAGAAAAATACAGATGTTCTATATAGACACCCTATAAAATCAGCAGTGTTGTGCAGAAGTTTTTTTATATGAGTAAGAAAACATATCCATTTAGAATTTTGGGTGAAGACTTAAATGATATGGAGAGAAAAGTAATAGCAGACCTATGAGTCTATTGTGAATATGGACAAGCTTCCTGCCTAAAGGGTAGTGTAAACACTGAATGATTTTAAAATTTCAAACATTCTGTATCATAAGCTGAAGATCTAAAGATGATTTGCTTTATGTAAAAAGAAAAAGAAAACCATGAAATGAATTCCACTGGTAGAGTCAAGCTCCTTTGATTTATACAAATGTTTCTTCTGACAAGGACACAGAAGCATGCTCATATTTCAATAATCTAATTTTGCATTGTTTGAAAAGAAACAGGGCTATTGATAGACTTTTATTTGGCCAGCATCAAGGGATATTTAAATAGACTTTGCACTTCAAAAACACTCTTTCACAAATTCCAATAACTTGCGGTATTTTCAGAGCTTTTTATGGCAATCAATGAGATATTTTATTTTTATTACTAATTGACAGATTGTTAAGATAAATATGTTAAATTTCCTATGAAAACCTGATTTTCTAAAGGTCTTTTAACCTCTTCTGAAAAGTGGATGGAAAATAGAAAATGAGTTAAACTAGTTTTAGAGATTTATTGGGTCCATAAATGTGCTATTTGGTTAATTAATTTGCATTTTCGTGTATTTTTTTTCCAGCGTCAAAGCTCATTCCCAGATATTCTTTTGTTTTTAGCCTATAAAGATATTCTGAGTAATCTCAAGTTTACTGTACTCATTTATGCACAAAACAGACATTTAAAGTTATTTTACGTGCAATGCAAAACAACATAAAACCAAAGAAAGGGAAATGCTCAAAGAAGGGTTTCTTGCTTGTGTAGCAAATCACATGTGGAGCTGCTGTTTTACCCCACTGATTTCTAACTATTTAATTATAAAGTGTCATTAGTCTATTGCAGTTTTGCAGTCTTTTGACATATCAGACACATTTGTGACAAAGATGGTTAGCTACCTATCCAATATTTATCCCCCACCCGTCTTTCCTTCCTTCTAAATAAATGAACCCTTAATTAGCCAAAAAGATACTTTGTAATATCTGTATTTAGAGTAGTTATTGTTGGTGTTTTCATGACAGTATTTTCAAGTGTGTTTGCCCAGGCATCAGATGTTATTTCCCTCACTCTTTTTTCCTTTTTTCTTGTTGAAATGTGAATAGAAGGACTAGAATGCCTACGACCACTTGCCATTGAGAACAGAAGCTGTGTGTTAAGCACGAAAGGGAAATACAGAATCTTGAGAATATTAGGGGGCTGTCACCCTGAACCACGGCAACTGGGCTTCTTTTATGAAAAAGTCAAGAGCACTGTTCTAGCAACTGAAGGTAATCTTTCACTGATATATAGATCTATAGATATAAAAAAGAACTTTTTTGAGTGTCTTGGTGGTAGATGTGCTATGGTTATACACATCTGAGGATGTGTAAGCCCATATCCCTGAATCGTATACAGTGATATAAACCAATGTTACCACAGTAAAATAAGATATAAAATTCAGTGGTTTAAAAAAAAAAAACTAAAAGAAAAAAAATAAAATTAATTGCTAGCCCAAAAACAAACCTGAAAAAACAAACTCAAATATAAAATAAACAAAAAGTAAAAGAACTCAAATCATTTATCTTACGACAAGCAGATTCTGATTTAGTAAATAATCACACCAAAAAGAGACAAGAAAAACAGACTTACAACAGACATTTGCACAAGAACACAGCGTCTAGATAGCGAACATTAACCATTATGTCATTTTGACCTGTCCTATCAAGATTACATACCATCAAGTTTAATGGAGATATCTGAAAATTTTACCTCAAATAGTTGAGATTAGAAATACAAGCACACATCCTTTTGCATTTTTTCCTGCTCTCTCCAATAGTTCATTCAAATGTTGCTATTGAGATCTTGATCCATGTTTAGTTGCCAACTGGGCTTTATCAGAAACCAAGACCAAGACCTATTGTGTTGCGTGCCAACAATAGTCAAACCAGGAACACCCCAATCTTTCCACTCTTTAACCACATTTTCTGCCTGACTTTCAAGCAGGGTGTTCATTCTAAGTCATCTTTTCTTCACTTGTTAACTTCAGCATCAAGGATTAATCTCTCACTTCATATCTCTCTGCATTCATTCCTAAACTTACCTCATTAAAGCTTTGATTTATGACTGTAAGTATAGTCTAGTCACAGTGATATTATCTAAATATTCAACTTTAAGCCTCACCCTTCTCTGATGTCTAGACTTTTATACTAAAGTGTATACTTGACTATTCCACCTAGATAAGCATATTTAAATAAATGAGTCAATTATATTAATCTTACTCAATTTCCAAATATGCTGCTTCTTTGCATTTAGTGGCATAACCGTTATGTCTAAATGTTTAGTTCAAATTCCTTAGATTGTTTTATAAGTTTTCTTTTTCTCTTATTCATATGCCAATCCTTAGCAATATAGTCATATCTACTATAAAAGCATATTATAAATTTGAACATTTTTTACCTCATCATCATTAACCTATATTTTAAGTCATATATCTTCCTTAGACTTTTAAAGTAGTTTTTTTATAATATCTCAGTATTGCAGTCATTTTTTAAAACAAATAAGAATATGCTACTTCATTCACTATATAATTTGATCACTTCCCATTATCTTTAGAATAAGAATTCAAATATTAATCTAGGCCCACATTGCTCTATATTATCTGACCCCAGGATACCTCTTTAAACTCATGTTCTACTCTCCTCTTAAACCATGCCAACCGCACTAAACACTTTCTTTCCCCAAAGAAAGTGAAGTATATTTCTGTTTACTTTTTGTAAATCACGAAGAAGGTAAATATACAACGGTAATGAATATGTGTATGTTCATGAGTTATACATGCAACCCTACATCCTCAATTCAACTAATTATCATTTGAATTAAACCAGAAATAAAGATCTGAATGAATGGTAACACACTAGCCAATGTTCATAGTCATTAACCATTGAGAGTATAAAATTTGCTGTGCATAAATAAGATTTCTGTATCATCAAGATCAATTGGACAGATAATCCCATTTAAATTTTGAATGCTTAGTTTATCAGTTTTAAAATCTATATGGTTATTTCATTGTTACTATTCTAAAGATGAAAAAAGTAATTTAAATTTCCTACAGCTTAAATTTTCAATTAGAAGGAGTTACTCAGTATGTCTCATGCAGAGATAAGTGGTGCAATTCACTTGGACACTGTTCTTAACTGAAAAAGGTTGTATATTTTACAATAAATCTCGAAACTCAATAATTCAAAGCCTAACCAAACTCAAAGATTTGAAAATCTGTCTTCCTAGTAATGGTGATATTCTTTGAAGATCTAGTGATACCAAAAGGAATTACAGCAACACCACATTTCTTACCATTCACTTGGAAGATATGTGTCTGATAGACTTGCTCATACCCATCTGCAAAGCAGGTATAATTGCCCATGTGAGTCGTGGTCACCTTAGTAATATACAAGGACCCATCATCTCCAAAGTCCTGCAGAAAAAAAATTAAATTAAATTAACTACTTGTATTTGAAATGTAACAATTCACTTTATAAAAAGGTATATTTAGATGCAAAGTAAATAGACAGATATTATTATTTAGTTATTAAAAGTATTATTAATCTAATAATTTTGAAAGTCCTCCAGTTACCATTTTCTTAAAACAAGTTTCATTTAAAAAGTATAACCTCGGGCCTCCCCGGTGGTGCAGTGGTTGACCGCTGGGCTGTGAAGCTGCCCGCAGCCTCCGCTGCACCGGTTAAATCCCCATCTGCTCCCCGGCCACTGGAGGAGGGTCCCACATGGCACGCAGACCTCTCCTGCCGCCCGCTGCTCCCCTCAGCAGTGTACTTTGTCTGTTGCCTGTTCTGCTCCCTGCTCTGGCTCTGGTGAATTCTCTCACCCTCCTGCGCTTCTGACTGTACCCAGTGCTTGTATAAATAAATAAAAATAAATCTTAAAAAAATAAAAAAATAAAAAGTATAACCTCACCCATAAATATAGCTTTTAATATTTATTGAGCATTTAATATACATATTAAAATACATATTTATTTAGCTTTTATTCAGTACATAGCATACATATATTTTAATAAACCCAGGAACATTATACACAGTAGAATAAAATTTCTCATTTAAAATACCATTTCAAATTTATAGGAAAAAATGCATAACCATTTTGAAAAAAATGAAAAAATCGCACATTGTCAAAATCAAATTCATGAAGCATCTCCAGAGAAGCAAAGACCTGAAAGTATTCTCTTCCATAAAGACAATGAATGTAGTAGGTAATATTGTCAAAATGAACTTCTTCAAAACTCTGGAAAAAGACAAAGACTGCCACGAATCACAGAGCATTACTCAGTAAAAGTGACTGAAGCTCATTAAGAAGAGCAAGATTCCTGGCATTGCCTGCTTGGCCACAGCTGCATGGCAGCCTTGAACCCGGATGTGCACGGTTCAAGTAGTGAAAACCATCACCCGCACAGACAGCAAAGGGTGAACAGGTTTGGAGCTCTGCCAAAACTCCATTCACAAAGAACTGTCACTATTTGACCCATCATGCATCTCCCTGAGAATGTTTATTTTTATACCTTCTTTTTATTTGAGCAAGAATTAAAGCTCAATTCGTGTTAATGGCCCTACCTCTAAAAAATGTACAGATTCCTGAAATGGAGATACTAGTTGGAGAAAACAATAGGCACAAAAATTTTTATTTTTTTATTTTTAAACAATATTTGCTTTTCCCCACCCCCTCAGGTGTAGTCCCCACAGAGTTTCCTTCCCCAAGGCACCCATGCACCATCACCTCAGTCCCCTGTGCTCCTCCCTCCCTCCCTCTGATCCCTTTCCCTCCTCCTCCCCTGCAGGATGGCTCTGATGTATAATTGTTTTTGCTTTGCTGTGTTTTGTACTATTATTGTTTTTTTTAAACTGATGTCTTATTTGGTTCCCCTATATTCCTGCTATAAGTGAAACCATCTGATATTTTTCTTTTTCCTTCTGGCTTAGTTCACTGAGCATAATTCCTTCTAGCTCCATCCACATTGCTGAAAATGGCATGAGTTTATCTTTTTGATTGCTGAATAATATCCCATTGTGTATATATGCCACATCTTCTTGATCCAGTCATCTATTTTTTGGCATTTGGGTTGTTTCCAGGTTTTACCTATTATAGAAAGTGCTGCAATAAACATAGTGGTACAGGTGTTCTTTTGAATCAATGTTTTTGTGTCCTTTGGGTAGATCCCTAGTAGCAGAATTGCTGGGTCATATGGTAGCTCCATTTTCAGTAGACTGAGGAAACTCCAGACAGATTTCCACAGTGGAAATATCTAGCAATGCCAAAAGGAATTACAGCAACACCACATTTTGCACTCCCACTAGCAATGTAGGAGAGTTCTTTTTTCACCACATCCTCGCCAACATTTGTTGTTGCGTGTTTTTTTTTTTTTTTGATATGAATAGGCACAAAACTTAAAAGGAAGTTTTCCACATCCTTAAAAGTCAAAAAAACAAAAAACAAAAAAACAAAAACTTAAAAGGAAAATATCTCTAAAAAAATTGAAAGGAAAATCGAGTAACCAGGATGCCCATGGGGAGATTAAAAAAAACTCTGCATTTTTCTGTGCATCTAGAAAACAATACAAATATACAGTCTGTGTGCATGCCTCCAAATGTTGCATTTATTGTACATTTTGTGAATAGGGTGAGAATCCCTAATATCTCATCTCTGTCTGACCTTGAGTCTCTACACAAGCATGGAGTGAAGACTGAGACAGATTCATAACTGCCTGTGAGAGCATTCATTCAGTGCAGGACACAAAACAAATAGAGCAACTCAGCAAAGTCTGGAAAACTTAATGACTCAAGACATTTAATTACATTTCTGTCCAATCATTAGCTCACAACTAATGTAACTGAGCAAAGATTTCAGTGGCCATACATAACAGCCTAGGTAATTATATAAATCTTCTTCAAAATTAAAAACTTTCACTCACCTAGGACACTATCAAGAAAATGAAAAGATACCCCAAGAATGGGAGAAAATACAGGCAAATCATTTATCTGGTAAAAATTTTATATACAGAATACAGAGCTATTATAGTTGAACAAGGAATAGACAACTAATCCAATTAAAATAATGGAAAAATAATTGACCAGATAGCTTTCAAAAAGACTTATAAGTAGGCAATAGTACATAAAAAGATGTTCAGCATTTTAATCATTAGGGAAATGCAAACCATAATGAGATGCCATTTCATACCTAGTAGCATGACTAAAATAATAATGAATTTAAAAGATGAACTGAAACAACTGATGTAGAAGATGTGGAAAAATTGGAACCTTCAAAACTGCTGATGGGTATAATAAGTGGTACACCCACTTTGGTCTACAAGTAGCAATTCCTCAAATAGTTAAATAAACACATTTATCTAATAATTTTATTCCTGGCAATATGCACAAGAAAGTAAAGAAAAATAACTTTGCCTACACACAAACTGTATGTGAAAGTTACAGCAGCATTACACACAATAATCAAAAAGTAACAATAACTGGGCCTCCCCTGGTGGTGCAGCTGTTGAGCGCTGGGCTGCAAAGCTGCCCACAGCCTCTGCAGTGCCAGTTCAATCCCCAGCTGCTGTCGAGGTTCCCCACACAGGGTCCCACATGGCGCGACAGACCTCTCCTACCGCGCCCACTGCTGCCCTCAGCAATGTATTTAGTGAGTCGGCCTGCTCTGTTCCCGGCTCTGGCTCTGGTGAATTCTCCCACCCTCCCATGCTTCTGACTGCCAGTGCTTGTATAAATAAATAAATAAATAAATAAATAAATAAATAAATAAATAAATAAATCTTGAAAAAAAAAGTAACAATAATTTAAATGTCTATAAACAGATTTAGATAAGCACAATGTGGTATATTTATATACATTGAATAGTATTTGTCAATGAAATAAATAGAATGCTTGTATATACTACAACATTGATTAAACTGAAAGCATTATACTGAATGAAAGAAGTCAAACATAAAAGTTACAAGTTGCATAGGTCTATTTGCACGAAATTTATAAAATAACCAAATCCTTAATTGTGGAGGATAGATCAGTTTTTGCCAGGAGTTGAGGAGGGTGGAGTTATGGGAAATGACTCCTAATAGATACTGAGTTCTTTTTTGAATAACATAATATTCTAAATTTTGAGAGATTTGTTCCTTCCCATCTACTGCAATCAAGATTCTTCACCCAATGATCAGAAAATTATCCAGGAATGTAACTTTGAGACTATCTAAAGTACTTTATTGTACCTGATATATGTTAAAATAGTGTCTGTGTTCTGATACTTTCTTATCTATGTGTTTTTGTTCATGCTGTTTTTTAATCTTTCTTCTAAACGGAAACAGTACCTTCCAGCCCCTTCAATACACAAATTTTTAATCATCTTTTCAAACAGTTTTTATTTTTGAGTAGCAAAACTTTTATAATAGTCACTCACTCTGGATAAACATGAATCTTTTCACTGCAGTTAAAATAAGTGTGAAGGGCCTCCCCTGGTGGCGCAGCGGTTGAGCGCTGGGCTGGGGAGGCTGCCGTAGCCTCTGCAGCGCTGGTTTGTTCCCCGGCCGCCAGCGACGGTCCCACAAAAAAAAAAAAAAAAAAAAAGTCTGAAGGTTTTGGTGATTAAATATGTCAGGCACTGTGTGAAATAATTTAAATGATCAAATTTCATCCTTTAAACAACCATTTTAAAAAACACTACTAAGGGGCCTGCCTGGTGGCGCAGCGGTTGAGCGCTGGGTTGCAAAGCTGCCCGCGGCCTCTGCGGCGCCGGTTCCATCCCCGGCTGCTCCCCGGCCACTGGAGGAGGGTCCCACATGGCGCGCAGACCCCTCCTGCCGCCCGCTGCTCCCCTCAGCAGTGTACTTCATCAGTCTGCCTGCTCTGCTCTCCCCTCTGGCTCTGATGAATTCTCCCACGCTTCTGACTGTACCCAGTGCTTGTATAAATAAAATAAATAAATAAATATTAAAAAAAAAACCTGGAATATGATGTTGTCAAGTTTGAAGTCACCAGTTTTTATGGTACCAATGTCTATGTCCCCTACCAATTCATCTGTTGACATCCTAATGACTAATATAATAGAACAGGAATTTGGGCCTTCAGGAGGTGATTATGTTATGAGAGCGAATGGGGTTATCCCATAGAGTTCCGTTACCTCTGCTGTTGAAGGACACAGCAAGAAGATAATGGTTATGAACCAGCAAGAGGGCCATCACTTCAAAATGAATATGCTGGTGGCTTGATCTTAGACTTCTCAGCATCAGAAATGTGAGACATAAATTTCTCTCATTTATGTTACTGAGTGTTATTTTATTGTAGCAAACTGAATAGACCAATATAGCAACCACATGAGAGGTCTAGATTAGCACCCGATAAGAATGCAGGATTCAATTACTTTTGCTCTTTTTAATTCTTGCATTTATTATTTTTTTTTGTTGCGGTAACATTGGTTTACATTTTTGTTTTTCATTTTATAAGTGTAGGATCCCCCATCCAGACATTGTTACCCTAATGCTCCCCCATCTAAAAACCCATTGTCCCCCACCATGGACCATATGTTCTCTTCTCCTTTTGACCTCACCCCTCTCTTTTTCATTCCTCTGCTAATGCCTCAGTTCCAAAGTTAGCATTCAAGTGTTACTGTTTTAGTCTGTCTTTATCTGACCCTTTGTTCGGTTTCTTTATAGTCTAAATGCAAGTGAAACCATCAGGTATTTATCTTGTAATTCTTAACACAATGACCTCTTTCCAGATTCTTTATTATTTTAGAAGACCTCAAAATTTCCTGTTGAGATTTATTTATTCAAATACATAAAACCTACTCATTATCTCCATTTGAGCATGAGCATTTCTAATCTTTTCATCTTTCATTTATCATTTTTTTAATCTTTAATAGATTAAATCAAATGTATGATTTTAATGCTCAGCCATGTTAGAGATTTATGGCTTTAGAACAGGCACTCATTGAATACAGGGACAAAATCTTGCACTTACTCTGAATCTCCATTACACCTTTACAATCTTGCTGCCAATAGACACTCCATAAATACTTCTTCAGTGATTAAATCTTTATGAGCTTCTACACCATTAAAAAGTTGCCTCAAGGCACTGATATCTGGAAAGTTGATAGGAAAAAACCTAAAATAATTTATTTTGTTGCATTGACTGCTTATATTCTTTTTAACACAGTAAAAAGGGAATGCAGAGTAAAGTAAATCTGAAACAAATTTTCAAAATTTGAAAAAAAAATAATTATGGCTACTATTAATTGACTATAATCAATCAAAACATTTAACCACTAATAGATGTTGAATATTATCAATCAATACATAAGGCCAAAAACACCAGCTATGGATTAATCAGAATATAACAGCTAAATTCTAGGCATTGAACAGATACAAACATTTGCTTCAATCTGAAAGACAAATCCATCCATTAGAAAATGCTAAATTTTAAATTTAACTTTACACTTCTATTTTATATTATATTCCTCCTCATTGTTTTAAGTTTCATGGAACCAGTATTACTATACTTTAAAAGAGGTTTTCCCTGTAATATATACACTGCTTTCATAAACACTGACATTAAAGCAATTTCCTTTCTAATTTTGATTATGATAATATGCTTTTACTTTGCAATATTGTGAAAGCTATTTTGCTAGCTTTTTATGTGTATGAAATATATTTTCATAAAATAGCAATAAATGTACTTTAAGCTAACTTCTAACATTGCAATTGACTAAAGTGCAAGTATCTCATGATTTACAAAACTTTCTAAAAACAATGGAAGTTTCTTGCTAGTCATTTACTTAGATATTTAAGCTATCATCAATGAAATATAAAATTAAATAACATAAATTCAGTTTGGTAAATTCATTATTTTAAAAGCTTTTTATTAATACAAACTATCTCATATCAATAGACAATGGAAATAAATTCTAATATGGATTGAATTTATGATTTAAGGTTGATAAACACAAATTGAAGCAACTGTATTAATAGAAAAACTAAAAACCAAAATTATGAAAATTATGTATAACAATATTTTATGATGGAATTTGGAAATAAATAAACATATTTTAAGAAAATAATACTGCAAAAAATTCCATTAATTCCTCCTTTTGACCACATTTCTCAAAATTCTGTTTTAGGGTAAAAGATGAAACTAATCACCACTCTGGACAATCAAGGAAAAGAGAAAAGATTGATGAATAGCCATACAAGTTCTGAATGCATGTTGAATTTCATGAAGTTTTATAAATGTGATTTGGAATGCATAAGTGGTTCGTGAAAAGTTAAAAGGAACCTAGAAATATGGAAGTTCTTTAAGCCATTCTTGAAAGGTTTTGAGAGTTAAAAATAAGACCAAAAAACTATAGCTATTTCTATAGTTGTAAAGAAAAGCAGTCCAACAAAAGGCTTTTGCAGTTGCCATGAATAGATAGTTACACCAAATGTAGAATCAATACAGTAGGGTGTTGAGATATGATCAGAGGACTAAGAGGTGTTACTCTATTTGTGGTGTGGGAAGATAGAGGAAATTGAATTTGGCAAAATGGAATGGGTAGCATTTGTAATAGCTATATAAAATGATAACTAAATATACCTACAGCATGAAAGGTCTTCATTGAGAAAATGAAAACTTTGTTGAAGGATATTAAAGAATATCGAACTAAGTAGAAAAAAATGTATAGGTGGACTCTATTTTAAAGATAACAATTTTTATTAAATTAATCCAAAATCACAGTACAACTTCAATGAAAATATCAAATTTGTGGAAATTGTAAGATGATTTAGATCTACAAGAAAAATAATGTACTATGAAAAGCCAAGGCTGAGTTGAAATAGAAATAGCAAGCAAACACACTGTACCTCTATCATATATTGATTCGTGTACCAGATTAAAGATATTATCAAGTTCAGAGAGATAAGAAAGTTGTAGGTAGATACATACATTCACTCATTTATGTTGTACACACATATATACATGCCAACTTGATGTAACAAACCTAGCATGGCAAATCAGTGGGTAGAAAGAATAGTCTACTAAGTAAATAGGGCTGATACAACTGGAAGGTTCTATCATGTAGGAAAGACCAAAGGGTACAGTAGTGTATGTGAAAGGTAAAACTAAATAATTTTGAATAAATTATACAAAAATGTCCTCATCACCTCATGCATCAGGTATTGGATGAATTTTAAAATTAAAAGACCAAATAAGAAAACAGAGAGAATAAATAGAACTGTTTGAAGAAATCTTATTTGTAAAAACATAGTGACAACACAAGCCATATTGACAATGAATTTATTATGTATAACTGAAAAAGGGGGAAAGAAGGACTAACAACTCAATATAAAAGAAGATTTAAAAAAAAAAAAACCAGGTATTTTGTAAACACCGATTACATTTTTCATAAACTTAAATGTTTAATCTCAACTGTTGACAATGAAAATTCTAACAAAGGCAGCAGAACAATAAATTGTTGTAAAAATAAAGATAATATGTAAAGATAAATGAAGCTGAATATGAGAGCATTCTACCATCAGACATTTCATTTAATAATAAACATACTCCTGCAAATATATACCAAAAAAATAGTATTGAAGCAACATGGGCTTACAACATTGTATATGATTCAGAGACTGAAGATCACACCTCCTCACGTGTATATTGCTGCACCAACCACCACATGGTTACCCACAGTTCTCTCATAGTCCATTGTGCTGCCTCCCCAATTTGTTTTCCTCCCCTCCCTGCCCTTCTTGTAACTTCAGTCACACAGATTTCTTTTTTTTTAAGATTTATTTTTATGCATACAAGGCCAGAGGTGTTGGGGGGGTGAGAGGATTTGCCAGAGATAGAGTGGGGAGCAGAACAGTCAGATCTACTTAAATACACTGCTGAGGGGAGACAGGAGAGATCTGCTGCGCCAGGTCTGTGGGTAGCTCCCTGGCAGGGGATCGAACTCGTGCTGCAGTGGCTGTGGATAGCTTCATAGTGCTTCAAGGGCCTCCCGTGTGCCACCAGGGATGCCCTCAGTTCTATAGATTTCTAGGGTTTGTTATTCATTTGGCTTTGACTCACCTTTTATTTTATTTCTACATAGCCACATATAAGTGAAATCATTTAATATCTGTCTTTCTCCTTCCGCTTATTTTGCTTAGCATTTTCCCCTCCCATTCCAATCATGTCACTCATGGCAAGAGTTAATCTTTTTTATAGCTGTGAAGTATTTCACTTACACACCAAAATTTTGGTATAGTGATATTTAAAGCAGCACTACTTTTTACAATAAAAATCTGAGAAAATAGTCCCCAGATAAAACACATTAAGACTCTATCTATGCATACAATGGGAGTGAGTAGTATAAATAAAATTAATCATGTTTTACAAATACTATTCAAAGTGCTTTACATATGTAAAGACAGTAAAGTACAAATTTTAGTGCCCTCATTTGTATAAGCCCTTTCCACTGATCTGAAAGCAATCTGGAAATGCGTTTATATACTTCTGAAATAATTGCACATATATTTATAATCTATATGTTTATTTTATTTTCATATGGTAATAAACATCCTGTTATGTAGCTAATTGCCATTTTTAATTTTGTTATATTATTTAAATGCAGTTCCATCAAAATATAGATGCTCTGAAACATCAAGATATAACCTTGAACCACCTCTGACTATACTAATTCTTTATATTTTGATAACACCATATTTTACTCAGAGAAGAATCAAGGTCAGAAAGAGTCAATGACTTATCTCTGAAGGTTATTAATAGAATGATAAAATATTCAAAGCTAGGCCACGATCCTCTGGAGCCCATGTTCTGAAATACACTGTCTAATATATGGCTCAATATGTAAAATTCAAAATAGGTCAAATAAAACTTTGATAAAATATAAAGAAGAAAAAAGAAATTACTCATATATAACTACTGATAGGAGTTATATCTAGTGAAGAAAGAAAATTTAATTGGAGAAGTCTATAAGAGGTTTCAAATTTATTGGCAAATTTAATTTATACATAGTTGTTTATTTATAGGTATCAATAAATATATTATTTTATTTTAAATTACATATATATATATCTTTGGGTGTGTGTAATACATGAAATACTAAAACAAAACAAAACATCTAACTTAATAAAAATTTCTACTAGGAGGCCTCAAATCGTGTATCTCAACTGTGTATCTCTTTCCCTAAGAATATTTAGGATGTACCAATTCTCTTGTTACTCTAGATTTCAAATGCACTTACAAATTCAATAGAGTAACAACAACAACTACAAAAAAACACTTCAAACTATATTTTGTCATGTTTTGAAAGATAATAAATCCTTTTTCAGGTTTCATCAAAAATTGTTAAAACCATAATAGCCAAAGATACTTGCAATCCTGAAAACTATCACATAATCACTAAATTAGTACTATGTACTATAGGGCCTCTGGCTCCATTTTAGGAGATATAAACAGAGGGAGAACATTCCACTTATACAAACAGCAAGCAGATAAATTGCAACATCACACTTTTCTTAAAGCACATCAGAGTGCTGACTTTGCAGGGCTGACTAGACTAAATGTGAAGAAAGTTGGAGAGAATCTCCAGAGAGAGACAAGACACAAGCACTTGTCAACCAGAGCACTGAAAGAAAACAAGGTTTCCAAACAAATGACTATAAAAATTATAAACTAATATTTTAATGACACACTAAAAGCTGTCATGCACAGTTTTGAAGTGTAGAACCCTGGGAGCACAAACACTGGCAGTCCCTTCTCCATGGCCCTATTTGTTCATTAAAAAAAAAAAAAAATGTAGAAAGCAGGAAAGATCAGAGAAAACATCCCTCAGTGAAGTCCTGGTGTTGTGTAACAGCTGCTGCTGAGGAAAAACAATACCTACCCTGGATCTTTCTCTGCAGTGTAATACAATCTTTAGCTGCTAAAGAAAGGCGGCAAGTCTTGTCACGTTCAGTGGTTGAAAACCCACTGAGTCTTAGAAAAGGAAAGAGGCAAGAAATATTCCTACTTCTAGAAAACTTAAATGTCTCTTAGCACTGAGGGCAGGGCAGGATCACTAAGAAAACTCAACTCAAAAGACTCAAAGACTACCTAAGGCTGAGCCTGAAAGAAGAAAATGTAGAGCACTTCCTGTTCCTTTAACTCCAGGTTAGCAAGAACACAGAAACAAGTGCAGCAGACAAATTGAGGGACAAAAGCATGAAAAGTTAACTTCCCTGAAGTGCAGGTTCACATGGAAAATCAGAAGTTAAGGGTGAACCAAACAGAATCAAGCATATGCACATATGATCAGACTCCCCCACTCAACACAATATAACACCAGAGAAATTTGAAATTGTTTGTTCTTCAAGATATAACTATAGCAACTAACAAAGCTGAAACAGCCTAACTTCTCAATAAAGGTTTAGCAGAAAAATTGGTGTTCCTATTCCCAGGCATGAAAACCGTTTATTTCAGTCCCAAAACAGAATATGTAGATTTTGGCTTAAAATTTATAAGACATATAGCATGCAAAAGAAAAAGAATCTGCTGTTGAGAGACAAAACAATCAATAGAACTAATCTCAAATATAGCCTATTGCTGGAAAAATCAGACAGGGGATTTAAAAGAACTATGATTAACAAGGTATAGACTCTATCTAGTGCAAGGCTTGTGGACATTCATGGAGTCTTGAACATTATTTCAAGACTGGATTTGGATTTGAATAAGAATCAGCTTGCTCTATTCAGGTCCCTAACACCATTTATAGCTTTTTTTTTTTTTTTTTTTTGAGAAGGGCATTATTAAAAGGAAATTATCCCTTCCCATAGGACATCTGAAAAGAGAGCAATGTAGTCTCAGAGATTCATAGGGGATGATTAAATAGAAGAGTCCATTAAACACTTCCTGAAAAAATAATCTTAGAGAAAGATTTTAATGATTTCCATTTTTTAAAATTCTTATTTATTCTTATTTTCAGAAGCAGACAGACAGCAGAAATATAAAAAAAAAGAATCATTATTTTGGAGGGATGGTATATATTGTATCTGTGAAGCATGCAACTAGCAGAACGTTTTGCAAAATCTCCCTGACATATAAAAGCTAGCTGAGCAACAATAGCAGTATCAGTATTATGAAAAGTTCATAAAATATAGCGATAAATTTCTCATATAACATATTACTTGACGATTCCTCAAATCACAAGGTTCTTTGCCCAAGTCCTCAGGATGGTTCAGAATATAAGACTATTGCCTAATTGACAGTCAAAAAATTTACTACATTACTTGATAAAAACCTGTGGGTTAATACACAGTTAGTGAAACAGTGAATATGTCTATTTTTATTGCATTAATACCTACTTTAATATAAATTATGTCTAAATGTTTTATAAATTTGTTATCCCTTACTTCTCTTAGTGAAGAAATCAAATCGCCAATATTGTAAGTTTAATAATTTATATCATTTGGTGGACTCAGCATTCATAGATTTTAAATTAAAACATTTAACTCTCCATAAGTAAACTTAAAAGTTTTGGGCATATAATATATTATATCTCACTTGTAACACAATTTAAATTCACAATTTCTCATTACTCATATGAAGAAAAATAATCTTATACTATCAATAAATCTAAGTGACTACTTCCTATGCGAAATCAGCATTTGTTTTTTGGTTTTCAGTTTAGTTTATCTATAGAATAGCTCCAGTGAAGTGATATGAATATTATTTAAATAATCATTATTTAAAATCATCGAGTGAGACAGTAAACCTCAGTCAGAAAGTAAAAAGTCATTCCAGATGGCTGTTACAACATGGCACATTACGATAAAATTGAGTAACTAAAAATCACAACCTTTAATTATACCTTGAAGGTTTTGGGTCAGCTAGGAGGTTGTATGAACTGATTGCCCCCCTACTTACAAAACATTAAGTAAGCCTGACACAGTTTCATGAATGCTGGCAGAAGACATGAGATACCTGGTTCAGAGACAAAGGTCTTTATAATTCAAGGCTTATCAAGCAACATGAACTTCATACTTGCATCAATTCTTTTCTTGTCTGGGAACAATGCAGAGCAGCCTGGGTGAATATTGTAGCCAGTTAACACACCTGTTTTCTCTTTTACAGGGAGATACTATTTCTATTCATGCAATATACCAATATACTTACAAATGTAATCCAGAACAAAAATCTGCTTATAATATATGCACAAGACCCATGGAAAATTGTTTCTTGGTGTGCTCTTCTCATATTAATGCAAATCTTGCCATTTATACTCTGAAACACTTTAACAGAGCAGTACTTGTTATGTGTCAGTTAGAAAATTATTTCAATACAGTAAATTTCAGTCTGTTGAATATTGCGCCTATTAAAAAGTACACTGATTTATTGAGACTCTCTTGTTAGTTGAAAATGGATAATAAGAAGAGGTTTTAAAATATTAAATGCTGGCTTCTCTTGTTTTGGATTGCATTTCTAGAGTTAGTCATATTGCAAATTTGTAAAGTATTCCGCGGATGTGTAAGAGTTCTGTTTACATTAATCACAGAACTATAGGTTTATTATAGAATTCTTAGGCTGGCAACAGTGATAAAAATCACTGAGTCAAAGATATACATTATGTACAACATAAAATTTCAGTTATATCAATTTTCTATTTCTAATGTGTTACTGGCCTCAGAAGAAAACAGAATCTGTCCTTGTTACAGTCCAATTTTGCTTTAAATTTGAAAAAACTAAGGTGACTACATGGCTGAGGGCTATAAATGTAGTACAGATTTCCAACATCTAGTGCTCTAAACAAGAAAGCTCTAAACAAGGAAACAGGGAGGCCATTTCAGTAAAGGCAGTACTTTCTTCTCACATGGAACTTCAACTAGAAATACAATGATGAGGAGTTGAGATTGAAAACTGGGATTTCACCATAAATTTATTTATTTAAATGATAAAGCAGCTTGGTTACACACTGGCATGTGATTATTAACAGACTTACACTGTTTTCTTTATAACATTTCATGTACATTTTGGTTATAGAAAAAGTTTTTCTATGGATATGTGATGTGCCATTGTTTCTTCCTGGTAACTTCAGGTGCAGATGAAATGAAAAATAGACTATACTATCTTCTATTTTCTCAAATACTTTTCTAATTCATAAAACAAATTAGGCCCCATAATTAAATTTTGAATTTATAAAAGGAAGATATAAAATCACTTGTAAAGTAACTCACTTCAGCATACTTACTCCATCAAGAAATAAACTGTGATGGAAGAATCAAGTAATTTGTCCATGGTCACAGAACAGGTTAGAAAAAAAAATGAAAAGATATAAAACTAATGTGCTATATCAGTCAGTTACTTCATTCATCTTTTTTTCACTATTATTTTTATGGTTCCTGCTTGCTCCAGAATATGATTATAGTTATTATGACTGATCTTCTAACTGAAGACCACATGTTTAGACCAGAAACAAGCTGTAGATAATCTGCCTCATCTGGGGTATCAACAGTGATGGCCAAGACCACTTGAGGTACTGGGCTGAGAATAATGCCGTGGAGTGCTTTTATTCAGAGATGAGGCAGCAGCTAAGGCTGTGCCAACTGTGAGAGCAGAGTGCATAGAGGAAACAGAAAGAATGGAAGAGAGGTGTGCAGGTCTCATGGGGTACCATGCCCAGCCAGAAGCCGGAATCTGAGAGGCGGCATTTAAACACTAGGAGGTGAATGTCTTCTATGTGTGTCGGGGCTTTATGGGGTGGAATGCCCAATTTTGTTATATGTTTCCATTTATTTGTGATATATTTACATCCATTGTAAATATTCATGAACTACCTACTAGGGAATAGACACTATTCAAGGTCCTGTATACACAGACTGACCAAAAATTTGCCCGCCATCAGGAAACATAATTATAAAGAGGAGAATCAAACAGTAAATGCATTTTTAAAAAGTTAATTTTCTAGTGTAAAATTATGTAATGGAAAATTTAGAGTGGGTATATACTTTAGATGGGATAATCATGAAAGACCTCTCTACTAGGAGAGATCCTTCTTTCTAATAGAAATATGATCCTAGAAAAGGAACTGGTCAAAGTGGAACCAGAAAGAAATAAAAGGGAGTTAAAATTGTGGATGTTTTCCACCCTTACTTCCGGGCCGGGTGAGTTCATCTGAGAAAGAATGGGGGGGAAACCCAGAGCTGCTAAAACTTAGAGGTTATTAATAGAGGAGGTGGTGTCAAATGAGATTGTGAAAGGACAGAGTGGAAGAAAAGAATCAGCAATGTGTAAGAAGCCAAAGAAGAGAGATCCTTTATTTGTTTCTTCTAATAATAAATTATACTACAGAAGCTCACTTAATTGCCAAACATGGAAAGAAAAATAGAAATTCAAATAACATAATTCAGCTTTATGGTTGCTTTAGTATGAGGAAAATGTAGTATATTATAAAAGTTATTCTGAATTAGTAAAAAAATACTGTATTCATTCCACTTATGAATGAAAATGTTGTATCTTCACTAACTTTCATGATAATAGTATATATATCAATAACATACATAATACAATAACAAGTATTATTTCAAGGTATTCATTAGTATGTTTTCCATTCAGGGAAAATAAAATTAGTAGCATTTTAGAGGACTAAAAAATCCAGACTTTTCTATTTTGCCATTCACTAGGACTGGTGTAAGATTAGGATAAATTGATTTGGTACTTGAATTTCACACGATTGCATTCTACCATTGTGCTATTCATTAGCCTGCAGTAGTGCATTAACATATTGTGATATGACTTTGTAGATTCTTTTAACAAAGATAAAAGGTCATGTACTTCACTTGGAGATTAGAAGTATGGAAGATAGTAGCTTTTTCAGAGCATTACTTCAATAAGGGTATATAAGGCTATAAAGTTTCAGCAGGAATTCCCACTTGTGAACAGCAAAGCTAGTTAACATGTTATTTAGGATTGGGGAGTTGTAGAGAAAGGTGTTGAAAAAAAGGATCTATAGTAGAAACAGAAATTATGTGATGAAAGCACATAATATAACATCTTCTTGATTCAGAATTGTCATTTATGATATGGGGATTTTAGTGATAACTATCATGTTACAAGTCTGAATGCTTTGTAAAAAAATGATCACAATGCATCTGCAATACTGTAACTGTAGTATAAACATCAATCATTTTTGCTTTATTATAATTTTAATGCAACATAACTATGCCTTAAAGTAAGAATATGTACTAATATTCAAATGAGCTTGGTGCTAGATAAGGGGATAATGAATTTTTTAAACAAACCTGAGGGGAACTATATTTATTGAAACCCCAAAATAATCTTGTAAGTTTTGGAAACTAAGTTTAAGACATTTCAATTCACTAATGCAACACCTACTATGTAATAGTATCAACACTTACCATGATGCCCTAATCATATGAGTAATCAATAGATGGTGATGCCAATAATGTAATAGTAGAGTCAGATGTAAAGGGTCTAGAAAGCAGGTTGGAAGTAGGGGAGAAGGAAAAAGGAAGACAGAAGAACTAAAATACCTGAAAGTTGGATTAATCTCTGAAACCATACAGAAAAATAAACTCCAAATAGACTAAAGATTTAGATATAAGACCCGCAAAAAAAAAGTACACAGAAAAAAATTGGCAATACATATCAATAGTAAAGATATTTTTGGTGACTCCTCCTATATGACAAGGGGAACAAGAAGAAAAATAGGATTACTGTGAGCAAAAAAGCTTCTAAAAGTGGAAGAAAGTATAAGATAATGAAATTGACCCCTTATTGAATAGGAGAAAATAGTAGACATATATTTACGCAAATATTACACATGTAATTGAGAAGAGGTTAATATCCAATATATTAAAAAGCCAATTTAGCAATAAAAAAGCAAATATCACTATTAGTAGAAGAGCAGCAGCATATGAGCAGACATTTCACTAAAGACAATACCCAGAAGGCCAAAAACCATGACAAAACATTCATCATAGTTTCTAAAATAAGTTATTTCATGCCCATGACAATGACACAAATTAAGATCCACAAGAAGTGTAAGAGAGGATGTAGAGAATAAGGAACCCTATTAACACTGTTGGTGGGAATGTGAACTGGTACAACCACTACAGAAAGCAATCTAGATTTACCTCAAAAACTAAAAACTGAAGGTGCCTCCCTGGTGGTGCAGAGATTAAGTTTCAGTGCCATCAACTCTAAGGCCTGAGTTCTACCCCTGCCAGGTAGCTAACCCATGTATGGCATGGCAGATCTCTTCTGTCTCACCCGCTGCTCCTCTCAGCATTGTATTTCAGTAGATATGCCTGTTCTGCTCCCCACTCTGTCTCTGGTGAATCCTCTCCCCACCCCAACCCACACCTCTGGCCTATACCCCAGTTCTTCTAGGTAATAAAAAATAAAATAAATAAAATAAAATAAGGTTACACTTCATTTAATTTACTTTAAGTCACTAATTTTTTTTCTATAACTTCTGGTCACATAATAGGCTTTTTTATAAAATATTTATTTATTTATACAAGCACTGGGTACAGTCAGAACCGCGGGAGGGTGAGAGAATTCACCAGAGCCAGAGTGGGGAACAGAACAGGCAGAAGGACCGAAGTACACTGCTGAGGGGAGCAGCGGGCGGCAGGAGAGGTCTGCGTGCCATGCGGGACCCTCCTCCGGTGGCCGGGGAGCAGCTGGGGATCGAACCGGCACAGCAGAGGCTGAGGGCAGCTTCGCAACCCAGTGCTCAACCGCTGCGCCACCGGGGAGGCCCACATAATAGGCATTTATCAAATCAGAAATGTGGAAATAATTTAGCAAAAGCCAAAACAAGCTTTTGAAATTAGAAAAACCTTGAAAATAATTTAGGTTTTATTCTATACTTGCTGCATACCTTTTTCAAGTCAACTGGCTTTATTGATTATTGAGGAAAAAAATGCTTATGGTGCATGACATACTCATACACACAAAGTTTCTGGTAAATTATAAGTAGCTGCTATTATTGTCATTTATAATTATGACAGGTGTATCTATTCTCATTATTATATCTCATACCTATATTTTGCTAGCAAATCATTCCTTTTTCCATTCATTTTTCCATGTACTACATTTAAATTAATTTGTTCTCAGAGACAAATTATACTTAATTGTTTAAAAAATCATCAATAATTCATCATTTGAAAGTTGACAATCCCAAAAACACTGAATTAAAGAGGAAAGCCTAAATTTAAATATGACTTCTATTAGGCATGCTTTATTATATCCTATGGACCATCAATTTGAGACACTGACTCAGATGATTGAAACTAGAATCAATCGACAAAGATGAAGTTTCAGTCAAATAAAAATAATAAATATCTCCTGAATAATTAGAAATATATGTACTTACTTCCTCCAGATTTACACACAAAGGTTTTATGCAAATAATTACATTTGCCAAAAATTATTCTGGGCAAAATTATTTTAATTTTTCCTCTCTAAATAACATTACCTTAAAATATGAAAAAGTGTTATATAATCCCTTTGTTAGTATAAAAACATTAAGTGTTTCTATGTAAGAGTAGCACTCCCTGCAGGACAGTAAGAAATGTATGAAATGTTAAAGTATGTGACAATGGGATTGAATTATACTCATTAGATCAAATAAACATTAAAACCAAATGGTACAAGTATTCTCATTTCTTCCAGTGCTTCCACATTTACACTCATTATACTTCTGGTACCATCAACATTTTCCATAATTGCATATATGTAAACTTTTTAATAGTCTATCATAGCAATGCCTTTTAAAAATGTAGCATACTTAATTGTCCTTCTGTCAAAGTTATTTTCTATTATTTCACATTTTACACTTGATCTTAGCCAAAAGGCCGAGAAGCGATCTATTATTTCACATTTTAAAATTGTCTGGATTCTATCTGCCACACAGCAATCAAATTCTCATATCTCCTGGTTATCTGACTTTTGAAAGAGCACACAAATCTCTTTTTATTTTCTAAATGTATCTTCTAACTTTATTAGTTTGTTATTAGGAAGTATAAAGAGAACCATGTTAGACACTTAGAAACCTAATCTTGTGTGTGAAAGTTTATTATCCTTATTTTACTTTGAAGAATGATGCTCCAAATCTCAGTCAAAATCTCGTAATTTATTAAGCTACAGAAAGGTCTTCCAATGGCAAACCCACAATTTTCATAAGGCATCATTCTGCTTCCCTATTATCTGTACTAGATTGCCTTAATTCAATTCTTGAATCATGATTAAGAACAAAAGTCTACTTTACCAAGGCAGCTTCTTTTTCCTTTCACTCATTTTATAAATATTATAAACAGGCTTGAACTCCCCAGTATTACCAATAATTTACTTCTTTCAAGCTTTTTATCTAATCCTCAGGAAACAAATCTCGGGATGTACTTATGAAGTTCATTTGCAATCACTGCTTATTATTATTTACAATTTACATAACTTGCTGGGCAAAATATACTTTAGAAATATGCATAAATAAGTTTAAATTTAAAAACTATAAATTATTTCTTTTATATTTCTTCAAGATTGGTCATCTAAACAGATATAACCACACTAAAATAAACCCTTGAAATGTGAATGCAGGACCCTCCCTGGTGGCCTAGGGGTTAAGTCTCAATGTTGTCGCTATCACTGCCACATCCTGAGGTTTGATCCCCTGCCAGGGAGCTGACCTACATATGGGCAGCAGACATGTCCTGTCTCACCGGACACACTCCCCTTAGCAGTTTATTTCAGTAAATTTGCCTGGTCTGCTCCCCACTCTGTCTCTGGTGAATCTTCTCACACAACTCCCCCCACACCCCCACCTTTGGCCTACATTACAGTTCTATGAAAAAGAAAAAGAAAAGAAAAGAAATTTGACTGCAGAACTGAGACGACCAGAAGGAGAGGATAAGAGGAAAGAAGGCACGGGTGGGCAGTGGACTCTAAGGGAGTGTTACCAGCGTTTTGGCGTGAGGTGTGATACATTTGAAAGGGTGTGAATCTAACCTACAAAACAGACAGTGTCATAAGCCTCAATAAAAATGATTTAATTTTAAAATAAGTTATGTAATAACACCCTTAGGAAACCTTTTTTTTTTTTTTGCTTTTTACAGTAATCCCAGTGGTTGACACTGGTCTGCTGCACACAGTCTACAAAATTAACCAGGGACAATTTCTCATCTGTGTTAATTATATCCCCAATATTGTTCAGGCATTTTCCTTGTACCACTTTCCTCTACTTTCTTAGAAATTCTGTTAAAAGGGAAGCTAGCATCTGAAAATTTTAGTTTTGGATACAAATAAACCTTGGATAGAACTCAAATTTTTATTCCAACATCTATGTAGTATTGGATTAAATAAATGACCACCAAATGATCCTGTATTTAAATTTTCTTAATCTGACATATTATAGTTGAACATTTTATAAAACATATTATTGCTGTTTGTCCAGATTTTCTTTTTTTTTTTTTTAAATGTAGGTTTTTTTAAAAGATTTATTTATTTATTCATACAAAAACTGGGGTACAGACCAGATGTGCAGGAGGGTGAGAGGATTCACCAGACAGAGCAGGGTACAGAACAGGCAGACTGACGAAATACACTGCTGAGGGGAGCAGTGGGCGTGACAGGAGAGGTCTGTGCACCATGCGGGACCCTCGCTGGCTGGCCGGGATCGAACCAGCGCTGCAGAGCCTGCAGACAGCTTCACAGCGCTGCGCTCAACCGCCTGCGCCACCAGGGGAGGCCCTGTTTGTCCAGATTTTCAATTTTTGTTTTGGTTAAATGGTCTTTGTTAGAATTTTATATGAACTTTTACATTATAAATGAAGCCATTCTCTATATAATGTTTGATTAATACTTTCCTTTATAATTGTTTTCTTGTATGTGACATGTACAACTTTCTCCAGTACATTTCTTTTATTCCTGTGACATATTGTTTACATTAAAATATCTCATTGTGTTATATTTCCTACTTAAAATGACTGATTTCTGGCATGATAGCATACAAGTCAATGACAAATATCAGTTTATTGAAGAAGGCTGGCATTTCCTTCACTAATTGGAGACTCTAATTAAGAGCAGTGTTGTGCATAATATCTTGCACCCTTTACTCAGACTGTTTTAATTTAATGTATTTGAGATGTTTGACAAGACAAAACTCCCAAGGACTTGCTTATACATTTCAAATTTATTATTTCTTTGCAATTAAATTCACATAAGCTCTTAGGCAATTAAGTTTGCAAGAGAAATTTTTAAGTGATGAGAAAGATTATAGGGACGGATGTACAAAAGTGAAATTGTCCAACACTGGTTATGCAGTATTTTATATAAGACAAAGGCAGTGGGGAAGATAAGTGCTTCCTCACAAGAGATAAGATAGCTATTACCTATTAAGAAAATGCATTTGAAGCAATTACTAAAGAATAACAGCAGTCACTCTATTCGTATTTTGAATATCCCTTGTCTGCCAAATTAAAATATGTACCTCTGCTCTATAATTTGGTATATTTTTACATTTTCTTATATAAATAGGACTACATGCTAATTTTTCTAAGCTTTACATACTTCCAATTCTGAAGTCCAGAGATAAGCCTTTTGTTTTTGATATTATAATTTTCCCTGAATGTATATATCCATACATTTAGCAATGTAATTTGTACACTGTAATTTGTTTTAATGATTAAAATTCAAGATATCATCTGTTATAATAAAACAGAATAATTAGAAAGCATACAAAATTATATGCATTTCAAATTTGATGGTTATATAATGTGAATTTTTCATTTTCACATATACTTATTTAACATTGCTTTATATTATAGAGCTACAGACTCAAAGCAATAAGAGTCTATTGATTTTTTGAACCATAACACATTAAAATTTTATCCTTTTTTATAGGTAACCACTTTTGGCATGCACATTGTATTGAAGTGCTTATAGAATTTAATTTCTAAATAGAAAACTTTGCACTGCTTGAGAAAATGTCACGACTTATGCAATGGGTGACATACCTATAAAAAGAGAGCGATGCTACTGCAAGATTAGTATTAGTTCTTCTAATTTCCTACTATATCTTATTAATTTGTTGTTTACCTGTACCAATATCTTTTTTGTAGATATTGTTGAATTTGGATATATTTGCTGGTACAAAACTTAACTTTTAGAACTTATGCAGAAGTCCAATATAGACTATTGAAAAAAGCAGAGAAGCAGGTGTTGTAATGAATAACACACAAACCGTGTTGGCGTTTTTGGTTAACAACACAAGTATCTATTTTTGGAACTGTGTTAAGAAATATTTTTACCATTGTATTTCATCTGTAATGGTCAACAGCATGCTGTTCATTTCCACCAATGTAAAAACCTAATAAAACATCCATCATATAGGGCCTCCCCGGTGGCACAGCGGGTTGAGCACAGCACTGTGAAGCTGTCTGCAGCCTCTACAGTGCAGGTTCGATTCCTGGCCAGCCAGGAAGATACACTTATGGCACGGCAGACCTCTCCTGTCTCACCTGCTGCTCCCCTCAGTGGTGTTTTCAGTCTGTCTGCCTGTTCTGCTCCCTGCTCTGTCACTGGCGAATCCTCTCACCCTCCAGCACCTCTGACCTGTACCCCAGTTCTTGTATAAATAAATCTTAAAATAAATCCATCATATAGAAATAATAGTCTCAGAAAGTTCTCTTTAATTATATGCAAATGTAAAATATTAATGAATTGACTATTTTTCCCAATTTATCAGTTTTTAATACCAGTATTTCACAATAATTTTAGGAAATGTGTTCTCATCAGGTAACTGCAGAATACAGAAGCTCTAAACCTTAATGTTAATCATATAGAATTAATTTCTATTACTTCACCATATTTTTATGTCAATTAATATGGGATTTAAGGCATTAGAGCTATACAGCCAGAAAATTTCCCATGTGATAACTTTGGATATTATCAAATACATTCTGGAGTATTAAAATGAAGTGACTAAACTAACAGCATCTCTATATGTAAAGCATATAATCTCACATCTGAAATATAAATTAAGAAAAAATAATTTAATGTATATTGATATTCTCATGCTTTGGAATATTTTCATGATTGCTACAGATGTAAATTAAGTCATATTTAATTCATTCTAACATACAAGTATAAGAAATGAATAGAAACATCTCAAACAAGACAAAATGCTACATCTTTAGAGGCAACCAATATGACTTTTAATTCTGACTTTATTTCCAACTCCTTTTGTAGGATTTTGATTAAGTCAGTTTCTTAACCTAAGTTTCCCATACACAAGTGGGGGACAACGTTCGGTATATTTTCATCAAGATGAAAAGAGTCAAGCAATATAATGCATTAGCACTGAATCTGTCACATGACAGGTACTCAACAAATTTTAATTCCCTGACATATATATATATATATATATATATATATATATATATATATATATATATATATATATATCTTTTTATTTTAGAGATTTGATTTGAAAATCTATAATATCTATGTTCTGAGTCATGGAAACTATCTTCATAAAGGGAAATGGTAGCGAAAGATGAGCATAGGGGCCTCCCCTGGTGGTGCAGGCGGTTGAGCGCAGCACTGTGAAGCTGTCTGCAGCCTCTGCTGTGCCGGTTTGATCCCAGCTGACCGGGGAGATAACCACAAGACGCGGCAGACCTCTCATCACACCTGCTGCTCCCCTCAGCAGTGTATTCCGTCAGTCTGCCTGTTCTGTTCCCCACTCTGTCTCTGGTGAATCCTCTCACCCTCCCTCACATCTGGCCTGTACCCTGGTTCTTGTATGCATGAATAAATAAATTTAAAAAAAAAAAGATGAGCATCAATTTATCAGGGGGGTCCTTATGAGTGTCAAGGTCTTCCTAAGGTAAGAACATCATACTCTCAGCAGAAATATAACCACAAAGATAAAAGCTGTTTAAAAGAGACATGTGAATGGATGCTCCATCTTTAAAATTATGCCTAACAAAAAATTAATATATAAAACATAATATCAGAGTATAATTGTTTTACTTACTCAGATTAACCAAAGATGAATGACAACCATATTACTTTTAATGTGCAGAGCGATGCCAGAAAGGACATTTGAAATCACTTTAGTCCATTAAGTGTGACATTAAATCCCAATGATATTTAAGTTTCAATTTTATAATGCATCTCAACCTGAAGCCTCCATATATAATTAGTAATTTATTCTTTTTAACTTCCTATCAGATCGGCCTTGCCAATCTTAAACCCTTGATCAAAATTTGCCACTTACCAATTTCTAATATCAAGTTTCAGACCATTAATAGACAGTCACATTATTCTGCTGCCTGGATGTACCAAAAAACGTCAGTGATCTCCAGGAACAATGAAGCTTTACATTTTAATGAGTGCTTAGCATATTCAACACATTGATATTTAT
This sequence comes from Talpa occidentalis, assembly GCF_014898055.3. Lineage (NCBI taxonomy): Eukaryota > Metazoa > Chordata > Mammalia > Eulipotyphla > Talpidae > Talpa > Talpa occidentalis. The sequence goes on along the minus strand of NW_023605194.1, from coordinate 100,259,954 downwards.
CTGGGAACTTTCTTGCAGAAACAGTTACAAAATAGGAAAAACAAGCAGTGTCAGTGAACACAGAGCTTGGAATCCTAGGAAGGAGCCAAGGCCATATATTTATTTTGATGTGTTAGACAAACTGGAAAGAAATTATATCAAAGAATCATTAATAAAATCTGAATCTGTTTTGTTTCTGGAGATCAGTGACTTTCATGTTATCTCACAGCAGCAAAACCCGGTGCCCAGTGAAATCCCAATGACATCACATGTAGTTTCTGCCTCCTTGATTGTTTTTTAGTTTTGTCTTGACATTACACATTTATTTTCCATTATTGGCATTTGATTGTTTATAATGTTTTTCTGCCTTCTTGAGTTTTCTTAAGTGGTATATGGGCCTACCACCTACATCTCTATCTCTGGCTGTTTTCTATTACAAGTTACAATAAATGTTCCCAACCTATATTTTATTAGTATAAATAATATTATAAGTAATTTATTTAAAAAAAAAAAACTAATACAGTTAAAGGTGACTTGTCAAAAGTGTTTTTAATGAGTGTAGTATCTTGAAAAAAAAAAAGGACTTTTTTTTTTTTCAGGTTATACTGGTATAAATTTTGGTCTGAATCAGTTTGTGAGAAAATAATTGAGGTATCTTCCTCTATCAAGAATCTCTGTGTGGGGCCTCTCCTGGTGGCGCAGCGGTTGAGCGCTGGGCTGCAAAGCTCTGCAGCACCAGTTCGATCCCCGGCCACTGGCGAGGATCCCACATGGCGCGCAGACCTTTCTTGCTGCCCCCTGCTCCCCTCAGCAGTGTACTTCGGTCCTTCTGCCTGCTCTGCTCCCCGCTCTGGCTCTGGTGAATTCTCTCACCCTCCCGCGCTTCTGACTGTACCCAGTGCTTGTATAAATGAATAATTAAATCTTTAAAATAAAAAAATCTGTGTGTGACATACATGGTTTCATAGGATTTACCTGGCAGGACTCACACACATGAAGAGTGACTTCCTCCAGGATGGGGTGCACAGCCATCTCTGAAGGGATTTGCAGTTAGGGATTCAGATCCCCTTGCCAGCCTTGCTCTTAGGTTCTCTGTATTACTATTTCCAACACTCCCATTACATCTTTATCAGGGATTCTTTGTAGAGGGTTTCTGTTACCTGTGCTGAGACTCTTTATGGGGAAAATGGAGGGGGTGGGGGCGTGAAGATACCTTTTTCCACTCTCGCTTAGAATTAATATATTTCCACTTATAGTCATTACTCTTCCCTCCTCTCCTCTCCTCTCCTCTCCCCCGCTCCATAAAATTGCAGGGTTATTTTATTTAGCTTCTCTTGGTAGTTAGTGAAGTGATGATTCTCATTTTTGGCTTGTGATTCAGTGTCTGTGCTGATCCACTTCACTCCTGACTGGTGCCATTTCATAAGGAAACATGGAACAGCAAGACAGCCACCACCACCTCTAAGTTAGCCTCTTTCTTAGAATTTGTCACTAAGTGACTAAGGCTTGTGTGTTGCTTGCAGTTTGACTTGTGTCAATCTGAGACTAGGACACCTACCAGCTCAGCTCTCTGCAGCTCGGCTCAGTCCTTGAAGTTATATGCCTATTTTGAGACTTTTTTGTCTGTGACATAGGGATAGTGATCCTTTTATCATTGTAAGATAAAAGATGACATAAGTGTATTTCTTAGGATAAACTGACATGACAGTCAATAATGGCAATCTCATAACCAAGATTATAACTAGAAATTTGAAGGGTTGCCAAGAGAGTAAATAGCAGTTGTTGAACATATGAAATGTTTACACTTTGGGTAGGTAAATTTTTATAAAATGGGCAATGAATCTTGTGTCTATAAACTACACATATTTTCTAAAGGAAATCATTAGATCACTTCACAGTAAACATATGTCTGTTAAATCATAATCTAATTCCAGCAAAGAAACCAACTGAAAAGATTCTTCCATCTGTTCTAAAGGTTCTATTAGTCTTTGTGTAACTGGGACTCAAGCTTCTAAGTTCTATTTGGCTGCTGTTGCTTCTGTCCTGTGTTGAGAGAACATTGTTTTTGTGCACTGGTTAGAGAAAAGACCGTTACTTGCTAACTATACCTACTCTCTTAATAGGAATCTGACACAAAATGCCATCCGATTTATTGTTGGCATTTCAGCAACACATTTTCTCAATAGCCGATAGACCAACAAAATTTAAGCTAATTAATGCTTTATAGCTCAAGTTACTAATTGATCAAAAACACCGAGTAATATTTCAATGTTGATTTAGAATAAAAATATTTTATCCCCCAATTTCCAGTTTCACTTGCGGTGAAAAAGGAACTCTCCTACATTGCTGGTGGGAGTGCAAACTGGTCCAACCACTATGGAAAGCTGTCTGGAGGTTCCTCAGTCTACTAAAAATGGAGCTACCATATGACTCGGCAATTCCACTACTAGGGATCTACCCAAAGGACACAAAAACATTGATTCAAAAGAACACCTGTACCCCTATTTTATTGCAGCACAATTTACAGTAGGTAAAACCTGGAAACAACCCAAATGCCCACAAATAGATGACTGGATCGAGAAGATGTGGCATATATACACAATGGAATATTATTCAGCAATCAAAAAAGTTAAACTCATGCCATTCGCAGCAACATGGATGGAACTAGAAGGGATTATGCTCAGTAAAATAAGCCAGAAGGAAAAAGAAAAATATCGGATGTTTTCACTTATAGCAGGAATAAAGTGGAACCAAATAAGACATCAGTGTAAAAAATAATAAGTACAAAACACAACAAAGCAAAAACAGACAATTATAAATCAGAGACATCCTGAAGGGGAGGAGGAGGGAGAGGGATCAGAGGGAGGGAGGAGCACAGGGGACTGAGGTGATGGTGCACGGGTGCATTGGGGAAGGAAAATCTACGGGGACTACACCTGAGGGGGTGGGGGGAAGCAAATATTGTTTAAAAATGAACAATGATATAAAAAAATAAATAAAAATGAGAGATTTAAAAAAAAAGTCACAACAGCAATGAAGTTGGGTGTTTCTGTGCCTTAGTATTATTTGTCCATTTCTGCCTTCACAATAATGTCCTATAATTAAAGTTAACCCTCAAGGCGAAAGTCTGAACTTCCCTATTATTTTTTTCACTTCCCTAATCCATAATCTTTTCCTGCTAACAATAATTAATGTGACCCAAAATACTAATTGGGCACTTGAATCTATAGTATTATATTTATTAAACAGCATAACTAGTATTCAAAAAGCCACAGTATCTTTTGGCATCCACAAATAGTGAAATATTTGGACTAGACAACTGTAATACCAAATATTTTAAATATATCTTATTCATTTAAATAGCATAGTTTCAAATTTGAACTGGTGCTTTAATAAAGTGAGCAATTTAAAAAAATCACATTAAAATTCAGGGTATTATTTAAGAGGGACCTCAGGTAAGACTGAGTCATAATTTGTTTTACTGATACATTTTTTAAGGGGCATCCAATTTAGAAATACATTGAAGATATAGTTGGTTCATATATAGGTTTATTTTAGTTTGTGGGTAAGGTCAATCGAAATTTCAAGAAAAAAATATCCTTTTACTCAGTCTTTACACTACAAAATTATACATTTTTTTAGAGTGAAAGAGAATAGGGTAAACATGGTGAGAATGGTGTATTTAGGCACTGATGAATAATTTTTCAAAGTCCTGAAAAATTATTTCACTTAAAGGCTAATAAATTTTTGTATAATTAAATTACATGATGGACAGAGAACTACAGATCCCTGAATACATCATGCTCTCCCAAGTATGCTGCACCCCTCCCCAAGAATACCAACATACCACTGCTTCATCTTGGTATCATCTAAACTGCACAATGAATGTATTCTTAGGAGTTTTCTATGACTCTGAAAATTTTAATTTGACTCTGCTTTTCTATTTTGTATATATTTGTGTATAAACATATGTATATTTCTGAAACTTTCATATTGCATTATTAAATGTAATACAGTTTTTTTTTTTAATCCTTTAATCTGTGGTTTTGAAGACTGGAATATCTCTTACAACTATAGCCTCAACATTTAGCTGAGTGCCTGGAAAAGTGTAGCAATATTTGTTGAATGCATAAAGATTAAACAATGACCAAATATGTGTTTCCCTTCATCTTTTACTTGCCTACCTTATTGCATATGATAGGAGATTAAATTGAAACTGTAGTAAAAAATCAATATGCTTAATGAGAAATGTGATTAAAGAAATTGAATCTAGAAAACGTTGAGCTGTGCTAGGCTTTAATGATTGATTGCCAATAAACATCAGTTGATTGATAATCCTATATATGACTACTGTAAGTAAATAAAATAGCTAGCAAGGTTTCAATATAAAATACCCATGAATAAACTCAATAATGCAAAATTGCAAATATGAGAAATACCACCATGTCATTTGTTATTGAGCATTCAAAATTATTAAACATCTCCTGTATGTCAGTATAATGACAATATCATAACACAAAGTTCAATAACTTTGTGTTGAACTTAGCTCAGACTTTTCAGTCTACAGAAGAAGATAGGAACATCAGTTTTATTATGATGCATCAGGTACTGTAGTACTAGGCACATATGTAAGAAAGGTGAATTTTAAATATAACAAACATTAGTCTATTTTTTAAGAACACAATGAATTTAGTTGGATGAAGGAGGTAAGAGAATGTTTTCCAGCAGAGAGAATGTGTTCAAGAGTGGTGGTAATAGTATAAGATAGACAGAGAACAGTCAGTGTTTTGGAGAGTTTTTAGTGACTATGGCTAATAGCAGGAAGAACTAGGGAGAAATCGGTTTTCTAGATCCATTAAAGAATTTTAATTTTTTTTTTTTTTTTTTTTTTTTTTTTTACTAAAAGCTACAAGAAGTAGTTGAAGACTTTGAAGATTAGAGTGAGAGATGTTATAATAAAAACTTCATGACATTCTCTCAGGCTGTTATGTGATGTTTGGGTTTAAAGAGAATGGACAGTCTCAGTAGGCAATGGTGAAAATGTGAAGATAGAAAAATGGTAAGAACTTCAGCTAAGGCAGTAATAGAGAAAACAAGGTAAAGAACAGATGCAAGATTCATTTTTAAAAGTTAAATGCACACTGTTTTGTGTCATTAGTTTTGAAGGAAAAAAATAGGAATGTTCCAGCCGGACTCAGATTTCTGGCTGTTTGCATGGAATAGGAAACTGCAAATGTTATAGGTTTGGGAATAAAGGTATCTCTTTGAATTTTTCACATTCAAATGAAAAAAATGGAACTCAGAAGAGAAACTTCAAGTAGAAGTAAAAGTTGGAGTGCATCAGCTTAAATATAGTAATTATGGTTATGGGTGCAGAGAAATAATAATGAAAACAAATTAAAAAACACACTTTGTATTTAAGAATCTATATATTTACTTAGCCAAAATTATTATAGAAAATATATAATAACTTAGTGACATGTTTCCATATTATTATATTTCATAAACTTATTTCAGTGACATGGTTTCATAATGCTTATTACTGAATATAAAATGCAAAAATAAAAAAACAATAACCTAGTGTTCATCAGATAGGTATGTGGCTATTTCTTCCACTCTTTCATACAAGGAGACACCCTTTTTTATATTTTGTTATATGTAGAGAATGAATTCCAAGAAATACAACTAAATAAATTAAAATATCTTTTAATTTTGAATTTTAATTTATTATAATTACCCCCATCCCTTATTTGCTTCATCTACATTCCTCCTATAAGTGAAACCATCCAATTATTTTCCTTTTCTTTCTGGATTATTTCACTGAGCATAATCCCTACCAGCTCCATCCACGTTGCTGTGAATGGCATGAGTTTATCTTTTTGGAAAAAAAAAGTAATTATAAAAAATTAAAAATCAAAATCAACAGGCAACTATAAACCTGTAGGGGAGGGGGGAGGGAGAAGGATCAAAACTTCAAAACGGGGTTGGAGAAGAGCACAAGGGACTATGATAAAAGGACAGGGGTGAATGGGTGGTGGGAATCTCACAGGGACTATACCTGAGAGGAGAAAGCCCACATTGTACAAAAATGAATGATGAGAAATATATATAAAATAAAAAAAATCAAAAATCATTTAATTCAAGTAATATTAGTATTCAACACTGTATATAAATCAAAAGTATAGGTTCAAACCCCTTTAAATTCATCTTAACACATCACAACACCACCTATGAACTCATAGGCCTCCACCAGTAAAATATTTCTAAATTACTGATTTTAACACTTTTTTGAGAAGGAATTGTAATCTGCAATGCTATCTCATGTCAGCAGAATAAAGTAATTTGGGAATAATCTTCATTTTATTTTATTTTATTTTTTTAAGATTTATTTATTTATTTATACAAGTACTGGGTACAAGCAGAAACGCGGAAGGGTAAGAGAATTCACCAGAGCCAGAGTGGGGAAAAGAACAGGCAGACTGACGAAATACACTGCTTAGGGGAGCAGCGGGCGGCAGGAGAGGTCTGTGCACCATGTGGGACCCTCGCCGGCGGCCAGGGATCAAACCGGCGCTGCGGAGGTTGTGGGCAGCTTCATAGCCCAGTGCTCAACCACTGCACCACCAGGGGAGGCCCCAATAATATTCATTTTAAAGTAATACACTCTTAGGCAATATTTATGATCATATGCAGTTTCACGAACTTAACTAATAGTGTCACTGTATAACCCTTTATGTGAGAAAAACGAATACAAGTGGCATTTTTTGTATTTGAAGACAACACTCAATTCTATGGCCTTACCAAATGTTCTCTGATTTGTTTGGCTAGGAAGATTCTGAATCATAAATATTCTCTGATGACACTTAGGTTTTAAGAGTCACAATGGCCTCAGGCATATATTAAAAATGAATTAGTAATAAAAATTACATGGTGATTGATGTATTTAAAACATTAATGCCCACATTTCAGTTTTGGGGGAAAGGAAATAGATTGCTTATAATCCACAGGAGTAAAAAATCAATAGGTTTCTTTTTAAATGACTAGTTTTTAATGGTATAGTCTAATATGTTACATATCAATAGATAACAAGTCTATAAAAGGATAAATAAAATCTTGCTAATTATTTTCATTGGTGATAGACTATTTATGATGTGTTAGTAAAATATCTGAAAGGTTAAATATGCCCCTCTCACAGATGTAAAATATTGAAAATTCAGATGTTTGAGAAAAGAAGTTCTATTTTCACAATGCTTTAAATATTAAAAGGAAGCAACCGAGTCAGAATTCACTTGTAGTAAAATTCATTCCTTCTGTCTCTAGAAACTGGTATGACTTGAATATTTCACATCTAAATTTGAAGTATAGTGCATATTCTAAAACATTTTTTATCAGAATTAGGTATAACATTCTACAATAGGTATGATATATATACATATCAAATGCCTTTAAAAATCCAGATATACAAGGAAATTTTATTATTTTTTCTTTAACATGCTATCTCTCAGAATTAATCTTGCCAAATATGCACTAAAAATCTAGAACTTAAAAGAATCTAGTAATATGGCAAACTTCCACAATTGCAATAGTATCCTGATTTGTATCAAATGATAATTTCAGTTGCTTTTTGTCTACTTTTAATAGAGTGTTTCATATTAAATGGAGACCAATTGCCCATGGTAAAAATCACTTTAGGGCTCTGCAGGGATAGAACTATCTTAAGAATTACAAGAAGGAAAACCATCGCACTGAATAAAAAAGAAGTAGAATAATTAAGGAAAGGTCTATGAGCAAATCAAAACAATAAAATAAATAAAACAAAAGCTAGAATCGCTAGCAAAGGGATAAACATGGCAGGGAAAGTTGCTCAGATTTGAATTCTGATTATTAATATTATTTCATCAATGCAGAAAAAAAAACAGAACTATAAAGTAGTACATCTTATATCATCTTAGATGATTCTGTGGTAGCTAGTTCTTCTGTTCCTAATTTCTAAGAGCAAACTAAACAGTATGCCTAACAAAATAATTATATTTACCAGTTCCCCTAGTATAGTTATTGCTGTCATTACACATCATTTACCAATAAACAGTTGCAGGAATTCAAGGATTCAGTGGCATTTATCTTTCACCTCTTTTTTTTTTTTTTTTCTCTTTTAATGCATAGACCTGGATTACAAATCGATGAAATAGATTAGTAATTGGAGCTCCAATAGTTCCCTGAACTCTGAGATAACCTTGCTCTTGGATGCCAGAAAAGAAAAAGATGAATGAGTTCTAGATGTTTCATGGAGAATCATACCAGTTGTGTTATGTACAGTATATTTTATGAAAGATTAAACTCATGTCCATTTCTTATACTATTTTTTTCTAATTTATATTCAGTTAATGACATAATTACTAACAGGCTAGATAAATGTAGAAAACAAATACCAGAAAACCAATACTCAAAAATGAGAAAGTAATGTGAATCTACAAAGTCAATGGATAGAATTCACATGAACTTTTAACAGTTCAAACATTTAATCTCAGTGATTATAAACTACAGAATCATTTGCAAGAAAATGTAATAATGCAATATTCAAACCAATTTGAATTTCATGCATAGTGCCAGGCTTAACAAATAAAATATGACACCCAATTAAATTTGAATTCAAAAGCAAATAAAAGAAAAACAAAACAAATGAGACTTTATCAAACTTAAAGATTCTACACAATAAAAGAAATATGCATCAAAACAAAAAGACAAGCTACTGAAAGGGAGAAGACATCTGTGCTTCATAAGTCTGACAAGGGTTTAATATCAAAATATACAAAGAAATCATAAAACTCAACAACCAAAGAACCAAACAACCTGATTAGAAATGGGCATGGGATTTGAATAGATACCTCTTCAAAGAAGACATATAGATGAACACATAAAAAGATATTCATCTTCTCTTATTAGGGGAGTACAAATTAATAAAGCAATGAGCTATCACCTCACACTTGTGATAATGGCCTTATCCAAAAGGCAAGAAACTGTGCAAAGAAGGAGACTTGCACATTTTTGGTGGAATAAATTGCTACAATTAAGAAAGAATTAACAGGATTCTTTGAAAAGTTAAAATTATAAATAGAACTAAACATAGAAATAGAATTGTTCTTTCTTTGTTTCACTTACGGAGTTTTATGCACTTGAATTGAGTTTTGATTCTGGAGTCTCTAGGAATGAACCTGAATGGAGAACATGTTCCTTCATTCCAGAAAAATGATATGTTTATTTGTTTCATTGCTATTTATCACCCCTGACACATTGTGCTTGAAGCAAAACTGCTTTTACACACCTTAACATGTCAGGAGTTACAGGTTGCTGTTCAACCATAATAGCAAATACATGCAGATTAACTTTTGATACTTATTGAAATTCTGACGATTAGAACTTTGTAGTTTCGATTGGTATGATCACTCCAATCATAACCTCCTTACCACACATCTACAAGTAAATTGACTAATCTTAAATGTTCCACCGTGTGCCTCTTGGACAGTAGAAGGGACAGAACATTGTTCCAGTAATTTTATTCCACTCTACATCTATATTTAAGCTCTTTGTATTTCACAAAGTTTAGATATATCAGGTGAAATGTACAAATTATAAAGCAACATTTATTTATGTACTCACATTGATGTCTTCCAAATCTAAATTATTTAGAATAATATTGTTTCTTTTCCAGATGATGGGGGGTCTCAGGGATCCCTGAATGGCACAGCTCAGAACTGCACTTTGTCCCACAGTTGCTGCTGTAATGCTGAGTTTCTGATCTTCAGGCAAACTCAACTGGATAACCTCTGTAAAGACAAAGTATCAGTAATGTTAATGAGTGTGTAGTTTTGTAAGGTTAATAAGTATAAAGTTTCTGAATACTAGTCATTAAGACTTAATTTGAATAAAATGGAAAAAAGCTTGTGATGAAATGAAAAAAAAGAGTCAACGGTTTCCAATAAAAGGTCAGAATGACATTTCAATTTAATTGATTGACAAGCATCCTCATGAGGCAAAGAACTATTAAACATGAAATGAATATCAGAAGTAGAGTTATAATAAGCCTGGCAGATTGCACCCAAAAGAGAGATAAATTATTTAACTGCCAAATCAACATGTAGTATGTCATCGACATGGAAATAAAAATGATGTTGTTTATCCACTGATAGATTTATACGTAGGTGAGATGAGATCATTGTTGGCTGGCTTCAGAGAACACTAGCATAGCTGAATGGGTGAAATATATCATAAAGCTGGGAAAAAAATTGACTCTAAAAATAATTTATTTGGGGAGCAGAAGGAGGAAAATCAAGTTCACCAACCAAATAACAATTAAGAGAAATTCTGTCAGCTACCTTTAATGAAAACTGTTGTTTCAGTACAGTCACTTCCTTGTCCTTAAAAGAGTATGATAAAATCTTGCCATTTGCAACAACATGGATGGTACTGTAGGGGATTATGCTATGAGAAATAAATCAGGAGAAAGGCAAAATAGTGGATAGTGTCACTGATATGTGAAATGTAGAGAATTAAACAAACAAAAGGGATCAGATAAGCCAAACCAATAACAAGTTCTAGATATCTCACTTTAGAATTGAGGTTACCAGAAGAAGAGGAGGCAGAGCAAAGTGGGGAGGGGGACACACTGGTGCCTTGGTGGTAGGTGTGGTTTGGTAACATATACCTGAAGATGTGATCCTACACCTCTAAACCATATACAGTGGTATAAATCAGTGTTACATGCCCCCAAAAACAAATTAAAAAAAAAACAAATATTTTATTATTAACTAGTAATTGAGCATATTTCTCCTAGTAATTATGCTGAAAAAGAAAATAATAATCATACTCTGAATCTGGTTTTCAATTTTCTGTTTTCTGATATCCTATGAGGTATAATCGTAATAATTCTCTTTTATCCTATCTTTGTCCATTATCATGAGAAATGACTGGCATAATCATAATAGTCATCATCCATATGAAAATAACATTGTAGTTTTCAGGTGACATTCTTAGACACTTTAACTTTTACACCCTATGAGTGAGTCTTGCATTTTGACCTTACGTAATTATAGTCAAGCTAGAAATGCCACAAATCACAATTCTCACTGAAGTTTCCATGGTAAGGAACATAGATAATGGTCTTTTTTTTTTTTCCTATGTTGATATTTCACATGGGAGGTTGAGTGGAGTCAATGTTAGCTTTTGATTTACAATATTTTATAATAACCAAAGTTCTGTGGCATCAAAGACTGGGATAGGCATATTTTAGAAATTGACCCTTTCACTAAAAGAAAATATATTTAATGAGTTACCCAAAGGGAAAGTCTGAAATTTGCAAAGTGGTCTTTATCTTTTTAAAAATATTACAAACTTACGTGTGGAGAGAACATTATGAAAGAAGTAACACCATATAGAATACCAATAATTTCTCATTAACATCTGTGAATTTTAGCTTTTCATTCATTTTAAATTTATGTAAAATAAAATGAGGCATATGCCTTTATTTTTTTAATTTTTTTTAAAGATTTACTTATTTATTTATACAAGCACTGGGTACAGTCAGAAGCACAGGAGGGTGAGAGGATTCACCAGAGCCAGAGTTGGGAACAGAACAGGCAGATGGACGAAATACACTGCTGAGGGGATCAGAGAGCAGCAGGAGAGGTCTGTGTGCCATGTGGGACCCTCGCCGGCAGCCGGGGATCGAACTGGCACTGCAGAGGCTGAGGGCAGCTCCGCAACCCAATGCTCAACTGCTGCGCCACTGGGGAGGCCTGGCATATGCTTTTAAAAACAGAATTGTTCTGACTTTTGTAAATACAACTGCTACTAAATCAGCTTAGTATCTTTTCATTAACCTGCATCTAGTATTAAGTACCAGACCATTTGAATTAGTCACATTTTTGGTAGTTATATATTACAAGCTAATTAGGTAATATGAATATCTTGAAATAAATGCTGGTATTAGACATCACATTCACATTGATACACATTAATGATGGCATATTTCACTCTATAGCTAACAGAAACATCTTATGTTATTTATGTACAAACAACTGTTTGCAGCAAGTGACAACTCATTTCAGTACCCCGTTTCATCACTTCAGCTCCAATGATAATGAATGTATGAAAAATCTTATTTAAGCAAAATCACATGCCACATAAAATCAAAAGTCATTTGATGTCCCGACCAAAGGTAAAAGACCATAGGCTCAGAATAACAGATGATAATGAGTTTTTTAGAATACTGCATAATACCTTTTGACCTAAAGACACTCTCCTTTAGAAGATCCTCTCACACATTTAAGTGAGATAAATCAGAGTTCTAGCTGTGGTGTTTCTTCTGATCTCATTATGAATATTATTATTTATATTGAGATGACATTGGTTTAGAGCACTGTATATGAAAATTATTAATATCCGGACCAGCTTTCCCTTTTATCATTTGATTACTTAGGAATATTAAGGGACAAGTAAAATAGGTTCTCTTTGTGGATACCATTTTTGTATTTTTTCATCTTCAAAACAATCTTATAATTAAGAGCTTACTTTCAAACAAATGAAAAATTACATCTCCATTAGCCAAATCTGAAGAAAAGGGAAATGTTGATTTACAACTTCAACAACTGCATGCAAGTATTTATGAAATATGTTTTCCAGGCCTAACTAGAATGGCTTTATGCCTTGAAGAAGAATGTAGTGTGACCTGCACAAGGCAGTGTTCAGGTGTTATGGAGAAATACTAGAGCTATTGTAAATAATGTTGTGATAAGATAGATTGTGATCATAAAGTAGAATTGTTAAAGTTGAATTATAATGATGTACATCTGACACCCATATAAAGTTTTTTAAAATACAAGCTATTTCATCAAAAATAAATAAAACTATAAATATTGGAGCATAAAAAGGAAAAAGACTACTAGAAATAACAATGTGTACATTTTATAGGTACTTTCAATATATTGGACGGGAAAAATAGAAGCAGTCTAAATGGGAAAAGAAGAATCTGGAAAAGAATAGGATAAAGGAATCCTGAATTTATCCTACAGAAAAGGAATTGGTATAGAGGAAAATACTGAGAGTAGAATGATTTCTGCCAAATTTCTGAAAAAATGAAAACTTATAATTGCAAGCATAAGTAAATATTTGGCAATGAAAATAAAAGGTCAGTTCTTCCTATGGAATGATGAGATTGAGCATTTATGGGAAAATATATAAACAAATACTTTTCAAGGAAAGATCTGTGAAACAATGAGGCAACGATTCCTGTGCAAAATTGGAATTCGTTTTTGATTCTTTTACCACTCTGTAATCAGGACAATGCCCTATTATAGACAAAATTGTATTTTGATAATACTTCAAGGAGTTTTACATGTTAATAACAGTGAATCTCATTTTCTTTTTGTTTTAATTCATAATTTTTATAATCTTTCTATGGTCTTTTAAAAATAGAACAATTGGCATTTAACTTTTCTGCTCAATTGTACTTAATTTCTTTCAAACAAATTATATACATTTGAATTTTAAAAAACATGTGAAGAATAATCCTTTTCATTCAGAGATATGTATGACACTAACAATTTAGAATATAATGAAAATAATTCTCTTTTATGAAGAATAATTTGCACTGGAAACCTGACCGAATGAAAATAGAGCATTGAGTGGTCAAACCAGTCAAGTTAATTTTAACTTTATGATTTGAAAAATTTCAAGAGTGCAGACAAATAGAGTATTTGACATTATAGGCTGGACTAACAAGGTATTGCTACTTCCATTTATATTATAATAAGCTTAAAACCACTTTATTTTTTTTTTAAGATTTATTTATTTATTTATACAAGCACTGGGTACAGCAGAAGTGTGGGAGGGTGAGAGAATTCATCAGAGCTAGAGTGGGAACAGAACAGGCAGACTGACACACTGCTGAGGGGAGCAGCGGGCGTGGCAGGAGAGGTCTGCAGGCCATGTGGGACCCTCGCTGTAGGCAGGGGATAGAACCAGCACTGCAGAGGCTGAAACATGTGCAGAGGCTGCGGGCAGCTTCTCAGCCCAGCGCTCAACTGCTGCGCCACCTGGGGAGGCCCTAAAATCACTTTAGAAGAGAGTTTTTTCGGGGGCCTCCCCAATGGTGCAATGGGTTAAGTCGCAGCACTATGAAGCTTTTCTGCAGTCACTGCAGCATGAGTCTGATCCCCAGCCAGGGGGCTGATTCTGCACCCCAGCTCTTGTTTTCACAAATAAATAAATCTTTATTTAAAAAAAAATACTCAGCACGTTCTATTTGCCAGGCATTGTTCTAAGTATTTGATTCATTTAATATTCACCATTATCCTATGAGGTAGATGTTGTATGATCCTGATTTTATTTTCTATTTGTAGTGTTATTATGTGAGGAAGAGATGATTAATTGAAGATTCCCTAGCCATCTTGAGACCAGACAGGAACACTTCCTAATACACCAAGGACAGCATATACAAAAACAAAAGAAGTTCATCTCCTTAATTACAACTGTGTGAAGCAAGAAAACATAGTACCTTTGCATAATTTGTAAAATAATTATCTTAAAAAGATACAGGATACTAACAATCAAGTCTGAATAGCATGGAGAGTAAGATCATACACTATAATATCAAGATCCACAGTTGAATTGTGACTTTGATGCCTGCCTCGCTGTTACAAAGACTTTTGACAAGTTATTTATACTCTGTGAGTTTCATTTTTCAATCTTTAAAATAAACATGGTAAGAAAGTTGTGAAGAAAAGACACAGTGTTTTTTTTAACTACTTATGACTGTGTCTGGCATTGAGTAAATTCAGAATATGCTATAGTTGTTATTGTTAATGGAAAGCTAGTTAAGTATTTGTAGATTAAGACAGACACTATTTCACCATGGTTAAAATATGTAATTTTACTTTGAGAAAGGTATTTTTATGTAAAATTGTATTGGCTTAAGTATTATAGATATTACTTAAGCACAAGAGGAAGAACCCAGACTCATGACCCATAAAACTGCTTATAATCTCCTTTTTTTCTGCTCTTACATACAAACTGCCTTGAGGTTGTACTACATATGTGCATGCTTTTAAAAAGAGTATCTAACATAATGATAACCAGTCTTTACTAACCAAAGATCTACTTATGAAAAAAATCAATGAAATACTGAATTAGGACTTCCCTGGTGGTGCAGGGGTTAAAGTCTCAGCACTATCAAGCTATCCCAGCCACTACAGCACAGGTTACAGTTTGCCCCAGCCAGGGTGCTAACCCACATGGCACAGCAGGCCTCTCTTGTCTCACCTGTTGCTCCCCTCAGCAGTGTATTTCAGTCAGTCTGCCTGTTCTGCTCCCCACTCTGTCTCTGGTGAATCCTCTCTCTCTCTCACACACACACACACACACACACACACCTCTGGCCTTTACCCTAGTTCTTGTATGCATAAATAAAAATAAATCCTAAAAAAATGAAAGAAATACTGAATTAACCAGTAATCTTTTCTCCATTTGATTTGTTGGTATAAAGACTACAGATGACTTAAGAAAATTCAATGTTATACTCTAAATAATTGAATCAAAAACTGCATGAAATATTTAAATTACTATCTTTAATTATTTTTAAAATTTTCAGTATGATCACTATAAATGGAATTTAGTATATTAAACTGGAAAGAGAAACTGGATAGTCATGTGACAAAAAGTAATTAACATAAAGTGTTTGCTATATATTCGAATTTGTCAGTCAAGATAAAGAAATAAGCTAATCAATACCCATTTCCTGTATGTTAAGAGTGTGTTCAGTGGTGTGTCAAAAAGCTATTATAGATAAAAGGAAAGAATGTTAACCTGTTCTCATTCCTTCAACTTATCTCAAGGGAACCCCAAGATGTTAATGTTGGAGTCAATCAAATGACAGAATATTTTCTTTGTCTTAAATAAGTTAAATTTTTCTCAGTTTTTTAGATAACAGTTAGTCAGACAGAGCTAAATTGAATGAATGATTCCTTCCATGAAGTCTAACAGAATTTGAGCATTTTGGACTGTAAAAGACTTTATGGTTGTTTGCCCAATTAAAACAATGCAGATAAAAGAGACTGCTATTTGTCATAATGCACTGCTATTACTGATAACACTGAAACTAAGCTCCACAGCACTTGCCGGCACTATGAAGTTTTGCAAAGTTAGAGTCTCTCTAATATATTACAACAAGGCAAAGTGAAAGATGGGGAATTGAACACTGGCTGTTCATTTTGGCAGCTCTTCACAGGCTCTGAAGACTGGACCTCAGCTAGGCAAATTCAAAACAAATTTAACAATCCATCCAGAATTAATTAGACTATTGGGAATTGACTGAGCCAATCAAAATCACTGGATACCTTTGTTTATACTGGAATGCCAATTTATTCATTTACAATTGGGAAAGCATCAGGTTTAGTACAAAGTGTCAGCTGTGAGCCTGGGAATCTCCCTTCTAATTCACAGGTCAAAAGCTTCTCAAGATTGATGAACAGAAAATTACAAAAAAGGAGTCTGCTATTCTCAAGCTATTCAAGCTCTAATCAGCTAATGAATTGCCCTTTTCAACTCTAAAGACATTTCTGTCTAGAGAGTCTTTATTTTTCCTGTCACTTTCAAGTTCATTGACAAATTCTTAGTTCTTATCTTTAAAAAACAAAAATCAAAAACAAAACAAAACAAAACACCATCCACATCACCATGATTGCAGCTAGAGCAGGTAGGCTATAACAGAGTATATAAATCTTCAAATCAGCAATTGTGCCCATAATCGTGGGCTTGTCAAGTTTCATCCATGGACCAAATCTTGCCCAACACTCATTTTTATAAATAAAATTGTACTGGAACACAGCAATATCCATTTATTACTTTATTTCCTAAGCCTCTGGCTGCTTTTAGCTAGATAACCAGAGCTTAGTCATCGCTACAGGAAGGTTATGGCATATAAAGCCTGAAATATTTTCTCTCTGGTCCTTTACAGAAAGTTGTCTAGTTACTGAAACAGTATCTTGCTGATTTTACATTTCTTGAAGATATATAAGGTATTTAAATATTTCATTCTGCTTATTGTCGACTTTCAAAACACTAACCATAAGACAATGACATAGACACTACATGGAAAATGCTCCTATCCAGTTCTGGGTGAGTTTATAAACTGCCACTATATAATTTATATTCTTTGAGACTTCCACTAACAATGGAAGGATGGATTTCTATAAGTAAGACAGCTCTTCCTAGAGTCCACCACAAAATGTTTGTCCTATGCAAATGCAATTTCTTAGTCCCTGATAATAGTATACTTCTGGATCTATCTTCCCCAAGTTTATTATGTTAAACAATTATAATTTCTTCACTCTGCTTAACCTTCAATAAAACTACTAATTTCCGGGGAACAATCTCAACCAAAAAGAAAGCAATCTTGCTTGCCCCATGTAAGTCATACACAGCACTAATCTGTGAGCTAGCTCGATTGCAAGGCAGGATTTACGTTTTAATAGGAACACTTCATTTCAAATGTGTCTTAAACCACCAAAAGGCTTATCAGAATTGATTTTAAGGAGAAGGAAAATCTTTCAAGTAACCTTTGTCAACTCTGCCACCAAATTTTCTGTAAGAATGAAAGGGACTAGGGTCTGAACAAGATAGTCTTAATGTTTCCCCCAGTTTGATAGAATAGTAGACACATTCGTTTCTTATTATAGACATGCCGCCCTACTGAATGGGAGAAAATATTCACACATATATTACTGATAATAGGTTAATATCTAAGATATATAAAAATCTCACAACAATAGAAAAACAAACACCTCAATTAATAAATGGACAGTACACATGAATAGAAAATTCACCAAAGGTAAATTTGATATTTTGAGAAATATCAAAGAAAATATAATTCAATATTAAAAAAAGAATACTCATCATTGCTTCCAATTGGGTCATCTGGTTAAAACCACAATGAGTCCTCTCACACACCTGTGAGGATAACATATATTAAAAAAGACCTCCACGATAAGTACTGGATAGGATATAGAGGAAGAGGAACCCTACTAAATGTTTGTAAATGTGTAAACAGCTATAGCCATTAAGGAACGTGATTTGGATTCATCTTAAAAAACTAAAAGGGAACTATTGTATGACCCAGCGATCCTACTCTTGGGCATCTATCCAAAGAATATGAAACCATGTAGCAAAAAAAAAAAAAAAAACACACTGTACATTAATTTTTACAGCACTATTTACAAAACCTAGGACATGGAAGCAGCCTAAGTGCCCATCAACAGATGATTGGATCAAGAAAATGTAGTCTATCCACACAATGGGATACTATTAAGCTATAAGGAAAGATGAAATGCAGCCATTTATAGCAAAATGGAAAAAGTTCAAGATAATTATGTATAGTAAAGCAAGTCAGAATTACAAAAATGACAAAAATTAATACTGGCCATTTACATAACAGGCAATTTGACAAGATAGATTATTTACAAAACTAGTTGGCAATATACACAATGAGGGTTCTGAGGTTAGTAGTGGAGGGGAGATAAAGTGACAAGGTTATAATGGATGATTATGGGGAAAAAAACCAAGTAATTCTCTGTGAAAAATAAGAGAGAGAAATAGAGTCTCTATTTTAGTCTCTGTGAGAAGATAGGTGTCTAACACCAGAAAGTGTCAATTAATAGAACAAAAAAACCTTACCATCATGACCAATATCACCCCACCATTACTTTGATTCTGCATTTAAAATGCTAATGTGAAGAAGTAAAAGTTGCCACATTTTCCCTTTCATACTAGCCTCCCTTCTACACATCCAATCCAGATTCTACCTGAAACTATTCGTCCCAAAAGGACATCATTGTGGATTTTGTTTTTTACTTAACATACTTTTCTAGGTATTCCTTCCTTCTTTATAAGGAAAGTATTGGTATTTCATAACAGAAATGAGACATATTTACTTATCCATTCCCTAATCATTATTAATGATGGCTATTTAAATATTTAGAGTGTCTGTGTGTTTGTTTTTGCTACAATAAACGATACCATCATTAAAAAAGTCTTATCTTCACCACCAAAACAAAGAGATGAACAATTGTATATTTAACTTACTAAGGTGAACAGATGCTCTGGGCATTGATGTTAAAATGAATGTACTAGATTTAAGTTATACAGATTGAAAATGTATTTCTATAAATTAGAATAACAAGACTTTATATTAAATTCTACATGTACAGACCTTAGATCTGCTAAAGTACATTTGATTATACATATATTATATACATATATAATTTTTCAATAATATATGTGTATTTACAGTATAATAAATGCAAAAACTCAGTCCTTTATGTCAATTCAATATTTTAGTAAGTTCCTCAATTTTATGGAGATTTCAATGAGATTATCTTTATCCTCCTTGTTTGAGTAAATCATGTGAATAGAGCTGACTAAAAAAGCTATATACATTTTTCTAAAGAAGTTGCTGAAACAAATCCACTAAGATTTTTGGTAATCTTTAAATAATAAAAGTCTAAGCTATTTATAACATCATGTTAAAAACAAGTAAAACAGTTATTCATGGTTAAGTAGATAAGTGTAGATCAAATTCATGTACTGATGCATGCCGGTCTTTGACACTGTCCTTTTCTTTGTAATAAGTAAGCATTAGTAGAATATATAATTAAATTGTCAAATGACATCATTTTTATACTTACCTTTAGTTTTAATTATTGATTTGTGATATAAACTATGTGCTTTATTTTTTTCAGACTGCATTTACTTACATTTTTAAATGATTTTTTTAAAGATTTATTTATTGAAGCATACAAGAACTGAAGTACAAGCCAGAGGTGTGGGGGGTGAGAAGATTCACCAGAGAGAGGGTGGGGAACAGAACAGGCGAATCTACTGAAATACACTGCTGAGGGGAGCAGTGGACAAGACAGGAGAGGTCTGCTGTGCCATGTGGATAGATCCCTGGCCAGGGGTTGAACTTGTGCTGCAGTGGTTGCAGATAGCTTCATAGGTTGTGTCTTATGCCAACAGGGAGGCCCTTAAATGATTATTTTTGTGAACATATTTTTATTTTAAATTCATAAAAAGATAGATAAGTTGTTTCTAAAATTAGAATTAGCAGGATTTCCAGCAAATGTTTGTAAAAATGTGAAAAAAAAAAGGATTAAAAATTAAAAGTAGTTTAAACTTTATAGCCTGTTAAATTTAGAATGATTTTAAGATATAATTTTAATATATTTGTGATATAATTGAACTCTGTACTTCATATACAATCATTAAAAAGAGTGATTTTGTTATGATTGGACATTATTTAGTACACAATTAAAGGAAACTGAAGGATTAATACAAAATAAAGCCTTTATGAGTTTACATATTAATACAAATTAATATAAATATCTATTTTGGTAACAGGATAAACTACAACATTTGCAACACTGACAGTGTAACAAAAGTAATTTTATCGGGAGAAAGTATAAGTGGGAAAGAAGAGCAATGAGGAAAAAGATTTGATACAGGAGATTCAACAGAAGGAATCTTCAGAGTAAAAGGCTCAGGGAAAATATATTGTGGAGAATCTTATCACCCACTGGCATCTGTTCTCTGCTGCTCCACTAGTCCTTGATGTAAATATTACTAGTAATAAGAAATGATCCATATCTCTTACATGTGCAAGGCTTCTCTGGCAGGGGAGGAACTGCTCCAATACTCAGTGACCAGAGTTCTTGTCCAAAATTAGATGAGCCAATATACATATTATTTTTGGTCTATAAAAAGTACCATATCATATTCTCTAAATGCATATTTACTGGTATTTCATTTATTGTGGAAATGACCATTTGGATTGTATCCAGCTGCACTGCTGGGCTGGCACTGCTGTCACGTGTGTAGGTCACCATGCCAAGGCTGCTTGATAGGATTGTCTGATAACAGCATCAGTTAGTGGGTAGCTGGGCATCAATACTGCAGTTGAATAGTTAGGTTGTGAGCAGTCCATAGGCAGAGGGCACAAGGGACAGTTGTTTTTGTAAGAGAAACATTTCAGTCAAAACATTTCCCATTTCTGTTTAGTAGAAAGTTCCATATCTTGGCCCTGAGAGAACATCTGGATTTCAGTAGCCAGTTTTGTTTCTGCCTTTCTGGCATTCCAGAAGAGAAAGAACCCCTCTTTCCCATGCTGTGGTTTTATGTTTCACTAATCTGAATTCAGCTTTATAATAACTGGTTTGACTTAGTAGAAATGTCCATTACAAGATTAACGTCATACAGAATAGATTAAAGGCAGAAAAACCCAACAAAATTATAGATAAAGCTATAAGCGCATAAACATTTCAATTTACCAAAAAGATATAAATAGATATGCTTCTAATAACTTCAATGCCATGTTAGAAATATAACAATAATGTATTGCTCAGTTATCCATTTATCAGTAAAATACTAGAATATACAGTTTTAAAGTGTGCAAAAACCTTTCATTAGTTTTAATCTCCATGAAAATTTAATGAGTCAATATAGATACTAATTTATATTTTGAGTTTGGTCTATAAAAAGTATCACATCAAATTCTCTGAATGCATATACTGGTATTTCATTTATTTTTGAAACAATCATAGAAATTAACACATAGAGCACAATATTTACCCAGTACAGCTTAATTATCAACTTAATATTAGATATATCAGACATTAAGCTCACTATTTTGCAAAAACAGCAACCCAGGAACACACTAAAACCCTTGTCTAATTCCTCTTATGCTCATAAAGACAGCATTCTGTAATTAGCACAGTTAAACAGAATGTATTTTTTATATAATTCATATTTTTTTATTTATCAAAATTCTAATTTGATAGTTTTAAGAGCAGAGGTTTACTCTATTATGAAAACATTAACTTGGATGAAGTAATTTACTTGGGAGCACAAATATTAAAATTCTAATGAAACAAGAAAAAATAATTTTATTTCCACCCTAAAGGCATGCTGTATAACCAGATTTTAATACATTGCTAAGAAATATATAAAAATGTGCTTTTAAAAAAAAGATATTTAAAAAATCAAAGTTGGAAACATGACGTAATTTATGCTAATATGATGCTGTCTGTAGAAAAAACTTTAAAAATCATTATTTTTTACATAAACGATAAAATGAGTATTTTTTGAAAAAAAGAAGAGTTACAAAGGAACTATTAGATTTCAACAACATTACCTTGCTAAACACCATATTAACCAAACTAAACTAATTTGTGTGTGAATTAATTATAGAAAACAAATCACAATGCATAGTTGTAACCAGTTTCTGGTGTGATTCAGAATTGAATTTCTAACACTAGTACTTACTAGTGCTAAGACATTCATTTCTTCATCTGCAAAGTAGGGTAATGAGAATAGCTCAGAGACAATTCGTCATGATTAATTCTCATAAAATACTTTTAAATAAGCATTTATTTAATGGAAGTTATTGATACTATTAAATTACCAAACAATACCACTCTAAGTGATTCTAACCAAATGATGTTAATTTTTTTAATGATCAACTTGTAATTATTCACAACTGTACTTGAGAAATACCCATACGTAAATTTTGTATGTATATTCACACATGTACATAGCAGTGCACAAGTAAACAACACTTGCTTTCCTTGAAATCAGTGTAGTTTCTGTTTGTTTTCTGGTTTTCCAAGAGTTATCAATAATCAATCATTCTTCAACTTTTATCCCACACATTAACTTATTTCAGTAGTATTTAAATATATTTTATTTCATTTAAAATAAAGATTGCAACATTTTTCTTCCTAAATGAATCTTCATGTATCCATGTTAAAATGTGATTTTATAAATGATAAATATTATTTTATATTAAAATAAAAAGAATGACCTCAATTTAGGAAATTTATATGCATTTGACACCAGATATTGGTCACTAAAATACACAATGTTTAATTTAAACTATAGACTATACCTGCTAGAGAAATATTCAGTTATTTTCACCCATAAAAGTAGCATCTAGTATCAAGTAATAAAGGTACAATAGAAGGAAGAGGAGAAAGATATGGAGTGGGAGATACGGAAAGAAAAAATAAAGAATCAAGGAAAGCAAAAAAAATCAACAGAGCGAAGGGAAAAACATTTACATATATAAAATCTAAGATTAAAATTAAGAGCTACCACTTATACTATTTTTGCTTACCTCAAAATTGTCATTCATTATTCAACATTTAGTATTTGCCTATTACATATCATATATTTGGAAACTATCACTTCTCTTCTTGAAGATATCAGTACTTTGGAAGAAACACTAGCTACAAATTTTTAAGTCTGTCAGTATTGACCTCTAGTCCCCCCTGCATCCATGTGAGAACTGAGATGTGCATTTTCACCAGAATTACAGTCTGCACTTTAGTTTCTTCAAGACTAAAAGCTGCAATTGAATGACAGGAAAATAATGAAAAAAAAAACGTGAATTTTCATATAAATTGGCTCATGAAAATGAGCCAAAATATAAATATATATCTTAGTATTGAACACCCAAGTAACTCTTGAAGCAAGTGCTGTTAATGTGTATGTAACACACACACACACACACACACACACACACACACACACACACACACACGGTGACCAAGCTGATACAAGCTGCTCTCATAGAACTCAATTAAGTGAATTAAAGTCAAGACTATGAAGGTATTGAAAGACCTAAGTATGCTCTCAGGTTTTTTTCTCATCAAAAAATATAGAACATTAGCAATGTTTTTTGGCCCCATTTTTCAGACATATGGATTCAGAGAAATGCAACAACAAAAAATGAAATGAATCTTTGTAGTTTCTAAGGCCCACATATTTTCAGGTTTTGTTTTCATCATTGTTATTACTTCTACTGATAATATAAATTACACAAATAAATCATTGAAAATACAGAGAGAGCATGTTGTAATTAAATGAGTCAAGTTGAATTCAGAGAAGGCTCTATCATTGCATTTGATCAACTGAAAGAAGAGTATGCATTTTTCAGAGCTAGAGACATATATTTTCAAAATAAACTGCAAACCCAGTAGAAAGTGGGAAAAGTTTCAGAGTGATGAAAAGTGAGAAATGGGAAAACAGCAAACAGGATGAGATTTATTTTAGATAAATGTAAGGAAATACACAGAAGCAATGGCTGGAGAAAGGAACAAATTGAAGAGTATAGACTGGAGAATGTTGTTTAGAGCTTAACTATGGATTAGTATGGGACAAAATTTGGCTAAATAGCAGGAACATAAAAACTAGTAAAATGAATTATATATAAAGTATTTTATCCATGTACCTAGGGCCATTTTTAACTCTAATATTAACTTTAAAAACAATAATGATTGGGCCTTCCTGGTGGCACAAGGGGTTAAGCACCACACTATGAAGCATTCTGCAGCCTCTGCACCACCAGTTCGATCCCAGACCAGCCAGGGAGCAACCCACATGGCGCAGCAGACCTGTCTCACTCGCTGCTCCCCTCAGCAATGTACTTTGGTCAATCTGCCTGTTCTATTCCCAGCTCTGTCTCTGGTGAATTCTCTCACCCACTTCCCTCCGCATCTCTGGCCTGTATCCCAGCTTTAAAAAAAATAAAAATAAAAAAACACAATAATGATTGTGATACCTAAAGCTTATTGAACATGAAGTTGATACTAGACATTGTATAAGCGTTTTTGTCTTAGTACTGAACACTCAAGTAACCATGAAGCAAGTGTTGTTAATGTCTCATTTCACAGATAAGATATTAAGAGAGATTGAATATTTTTTTTCAAATTTATACATACAGAAGTAATAGAGCAATGGTGATACAAAATTTGAAAATTTATAATATAAATTTAAAAAAATAAAAGGAAGCATAAAAAACACTGAATAATAACATATAGGAAAAATTATTTCAGGAAAACATGATTTTCAAAACATGATTTTCAAAAGTGACAATTGCTAACACATATTAAATACTATTTACTATGGACTTTATTCCATATTTTTCTAGTTTTTTTTTAATATTTCAATAATCAAAAACCATATGAGTTCTAATTACTCCATTTAGAGACACTAAAACAGTGAAAAGTTTTGTAACCTCCTAAGCTATTAGTGGGATTTGCATCTAGCACTCTCCACATCCAGCTCCTTGAATGTGTGCTAGCTATCAGGCTGTGCAGGTTCTAATACTGAGAAAAAAGGGATGGAAGGGCAAATATAGAGTAGAATGTAAGTGTAGAAATAAATGCAAAATATGGGGATTATTGAAAAAATATTGAGCCTGAGTATAGTATAATTTTTAATAATGTTTCAAAAATAAACTAATTATGGAAAGTTTGGAATAAAAAATAACTAATTGAGGAAATAAAACAATAAACAATATGATTTCTTCCTTCTTTCACTGACATTACTTAGGAATGTACTATGAGCTGGGTGGTATCCTTCTGGTATGAAAGAGAGATAATCCTATCCTCATACAGTTTATATTCCAGAAAATACAAAATAATGTTATACCAAGGTTCAAATATTTACAATTTTATTTCTAGGTGTATTTCAGTTAACTTTGAATCAAAAGGTCATTGTTATTATTATAAAGTTAAATCTACTATTATAAAAAGGATAATTTAAAGATGCAATTTTAACAGAGCATTTTTCTCTACCTGGATGGGAGAAAAATATATTTACACATTAAGCATGAGTATAATCCAGAATTCAGTTTAGAGGCCCAGGATTTTAGAATCAAATGAAACAGACAGAAAATGATACTAAATGTAATCTCATTATACTTGTTACCTCACATTCTGAGTGCTCATCCACCCAAATAGATCAGTCTCGGGACCATCATCCGGCATATTGTCCCAATTCTAAGTTATTTTTCGTCCATTCCAAAACACATTTCTTTACATGTTTAACTCTTCCATTCCCTTCTTAACTTTAGATCTTCTAAGGTTTACACTAAAAAATCATTACTTAATTTATTTAATGAAGAGCTAACCTAAGCTAGTTGAGGTGAAGCAGCAATGTTTTCTCTACTTTAATTAGTTGGTTTTGTTTCCTTCTCTCTGTCTTTTTTGTTAATTTTCCAATAGACATTCATTTTTCAAGTGATAAGAATCACAATACTTAGAGATTAGATTTATTTTCATTTTAAATGTTTCATGTCCCTTTCTATTAAATAAGGACAGAGAAAGAACCATAGCAATGTGTTTATTTCCTACATATATATAAATTTCCATTGGGAAAAAAATATCTGGAAAAAACAAGTATTTTTATCAAACAAGAAATTTACAAATGATTAAAAATTTTAGGCAAGACACTAACAGTACCATTATAAAGGCATAAGATATATGATGCACAGAAAGATTGAAAAAAACATGACTGAAAGGAATTCCATGTTTTTTTTCCTCCCCACTTTGTACATCCTTCTCTGGCTCTAAAGAAAGACACATTAAATCACTCAGTTCAATGAAGTGTAACATTGCAAATAGCAATAATGTGTAGATGCATTCCAGAAGTCAAACTGAATTATAGAGTCAAAGCAAAGTTTCATTACATGAGAAAATAACTATGAAAATCAATTAATGAAGTAGCTAAATTAAGCCCTAGGTCATGTGAATTGAGTAAAAATTGCTTGTGTTTGTGTGCACAAGCATGATATGAAAATGATCTTCATTAAACAGAAATGACAGCATCAAAAATTTGTAAAAAGTGGGATAGCAAAAAAGTAGTTTCTGGCACTATTGCTTTTTGTGCTTTCTGTTTTATAAAAGTAAAATCTCCATCAAAAAGTACATCATGTACAATTTTGAAAAGCAAAACCTACTTGGGAAACAAACTAGCACACATCAGAAGTGTTTTGATATATTTCTTTTCAATGAATGGATGGATGCTTGCAGGTTTCAAGCCTGTTTATTTTCCATCCTTGTAAACAGGAGTATACTAAACAAATTTCACAGTCAATATCACATTGGCACTATCAATAAGAATAGGCAGTAGTACAGGAAATACTGGTGGCTCTATCCATGCCAGCTGGATTTTAGCCTTGATAATACAGAAATTGAACAAATGTTGAAGCCCTAGTCATAATTATCATTTTTAAATGTGTAAAATATTGTATCGAACAGACGTAACTTATTTAATCTTTCCTTTTTAGTTTCATAAGAACTAAATAAATCCACTCTTAAGCTTAATAACTATAATGCAGTCATGCAAGTTCATAATTATGTCTTCCTTTTTTCATATTACCCACTCATATTTCAAAGAAAGAAATTAAAATATGAAAATCAAGAATACTTTCTCAGACTTGGTACAGTTTTAAGTTGTTTTTTTAAAAAGAAAAACAAAAGCTCAAAACAAATAATGGGAGAAGGAAAAAAAAAAAAAAGAACAAAAAATGGACACATGAGTCCTCAGTACAGTAATACAATGCACAGAGAGAATAAATCTCTAGAGTCCAACTTCAAAGACATGGGAATATGTTCTTCCTATAAGACACAGTGTTTAAAATTGCCATGATAAAGAAATTCAAAGAAATGGAAAACCAAGAAAACTAAGAAACACAAGTGATTAACCTTAGAAATGAAATCAATAAATAGAATATAGAAACCAAACCCAACATTCCTCTCAGTTTCAATGCTTTTTAATTGAGATCTTTAGGTTTCCTAGATATGCAATTATATCACTTGGAAATAATAGTTGACATTTTCTATTCCCGTTTCTAACTGATTTTATTAGCCTTATTATGGTTAGTTAATTTCAAAAATCAACAAATTACTTGAAGTCATGAGCTACTTCATTTCATGTATCAATGGGTTTTGTTGGGAAGCATTTATGCCACTATATACAACTATATATATTCTGTTGATACTAAATCCTTATTAGTATTTTCTAAATTAAGACTATTGGCATAAGGAACTACTTTGAGTAGGAACATATGGTATGTGCTTGACAAAAATCCTCTTCACTTTCCTGAAATAAAAAACAAAGTTTCATTTTTTCCAAGTACACAAATTCCAAACAGTGTAAACTATTATTTTCTTCATGATGAGGTGGTTTGTTTAGTAATTAACAGAACTTTTAGCATATATTGGTACACTCCAGAATAGTAGACAATAGTTACATGTGATTATTAAGTGCTGAAAATATGGCTAGCTCAAATTGTGATATGCTTGAGTAGCAAATATGTACTATATTATAAATGACACAATCAGTATATTAGCTATATGTTAAAATAACAAATTTTGATATGCTGTCTTGTGTTGCTTAATGACAGGGATATGTTCTAAGAAATGCCTCAGTCTCTTTTGTTGTGGGAATGGCACAGAACATAACACAATTTTTGCAAGTTTCTCATTCTTGTAGATCCTTTGAAATCATGAACAAATCTCTTGAGTATCTTCTTCCAGATACCTTTCATACACTCTTTGATGACATCATTCTAAGCTTAAAGCAAGGTTCTTGATTAAGTCCTGGATGTTGTAATCCTTCCAAAATTGCATCAGTGTCTTCTCTGCCTCTTCCTTACTTGTAGCAGTAACCTGGAGCAGTAACTCATTGATCATTGTTTGGATCAAAGAGGTGGTATTTGTAGGTAAAAACAGCACTTCCCATTGGGAGGAAGAGCAATGATAAAAGGAGCATGTCTAGAATCATTATCAAAACCATATAAAATCTTGAAAAGTATTTTTTTCTTCAAACAGTACTTTTCCATCTTATTGGCACAACAATTCATAAGGGCATTATGGAAGAGAAAATGAGTCATCCATGTCTTCTAGTTGCTCCTGTAATGCACTATCAGTATGTGCTTGTTGGTATGCTTGAAGACCTTGGACTTCTCACTGTGTGAGTTCACAAAGGGCTTTAATTTGTAGTCTGCAACATTGTTCCCCAAGCAGGACTATTATCCTGTCTTTGAAACCCTTGAAACCTAGCAATGACTGGGACTCCTTTTTGATGAAAGTCCTTTCAGGCATATATTTTTAAAAAAATGGAATTTTCATACTGAATTGAATTTCATTCAAATATTGAGTATTTGCTGTGGCAAATAATTTTCTTCCACAATCAACTTATTAAAAGTTTCCAAATTTCTTTCAACTGCTTTTAAATCAGCATTCACAGACTCATCATTTACTTTCATCATTTACTGAGGCAGATCCTCTAGCAGCAGGTGTCTCCTGCTCTGTTTTTCAAGATCTAAGCTATGGTGGAACGAGACATGCCTGACTTACAATCAATAACCATCACTGACTTTTCACTTTGGTAGTCCTTAATCAATTTTAATTTTGCTCACAAGTCAAACACTTGATGTAGCCTCTTACTGGACACATCAGCAGTGGATATTATAACCTTAAGGACCATAATGAACAAAACAACACAAGTTAAATCAAGCACAAATTAAAATGATACCATCGAGAAATAGCAAAGTCAACCAGGAGGAGAAAGGCAAATACTGGATGGTTTCACTCAAATGTGGAATATAAAGCCACAAACTATAGAAACTTACTGTAAAAACAGAAGCTGCCAGAGAGGGAGGGGGAGGTTACAGAGGAAAGGGAGGAAGCCTACAGTAGACTATGTGTGGAGCATTATAGGAGCCTTGGTGGAGGGAATTGTAGGAGTAACATATACCTGAAGAGATGGTCCTATATTTCTAAATCATACACAATGTTATAAACCAATGTTGCATCAATATAAAATACATGAGAATACGAAAATTGCAAACTAATGAATTTTATGGAGTTATCTTCATTACATTTGGACTGAAGAATGAGTTAAGCTTTCATTCTTTTCCTCTTTAGAATGTAATTTAAAGACAATCACATTTTAGCAGCACAAAAACATATTTTGCTACAATGTTTCAAGTTTAATGAGTATGTCATCACATGCATAAGTATGATCTGATGCATTTTGATTCAACAAAGCATGAGGAGGGGAGAATAACATGTTTTTTTGTTGGAATATTTATCAAAGGTTATAATTTCCATTCATATGGGTTATGACGATATTAGGAAATAACTTAGAATGAAATTTTGCATGTTCTTAAATTACGTCTTAAATGTTATATTACTTAGAAAAAATATTAAGGTACAAAAATCTTCCTCTGGTAACTTCACTATGGTTAAAAACCTTTTTTTTTTTTTTTTCCATTGGGGTCTCCCTGGTGGCGCAGTGGGTTGAACTGTCTGCAGCCTCTGCAGTCTGGGTTTGATTCCCCGCTGGCCAGGGAGATTCCCACATGGCGCAGCAGACCTCTCCTGTCTCACCGCTGCGCCCCTCAGCAGTGCTTTCAGTCTATCTGCCTGTTCTGCTCCCCTCTCTGTCTTTGGTGAATCCTCTCACCCTCCCACGCCTCTGGCCTGTACCCCAGCTATTGTATAAATAAAAAATAAAAAAAAAATTCTTAAAAAAAACCCTCTTTTTTCTTGCTTAAAACAAAAATTAAATGATTTCATTATCTGATTGTAAGAGTGGGGGGAAAAAACAGCAAATTATAGCTTTCTCATCTAGTATACAACAGAACAAGTATTAGGTAAAACAGTGACTTACAAACAATATCAGTATGCATAATGCCTATATTATAATGAGAATTCATTCTTTAAATGGTAATGGTCTAAGCAAATTCTTCACATTATCTTTTTTATCCAAAATATAAGTTGAGGATTTTATCATAAGTACATATGGTTAGAAGACTGCTGATTTATTTTAAAGAATTGTTAAATGATTGATTGAGACATAATATTCAAACTGAATACAATGTGCATGAATAACAAAATGAAGCAATTAAAAATGATTTTATTTATGGTTTGTATGTGGTAGAAGAAATAACTGTAGTGATATGTGATAGATATTACACATTCACAACCTACATACAAATATGCTAAAATATATACAACAATGCACTTTTTGTAAGATATGTGGGTTATTCATATCATGGTATTATTTGTACTGACTTAGCACATATATAAATATATGCTAAAGTGGATGAAAATGTATTTTGCAATTGGTGGTATTAATGGAGTCTGGAAAAATTGACCATGGTCTTCTACTAAAAATTATTACTATTTTCCCTTGATTTCAAATGGAAATATAAAATACTTTATGTCATTAGAATTGTTTCATGAATTGTTTCCCACGTGGCACAGGGGTTAAAATCTCAACGCTATCAAACTATCTCGAGCCACTAAAGCATGAGATTGACCCTGGCCAGGGAGGTGACCCACATGGCACAGCACTTACCCACTGCTCCCTCAGCAGTGTATTTCAGTCAGTCTGCCTGTTCTGCTTCCCATTCTGTCTCTGGTGAATCCTCTTATCCACATGCCTCT
This sequence comes from Talpa occidentalis, assembly GCF_014898055.3. Classification (NCBI taxonomy): domain Eukaryota; kingdom Metazoa; phylum Chordata; class Mammalia; order Eulipotyphla; family Talpidae; genus Talpa; species Talpa occidentalis. Next base: position 100,228,632 of record NW_023605194.1, on the reverse strand, counting down.
GGCCTGTACCCCAGTTCTTATATGCATAAATAAATAAATGTTAAAAGAGAGATAATTATTTCATGATACTAAGATAAAAGTAAGGCCATATTAAAATTTAAAAATGTCTTTGTGTCAAATGAATGTTTAAGTCTGTCTGAAGCTGATGGCAAGGGCAATAGGAACAACACATAATGATAACCATCTATTTTTTATTACCATGTCAATCTAGTCCATCTGAAGTCTATTGGAAGTTATCTATCCTGACATTTCTAATTCCTCTGTCCCAAACTTGGTCATGAAGTCTTTTAGGAGACTCCCATAGGCAAAGTGACTTATTAATGACCATTTATCTATGGGTACCACAAAGTCATCCACTCAATATGTTGCATTAGAGTGAACTCAGAACTTTCTGCCCTCTGCACTTCATTTTCTGTGACATCCTAGAATGAGAGAATGAATTCAACCTAATTATCCAAGTGTAATAACAATCAGTTAGCACTGGCTTCAAAAATAAAACTCTTCCCCTAGGCCACCCCCACCACAGAATGGTAAAATAGACATCTTTTATTGAACATTTGTCCTATTAAAGCACTGATAACTTCAGATCCACTTTGCTGTTCTAATTTCCATGAAATGATTATTCACTTAAATGATTGCCAGGCATCCTTCCTCTGTGACAGAAAGTAATACAAATTTGAACTTTGATTCCATTTTCTTCCTCAGAAAAACAACTGACATATTTGTTATGGATTCAATTGTGTCCCAAATCATACATTGAAATCCGAACCCTAATACCCCAGAATGTAAAATATTTGGAGAAAGACTTTTAAAGGGATAAATAAATTGGAATGAGAATATTATGGATGGGCCCTGTTCCAATAGGACTGGTATTCTTGTCAAAAGAGAAAGACTCACCAAGCAGGCAGGTGTGTATTCAGGACAATGTATGAAGTTTTGCTAAGAGGGAGATTTCTGCCAACAGAGGAGAGATACCTGAGGAGAAACCAAACTCTATGATACCTTGAACTTGGACTTCCAGTCTCTAGAACTGTGAGAAGATAAATCCCCATTCATTCACCCAGCCAATCTGTGGTATTTTGTTACGGTAGCCCTAGCTGCCTATGTTCTGTGTAGTAGCAGGTTACAAAACCTAACTTTTGAGTTCAGGTTTCTTCCTGGTGGTCTTCATTTGATGGACTTTATTACCTAGTTCCTAAAGTTCAAAATCATTTTTGAGGTCAGGTAATAATGCTTGAAGAAAAAAAGCTATAATGTCTTGCCCTTTCATTTGATCTAGTTTTATTCCCTCCACATGTATAGTGCTTTATAATAATAGTCTTTTTATGGGTTGCCTTGTGGGACATAGACTCTCATCTGGCAATTACTCTATTTTTCAGGCATGAAATAGATTCTGAAAATCTCAAACCCAATGTTGCTGAACAACTTATAGAAGTGGCATACACTTTTTATACTTTGTGATGAATCTTCAGGAGAGTTCACCATAAAACATAAGTAAATTTCTCAATACCTGTTATCATATTGAAATTTACATTTGTATACAATGATTTAACTCTACCTTCATTTCTATCATATTACTTGGCCTTTTTTGAACTAGAAAGTGCATTTTTGCCTTTACTATTAAAACCACACACATTTTCATAATAAAAAAACCCATTTTTTTATGCAACCCACATTTTTCTAGTTATTTTCAACCATGAAACCACCCTCTCCACATATTACTTACTAATGTGCTAAGAAAATGTACTTTGGGAATGTTAAAAAGTATATTGGGAGGATTGATTGCTCAGTTTAGTTAACATTTTTTTACAAACTTGCAGCAAGTGATTAAGCTCCAAGATGGACAATTAAAGACTTATTTATTAATAATGAATGATTATAGGAAGAAAAGATGGTTAAAAAAATGGTAAACTAAGTATGAAAAAAGTAAAAGGATCTATTGAGAATACCAGGCTCATTACAGACTGATAGTTTCCTAGCAGTTTAAAGACAAAGTCCATCAGTTAATATCTTAACTCTAGTTCCAGAAATACTACTACTGTTAATCTTATGAGACAATAAAGCTCCATAGCACATTCACTCACTTTCTCAGATTTGAAGCCATCTTTTTTCTTATCATGAAACACTAGTGGTTTGATCCTCTGTGCTTTTGTTCATGTATTGACGATACCTCTTGCTCTTTCTTACCTGATTAACTTGGTTTTGTTCATAAAATGAAGATGTTACTTATTCTTAGAATAGAGGCATCTATTCTTTGTTCAAGGAGTCCTTGAACTTCAGGTTGGATTTATGTTTCTATATAATTTAATAAATATATTTTTCATAGCTTTAATAGTTCAGATACTGTACTATATTTCTAAATCATATATTATTTTGAAGTGATCTTTCTCAGTAGATTATATACTTCTCAGATATAGGTGAAAACATGTCATGCACATTTTAACTTTGTATTTATATTTAAAAATTGATTTATATAAAATTTATATTTATACTCAATATCAAGCACAAAATAGCCAGCCTTTAAATGGATGTTGAAATGAACTAAACCTATTCACAACAATCAATTACAGGAGGTGAGAATAGCTTTTAATATTTATTTATGTACATATTTTTTACATCATTGTTAATTTTTGTACAATGTATCCTGGTATGCTTTATTCTCCCAGGTATATTCCCCTTAAGGAGATGAGACTATTTCAATGAGGCAATTTTCTTTGAAAAAATATTTGTTTATAAGTATTATTCATACCATCACACAAAAAACCATAAATCTAACAGAATTGTCCATTTGGAAAGAAAAGGGGCCTTATTTTGAAATCATACCCAAAAAGTCTATTATGTTACAAGAAATTCTGCATTTGATCTACTTTTTTCTTCTAAATGATAAATGAATATATCATTTAGGATAATATGTTTGCATATTAAAATGGCACATAAATTTGCTTTCAAACAAAAATTATTTTTAAAGTTAAAGACGGAAAATGTGTATTTAATGAATTTTTTGGAGGTCACAGTATTGCTTGCCTAAATAATCATCTTTTAGGTTTTCAAATTAGTGTTTGAAATGTAAATCAACATATTACCTAATAGGATTATAGTTCACTGAAAAGGAATAGGAAGTAATAGTAAAATATTTACACAGTTACTGGCCATCAATTCTTTTTTTTTTAAGATTTATTAATTTATACAAGAGCTGGGGTACAGGCCAGAGGTGGGAGGGTGAGAGAATTCACCAGAGACAGAGAGGGGAGCAGAACAGGCAGATGGACCAAAGACTGCTGAGGGGAGCAGCGGGCGAGACAGGAGAGGTCTGCCTCGCCATATGGGAATCTCTCTGGCCTGCCGGAATTGAACCCGCGCTGAGAGGCTGCCAACAGCTTCACAGCGCTGCCTCAACCCACTGTACCACCAGGAAGGCCCCTGGCCATCAGTTCTTAAATTGCCATTCTTTTTATGCAGATTTTAGTGCTGCAATATATTTTACTATATAACCAAAAAGTCATCTTTGCAAAAATAAATTTGTTTCTTTATATAAATTAACTTGTTCAGAGAGAAATACCTTTCTAGAAACACAAATTAATTATAGTTACTAATTGTTACATGATACTTTTCACTTCTCAAGCAAGAAATTTAATTTTCACACTTCAGGAAAACATTGTATTGAAATGAATTTTAAATCCGGTTTCTTAGCCAAATTCCTATTGTAGGAACAAGACATGCATTATTGAAAAGTTATATTTATGCAGTTAATGATCAGGTTTATTTTATTAACAAATAAACATAATATATTTATGTACTACCAAACATAATGCAGATGTATATTATGATAAGACATCTATTAAAAGTTAAATGATTTGAAAAGGAAAAAAATATGATGAAACTTTGAATCATATGCCATTCATTATGCTACAAACACCACACTGGTATAAAAAGAAATTAAAACATAAAGATTGCAGTGTGTATTGTGTAAATGACTTGTACGTAAATGAACATAGTTTTTTTTTATAAATAAAAAGCAAATCACTGAATGATTTATTTATAAATAAAAAGCAAATCCCAAAATCTTGCATCAAAGTTTTCTAATACAACCATGCAATTTCAATGTCATTCTGCCATATATATTGATATACACAAATATTTCATTTGCTGAAACATTTTGTGTTCTTCATTTTATAAATTTAATTTTATTACACAATTAAAAATAAACTTTACTAGTCATACTTCCATGGTGATACAAAATAAGAGAATATTTTCTGCTGTATAAATGAAAGAGATAAAAAATCTTTGAAGGAATTTGGTCTCTAGACAGTAATTTTGTTTTACTGAAAGTTGGAATTTAAACCTCATAACTTGAAAATAGAGAAAAAGACCAAAAACGGAACACAACATAGTAACTAATACAAAATAATAATTTTCTCATAAATATCTTCCAAGTTTTATGAAGGCATAATTTATCAGTCAGAGAAAAGTTATAGAAATTTAACACATCCCTATAAATTTCAGAGTGTAGAAAGGTCAAATGAGCACATCTTTAATACAATATGGAATTTTATAGATAAAAGGAAAGGTGGAAATTTCATCTTTTCTTCTTTAAAACTTAGGCACAGAAGATGCTCAGAGTCCTCTCTCAAATTCAGAGACAAAGAAAGAATTAGAAACCTTGTTTCTCTTATAGCAATGCCTAGATCTCTAGTACATTTTTTTCATCCTTGTCTAGTTTAGAAAACTACCACTTTTCAAATTTCATTTTATACAAAATGAATTAATCCTGTCCATTGTTATCATTTCTTCATTTAGAATTTCCTAACGTAGGAGGTACCTATTTTATAGCTTACATTTTCACTCAATTTTTTTGAAATAACATGACTTTTTTCTTACTACTTAGCCTACTTACTGCTTAGCCTACTTCAACATACCAACTTCATTAAAAACAGCAGTAGCAAACAATCAACTTACAATATACATTAAACCTAAACAAATGTGAGCTCTGAGTCATACCTAGGCAAACAATGGGACTTTGCCTTGTCCCTTTTCTGGCTGTTTCACACTTCAATACTTAGATTCTAAAGATTTTTTAGTCTTTATGTATACCAATCCATCACATTTATATAAATTATTTTTAATTTTTTTAAAGATTTATTTATTTATTTATTTATTTATTTATTTATTTATTTATTTATTTATTTATTTATTTATTTATACAAGCACTGGGTACAGTCAGAAGTGCAGGAAGATGACAGAATTCACCAGGGCCAGAGCGGGGAGCAGAGCAGGCAGAAGGACCGAAGTACACTGCTGAGGGGAGCAGCGGGCGGCAGGAGAGGTCTGCGCGCCATGTGGGACCCTCGCTGGTGGCCGTGGATTGAACCGGTGCTGCAGAGGCTGCAGGCAGCTTCGCAGCCCAGCGCTCAACCGCTGCGCCACCAAGGGAGGCCCTATTTTTAAAATTTTTAAATAAAAAAAGTTTTTGTGTTTTCTTTTTTGTGACTATGATTTTGTTATCTAACGTTTTCCTCCTTTTCTAGTGATTATAATTATTTCAGTAACTGGGGAAAGGAAGATGAATTGTCTATTAGAAAAAAAAAAATAATAGTTTATCTTATTTTCATACCAGCACCAACAGTTTGCCAATTCTAGATCATGGAGATATTAGAGTTATTCTAAATAGTTATTTGCGTATGTTGAATTTTCATGAAACTTTAAGATATTGTGCAGAATATTTATGAAGTATCATTAAGATGATAATGTTAATAATTCCCTAATTTGTTTTTTCTTAATGCAGTTTATCATAATGGTTATAATATCCTTTAAATTTATGAAAAATCCAGTATGCATTGACTATTTATGACTAAAGCATCACAGAAATTTGCCACTGTCTTACCTTTACCATGTCTCTGTTATTTTTCATAATATAGTTTGACTAATTTCAATGGGCCTGAGGCAACTTTTATTTTATAAATAAGAATTTATCTACTTTTATTATTCTACAACTATTACTTTTAGTTTTAATATATTTCAGAGAAATTTTTAAAAATCTACCTTGAAACAATTTTAAGGACAGAGGAAATGAATATAGACTTGAAATAATGCATTCTATTTTCAGTATAGTCCAATTGCATTATTAAATGAATTATTTAAACTACACTAGTGTCCATTTACTTAATAGTATTCTCATGGAATACTATTGGACCATGTGCTATTTTAACACTACTTACTTAATAGTATTCTCATGGAAAAATCTAATAAAAGAGAAGAAATCAACAAAAGATGCAGTATATTCTCATATATATGAAAATATTGAATTACAAAATTTTAAAAGTCAGACATGATCTATTGATTGGTTTTGGAAACACTATATTAGAACAGAAAGTAGAAACTAATATTGACATTTTAATGAAAATAGTGGTGCTAATAATTTCAATATCATTTATTTTAAAAACTTAATATTCTGTAATATAGCTGTTAGAATATTATGAATAAATGATAACTAGTTGATTATTTTCAGAATATCACTATATCAATTATGGTTAAATAGCAAATCTAACTGAAGATAGCTTAGACAAAAATGGAAACAAATGCTTTAGATAAAGATAGTTCAGGAAGAGATTGGATCTGGTTTTAGGTACTGCTTGTTTAAATGCATTAAATTATTTTATCAACCTGTTTTATTCTACCCTATGTTTCTTACCTTATATACATTATTAGGATGTTTCTGCATTATATGGTAAAGCAGGGTAGTATGTGAATTATCAGTTAGTCATATCTTCATTATCAGGTAGTTTCAACACAGCAGCTTCAGACTAATATACTGAGTGTTAGATTTTTGGCAGCAGAGCATGTCCCTTTTCTCTCAATATTACAGAAAAGAATGTTAATTGTGCCACTTGCTCTTATTGAGTCACATTCCCATCAAGGTAGAGAAAGAATGTGATACCCCCAATGATTGAACCAGTCATTAGATGCTTCAGAACCTGAGTGGGAGAAAGGGCATCACCTTGGAACAGTGGTTCTCAAAATTTGTCTTACAAATGCAAATTATCTGTCATATCCCAGACCCACACTTGTGAAGGGACATAGTAATCTAATTTTTAACAAGTTCTTCAGGTGATCATGATGCCTGCTAAAGCTTACTTGAGAAGTAGTACCCAAAATACCCTAAAGTAAAATATGGTTTTTGAAGCTAGAAGGCAGCATAGTTTATAGAAGGAAAAAAAAAAAAAAACAGATTCCAAAATAGTATCTTAAGTAAAATATTTGTGTTGTGTAAAAATGTTTGTGAATGTATGTATGTAGTTTTATTATTAAAAGAATAGACTTTTGGGGTATCTGAAATTTAAATAATTGAATGCTGAATTCCTTTTTATCAGTGTTATGCATATAAATATTGAGTTTTATTTCTACATTATTAAAACATTTATTTATTTGAATATGATAATTTAAATTCATGCATATTAAAATGTACATTAAATTTTACAAGACACATTTACTTCCTTTCTGCATTTTCTCATTAATTAAAAAAAAATGCTGTAAGGAAAGCCCTTCAGAAATGGCAGCATGAGAGGTTAATGGATCCTACCCTATCAAAATAGCTAGCAAAAATAGCTCTAAATCATATATAGTGTTATAAACAAATGTAACCTCAATTTAAAAATGCCTGTCCCTCTCTTTCCCTTTCTCTCTCCCCTATCCCATGTGTGTGTGACCAGACATAAAGAAATAATTTTAAATATACATATACAAATACATATACACATATAAAAGCACTCCTTAAGGGACCTGATATAACTTGGTACAGAATGTGAAACAGTCCAAACCTAAGAAAAATGCTGAAAACAATGGAAATTGTAGTAGTAAACAATTAAAATGAAGTTGGATGGTCATGCATACATGAAACTATAGATTAGCTAAGAGATTTAACAGAAAACCAGGGAAAGAAATAGGCAAAAACAGTTCTCCAGGGATTGGAGCAAGATTCAAAGATTGCATAAAAATTACTTCTGCAAATTGACCTAAATATAATCAAATATGATTGTGGAGCCATGCGTGCTGCAGAATGGTTGTTCTATCAAACAATAGAACAATCAATTAATAATTGATAGAAGATAGCAACTGGACTTGACATCAACAGGTAGGTCAGTTCAAAGCTGAACAAGGAGATACGAGACAGTAAAGACAGCTCTATGACCACTGATATGCTTGGGTGAGGGGTTGTCCAGAATGAAAGTGTACATGATTAAGAACAAGTCTTCTGGGTAGCAATGTCAGAGGCTGAATACTTTTTCTATGAGGAAAATTATCAGTAGAGAGTCAGAATTTAGGTATAAAAAAACAGAACTGAAAAATAAAATAATCAAAATGAAAAATTCACTACAACTCAAAGTAGATTTCAGATAGCAGAAGAAATAATCAAATTAACAACCTGACAAATATAAATTTAGAGTAAAATAGTTAACTGAGTAAACTAATGAACATTAATAGAGTTAATAGTGTTAATATATAGAAAAATGACATGAAAATGTCATGAGACATAAAGGAGTACTTTTTAATAATTCTAAAAATATCAGTCCATCAAGAAGATGAATGGTTATAAACATATATGCAACTAAAATCAGAGCTCCAAAATATATGAAAGGGTATAGATTTCAATACTCCACTTTAAATAATGTGTACAGTAACTAAACAGGGGAACTAGACAGAAGGAGGATGAGGAAGTAGAATTGAAAAACATGATAAATAAACCATATCTAAAAGAGAACTACAGAAGACTATAGATAACATTACCCAACAATAGCAGAACGCCTGTTCTCCTTAAGCACACAACAGAACACATGCTAGGCCGCAATAAATTTAAATGGAGAGAGGTCATGCAGTAAGATCTCTCAACACAATGGAATTAAATTGTAAATCTGTAACACAGGAAAATTTGGGGAATTCACAAATATGTAGAAATGAAGTAACCCAGTACTACATAACCAAAATATTAAAGAAGAAATCAGAAGAGGTTTTAGGGAACACTTTCAAAGTGGAAGCAAAATAAGTAAGAAAAAGAAAGGCAAATATCAGATCATTTCACTTACATATGGGATATAGAAAAACAAAACAAAGGGTCAGACAAACCAAAACAAAAACAAACCCTTGAAATCTGTCTGGTAAAGTTGAGACTACCATAAGTGGAAGGGTGTCAGTGAACTATGGGGGAGAACATTGGGGTGCCATACTGGTGGCAGGTAGGGTGTTGTTAATGAGCATCTGAAGAGGTGTGAACTTTTACCTTTGATTCATATACAGTGTTGTAATCCAATGTTAGCTCATTAAAAAAAAAAAATGAAAAAAGAAAATACTTTCAGATAAATGAAAACAACACACTCAGCCTAGCAAAACTCACATGATATGGCCAAAGGAATGCATCAAAGGAAATTTAGAGTTACTGATGTCTATCTTTTAAAAAAGCAATATTTTAATCAATAGCCTAGTATTCTATCTAAAGGCACTGGACAATATGAAGCAAATATGAGAAAACACAAAGGGGTTAAGTACCACACTGTGAAGCAATCTGCAGCTTGCAGCCTCTGCAGCATGAGTTCAGTCCCAGCCAGCCAGGGAGCAGTCCACATGGTGGGACAGACCTCTCCTGCCTTGCCCGCTGCTCTCCTCAGCAATGTACTTCAGTCAATCTGCCTGTTCTGTTCTCCACTCTGTCTCTAGTGAATCCTCTCACCCCTTGCATTTCTGGCCTGTACCCCAGCTCTTGTATGCATAAGTAAATCTTTGAAAAATAAATAAATAAAATTAACTAATAAAAAAAAAAAAACAAAATCTTCAATGTTTATTTAAGATGACCAGGACAAAAGGAAATAAGGCTCAAGTTTCTTAAAGGAAAAGTGATATCATTCAAATCTAACGGAAAGTCTTAGCGAATACCATGCATATACAACTCCATGCCAACAAATCACACAAATTGGATGGAATGGAAAAATGCCAGAAAAACACAAAACTACAGTCTGTCTGAAGAATGAAGAGAACACCTGAATAGATGTGTCAAAAGTAAAGAGACTGAATAAAATTTAAAAAAAAATTTAGACAAAAATTCAGCCCCTGATATAAGCTTTACTGGTGTGCTCCAGCAAATATTAGAGAAGACATACTAACTCTTCATAAATTTTCCCAACTTATTTTACAAAGTTGGCATTAGCCTAACACCAAAATTAAACAAGGGAAATTTAAGAAAACACAGAACATTATTTCTCATGAAAATAGATGCAAAGATGTTCTTAAGAAAATACAAGCATACCAAATCAATACTACATAAAGGGGACTATAAATTATGACCAAGTGGGATTTATCTAAGATTGGTTCACCATCAAGAAATTAATTAACATACCATATTAGTAAAAACTGAACAAAAATACATGATCATTTGAATAGAAACAAAAAACGCTTGATATAATTTGAAAGCCTTTGTGACAACAACACTCAACAACTAGAGTTAAAGGAGAACTGGTTAAATGTGAGGTAGGACATAATGTAAAACCCACAGCTAATGTGAAGCTGAATATGAAAACCTGATTGCTTTGTTCTTACGTCAGGCACGAGAAACAATGTTTTGGAGTACTTTTAAAAAAATATATATATATATATATATATATATATTTAAAGAGGCATGTATTATTTATTTATTTATTTATTTGTTTGTTTGTTTGTTTGTACATGCACTGGGTACAGTCAGAAGCTTGGGAGGGTGAGAGAATTCACCAGAGCCAGAGCGGGGAGCAGAGCAGGCAGAAGCACCGAAGTACACTGCTGAGGGGAGCAGTGGGCGGCAGGAGAGGTCTGCGCGCCATGTGGGACCCTCGGTCGGTGGCCGGGGAGCAGCCGGGGATTGAACCTGCGCCGCAGAGGCCGCGGGCAGATTCGCAACCCAGCGCTCAACCGCTGCGCCACCAGGGAGGCCCATACTTTTAAAAAAATATTATACAGATTAGATATGAACATGGAAATACTAGCAGTATGTAATTTTAGAAATTTTCTAAAATGAGTGTGTTGGTTGTTATATAATTTTGAATACATTAAAATAAAAACACTAAATTGTGCAATTGTAATAGGTGAATTGAATTGTATATGATCTATGTCCCCATAAAAGTTGTTGTTTTTTTTTTTTTTTTTAGTATTAAATGTAAGGTCAAGAATTGCTGTTACGTAGAAAAAATATGCTGACAAACATTTTTAAATTTAGGTAGATTAAATCATGTGGTCATTCAATTAATCAACCTAACGATGATTATTCCCATACTATTACAAGTTTCACAAAAATAATGAAAGTCTTTTCACAAAGGCAATTCAAAATGGATGGGATTTAAAAACTAAAATCAAATAATCAATACCTGATATGAAAATACTCAGAAAACATGGTTGTTTTCAAATCATATATAATCATCATGTCCAAATGAAAGTATTTAGCACTATAATGCAAAATTAATCCATGGATTAAGTCTAAACAACTTCATGATTTAAAGAAATACTTCTTTTTTGGTGAATTTATTGCAAAGGTTACACAGTAAATTATGAATAATAATAGTTGAAGATATGAAGGAAAAATGAGGCCAAATATATTTTACTCATATACATGTTGCTTCTAGTTATGCCCAGTGTGGCACTTTACAAACAATTGAGCTCTGGAAGTTTTAAAGAAATTTCCTCACTCTGTGTTCAGCATGAGCAGTTATGTCAAACTGGGTTTCTTGGTTAAGCAATTTGGAGAAAAGTTAGATAATAAAATGTCAAATGTTTCTTTGCTCTATGACATTATTTTGAAAAACGAATAATATAACTTTCAAAGTTTTCTTTCACACTAAACTTTGAAATTATTATGTTCCATCGGTGTTTTAAAATAATGCATGCCTTATAGAAGAAATGAAAAATAAGTATTACCTGAGATGCCAGAAAGACAGTGAAAAGTTTAATGATAATCCATTTAAAATCTTACATGCACAAATATACACACAAACTCTAAATGTTTCTTCATTTACTTTTCTCTGCACATTTATATAATAAAAATACAGAATAGGCACATTTTCATATAAATAGTTCTTCATTTTTAGTACCCTTTGCTTTTCTTTTCATAACATAATTACTTTAAATAGTCCACTATTTATGGGGTTTGGGTTGTATTACATTTTTTTCTTCCCTGCTTAGATTTGGAATTTTTTATGAATAGTTATGAATTTCAATTTTTTGCTACTTAATGTGAAATTCTTCCAGGAAATATAGCCATTTACATTCGCAGGAATACACTATACCTATAGTCTTGTGGAAATTTTGTTGCTACTTTTTTTTAATTGTCATATTTGTAAATATTTAAAACATTCTGATCACTTTGAATTTTCTTTTTTCACTAGTGAGCTGAAGAGCTTTTCCTGTTTGTTGGTAACTGCTTCCTTACTTTTTTGATTTGTTTCCTTTCCCCAAATATTCATTGGGGAAAGAAATTTCAGGATGTCCCCATGCACAGGGACATGTCAGTAGACATGCAGAAACTCATTAAAGTGTGTGAAGTGGTTTGAGGTCACCTCACAACACCATTTCTCACACAAAGAGAATATAAATCAAAAACCTGAAATTCTTATTCAATTTACTCAGTACCAGATGCACTTGTAAACATTTACTGAATCCCATCTTTTAATTTTAGGTAAAATTCAACTTCCTCTTACTTAATTCTATTTCTATTTTCTACTTAATATTTAGACATAAAAATTTCATAAACAATATACACAATGAGGGTTATTGTGAGGAATGAAAAAGGAAGCAAAAAAAATGGGATTCAAATCTCCTAATCCTTTAACAAATCTTCTAATCCACTAGCCCGTCTCCTGTAATGAATGTTCACTCTGTAAGCAGGATTTGCTGTGCTGCTGGCTGGTCCTCACTTCTGCATTCAGTCTGACACAGTTTTCAGATTAGTTTTGTGGTTATCCCAGCTTAGTTTTGTGGGTTATAACCAGTCCTTTCTAGAAACACTCAAAATGAAAAATTTCAGCTTAAATGAAAAATACTTTTCTTAGATAGATACAAGTTATAGATTTTGCAAAAAGAAATAAATAAAATCTGCTTTATACTTTGTTGATTATATAGATGAACAGGTGCACCTTGACTTTAGTAGATAATTTTATTTTATTTTTTTTTTGCAAAAACCTGCCTGATGTTATTCTCTCTATCTGTACATACCATGCATAAAGATGTATACTTCCAATATTAATCTAAACTTACCTTTTTTTCTTTCCAAATTTGAAGTCAATTTAATAAAGAATAAATTTATTTTTTTTTCTAATTTTAAAGCAAAACTATTTTGTAGCAAAATGGACTAGGTAGATTATTTCAACAATGAATAATTGTTTATTATTTAAAATGATTAGTCTACTTCTATTATGAATATAGTCAGAACTGTTACTACTTGTTAAACTTTTAACATTATATATATGTGTGTGTGTTTATATATATGTTTTCCCTTCCATTTGAAAATGAAAACCAACATGTGAAAGAGTATTAAGATGAACTGCCCAAGTATTTGCTAATATTGATTCTTCTCTCCTTAACAAAATCTCCTTGACTTTTAGACAGTATGGTACAGTAGCACTCAGAATCCCAAATATTCATGTGAACTTCCACTCTCTACTCTCTCCTGTTGCATGGTTTAAAAATACTACCTGCAAGTTCATGGTTTCCAATTTATACTTCCAATGCCAATCTCTCTTCTAAGTGGAAAGGCAACATGTCGCTCAAATATATATATATATATATAGGTATCTGTACAAAATATACATCAACTCTGTTCCTTTGCCATTCTATCACTTTCATCCTTGTTCATCCTCTACTCTGAGGGTTATTTTCTACCACAGTAATCAGAGAAACTCCATTAAAAAGTAAACAGTTGGTTTCTCAATTTGATTTCCTGAAAATATCTTTGAATTCATTGACATCTATGCTGGTCTCTCACTATAAGGAGAGCAGAAAGTTTGCACTTCCTATTCCTTTTACCTGATAACTTTGTCTCCTCCCACCTCACCATAGATATGTATGCACATGCCTTATGTTTTTGCTGCTTTGTGGTCTCCCCTGTCTCCACACCCAATGGGTCCTTCCAAATTACCCTATTAAAAATGTCACTACCACTCTCTAAATTCCAACTTTACTTATTAAACATAGTTTTCACAGTTTTTTATACACCTATCCCTCTCTCCTTCTACCCTCACTATTTCACTATTCACCAACTGGAATGGAAGTTCTATGAGACATTTATTCACTCTTTATCTTAATGCCAGGAACAACCCAGACAAGTGATTGGCATACATTATTTGTTAACTGAATCAATAAGTAATTGCTGAAGTTAAGAATAAAAATTATTCTGACTTTATTCAGGTTAGGCCAGAGGAAATAAAGAGAAGTTAGATATAAATATTTGCACAATAGATTCAATATGGACATCAAAATGGTTCAAAAAATTATGGCTAGAAGGCAGAAAAACTACAAGGTTAAAACTGAAAACAGTGTTTTTATTTTTATCTGAGATTGATATTGACTTTATTGGAGCAAATGTTCCCTTGGTTTTGGAAAAGTGTCTTTAGTAGACCTTTGATTCATGGTTAAGACATGAATGCAGTGACATGACTTACACGCTAATAATTCAAACTGAGAAGTTAAATGGTCTTTTTACAAAATGGAAATTGGAAGATCTATGTGTATGCAGATTGTATTTTCTTCAGCGGTTTCATTTCCTAAATAAATATTTAGACTGTGCTGAGTATACTTAGACTGTGGAGATACTACAGCTGAGCATACCGATAGCAAAGGCAGACTTTTCCCCTTCATTATGAGAAATTATCACTGGCTTCAGTCGAGTAGCAAGTCCATGGCACAGAGTACACAGTAGTACTTAAAGGGGTCTTACCTACTCTGATTTATGACCCGGAAGATAGAGCCTCAAAGTTAAAAAGCAGACATACTATCATTTATCATACCTATTGTGAAAATATATAAATGAATACATTTTCTATCACCTTTGCTTCAAAACTCCAGAGGGTCAAGTAAAAGGGATTGACCTTTGCAGATATTTCAGTCCTTAAAAGCTTAGAATTGTGTAAAGGAGATTCACTACCCAAAGAAAAGAATGAATTTCTTGTAAGCAGCTATCTGTAAATGGTTAAAGATACTTTTTATGTGAAAATGATAATCATTTTTATCTTAACATAAGTCTTAAAATGTTTTTAACTGAAAACTAACATATTTTTATCATGTTGACATGCTATTAAATCATTTCATTTTTGGGTAAATGATATAATTATAAGAAAAATAAGATGATTATATCTCCAGGTAATTTTTTTTAATTTTATAAATGATGTATTTCTAGTGTAAAGAAGTCAATTATTTCCATTTAATAAGTTATATAGTTACCGCAATCATTTTTAAAATAATATATTTCACTCATATAATACTAAGTATGTGCTATCTCAACTTGACTGGAAAAAATTCATTCCAAAATGTTATAGACACTTATTATGTAACCCGGTATATAACAGAAACAAATCTACATTTATTATCTGATATTTTAAATTATCGCATTTTGTTATATTAAAAATAAGCTGCCATGATTTAAAATTATTGTTCTGTGTTATTTATAAATAATGATATGAATTTTGGAAAATTCTGGCTGATGTTTTAAAATAATTTTCCTTAAATATAGTGAATTTGGCTGATCTATAATTACATAACTGAATAGAGAAATTGGAATAAATCTTTACCATATTTTCCGTTTACTATCAATGATGCTTGAAATCTTAGAGCTATCTTTATTTTTTTAAGATTTATTTATTTATACATACAAGAGCTGGGGTACAGGCCAGAGGTGTGGGATATGAGGGGATCCACCAGAGACAGAGTGGGGAACAGAACAGGCAGACTGACTGAAATACACTGCTGAGGAGGGCAGCAGGCGAGACAGAAAAGGTCTGTTGCACCATGTGGGTAGCTCCCTGGTAGGTCGGGGATCGAACTTGTGCCACAGAGGCTGCAGACAGCTTCATAGGTTGGGTCTTAACCCCTTGCACCACCAGGGAGGCCCTTAGATCTATCTTTATATACTATATAAGAAATTCATTGATATTTATGTTTTTGACTAATTTATGAGCAACATCTTGGGGCAATATGACAGAATTATTATCATTTGTATGTTTTCATTAAATTGTTTTAGCTCAAAATAAGTATTTCCCATATCTCCATCTTTTAAATTATGGTACATTAGGAATTAACCTATGAGCTTGTCCTTGTAAGGTATTTAAGAATCACATTTTGAAGACTATGGCCTTGAAACTGCAGTGGTCTGATGGTAATTTACTATTTCTGCTTATTTTGCAAGAAAAGAAGGGTAGGCTTACAACAACTGGACAAAAATGCCCCTACTCATTGTAAACAAAGAGAAAAAAATGATGTTTCATATGTGACAAGTTGTGTTTCAGAACTCAGGTCCAGAAGAGTATTTGCTGTTCTAGAGTCGACATCACATTACCTGGACTAAAAACAGCCATGCAAGATGGAACTAAAATGCCTCGTTAGATGGCCAACATTCAGAAGTAAGGGGTGCTAGTTTGTTGCAACTCTGAATCCAAATTCAAATTACACCATGAGTTAATACAAGGCAAGCAAGCAGACTCTGCTAACTTGCATTTACTGTAATTTATTCTTCAAAGCCATAAACACTGCCCAAAGCTCCAGCCTCAGGGAGACTGATTTGAGTCTGTCTCCAGTCTCCTGCCAGGTGACTTTACATTAGTTGGTCTTTTCTCAAAAACGATAAACACATGCAGTTTGCAGCAACATAGATGGAGCTAGAAGGGATCATGCTCAGCAAAATAAGTCAGAAAGAAAAAGAAAAATACCGGATGGTCTCACTCATAGCAGGAATTTAGAAAACCTAAATAAGAGACCAGGAAAAAGACTAATCAATGCCAAGTGATAATCAAAATCAACAAGCAACTGTAAACCAGAGACACACTAAGGGGGGGTGAGGGGGTTAGGGAGGGGCGGGGAGAGGAAGAACTAGAGTCAAAATAAGGGGGGGTGCAATTATATGGGGAATATAACAAAATGAAAATGCATACATTGTACAAAGATGAAAAATGATGTAAGAATTACATAAAATAAAATATTAAAAAAAAAAAGCTGCTGGGATGATATTTTGGCTTCAGGGCCATAGAGTAACAGGTCCACATTTGGCAAATAGCCTCATGGACTAAGATGTAAGATTTGCTGTCTCAAAAAAATAAAGTGAAAGAAAGGATAAAAAGTATCATCCAATGTAGACAAGCTTTTCTTTGGAATAAAGCTTTTTAACTTAATAGAAAATTTTCAAACTCTTCCTTTGGCAAAGATTATACAAAAGAATAGTGAGTGAATTTTAAAATAGTTTGCAAAGGGATAGTCTAAAAGAGCATAATCAGGTATCATTATGCTGGCGAGACAGGGGTCAAAGTAATTGAATTTGTAAAAAGGCACAAAGGATATCTGGTGAATTAAATTATAATTAGAGAGTGATAACATCTTCTTATACCTAATATGGATGCAAATATAAATGAAAAAAATACTTTAAAGATGTCTTTTTTTTTTATTTCTCTCTGGAATACTATGCCTAGCTTCTACTTCCTTGCCTTAAGGATTATGAGGCTGCCTGGGATTCATTCCCAGAAATGTTAATATTACCTTATTCTCATCCTCTCACTGATGTGAAAAAACAGCTGGGGAATTGAATGCAAATGCAAACATTTTCCTTAGCAGAATTCTTTCCACTCTTGTAAAAACCTCTTGTATCTATTTGTTTTATTGATCAACCCCATTCAACATTTGTCATTAAATTTTAATTAATTCACAACATGGATTTGATTCTAAAGGAATAGTCAGGTTATCCTAGTTTTTTTTTTTTTTTTTTGAATGTTGCTTTCCAGACTCTTCATTGCTAAGAAATTATTGAATTTCAAATAATTTTCTCTCCCTCTCTACAGATGAATCTCATTTGGTGTTCAGCTCATATTTCATGTATCTCCCTTTAGTTCACTTATTTTAGGTGATTATCCCAGGGGTGTTTTCAGTACCTTTAAATATTCTGATGTATGTAAATTGCAGTGATGTATTTCCTTATAATCGCACTGCTGATCTATCTATATACAGAACTAACCCTGTGGCACTTAACTAGCTACTTCCTCCATCTAGACAATTTCCATTTTAATCATTCCCACTGCCTTTATTCACTTAAATATATTGAATTATATTCTTAGCCAAACTATTTTTTAAATGGCACATCTCATAAGGCATGATTGATTAGCTTCTCAAACTAAATATACTAAATGTCACTAGAAGGGAATCATGAAGGTATGTTAATTCTTTGGGACCACGAGAATGTCACTGCGGTTTCTGGGCCCTGAATAGTTATCTACCGTTAAAACATGCCTTTATGAAAAGACTCGGTAAGAACCATATGTGGTGTTTTATAAGTGTCACCCTTACATTTATAGAAGATCAGTTACATGGCTTTTTAGAGAATATGTAATTTTATAAGAACAGAAATCTGCAAGTCCAAGTCATCTAAAGGCCAGCCAGAAACTACATTTCTGAAATAAGAATGTGTCTTTATAATTAATGTGCACAATTGAGGAATATTTTTGCCTGATGAAATGCTACTTGTAAAGAAATGAGGAAATGTATACATACGGAGATTTTGAAGATAAAAGTCAGGTTTATAACACATATGATTAGCAGCTCCTCTCATCCACTAAAGTATGTGAAGGTAAAATGACCAAGACTTAGTTTTGATAAGAAATTTTTGGCATAGTAAAGAGGGATTATCCACTAACTATAAAATGTATTTAGTCTGACTTAAAAAAAAATCAGTGGAAAATTTAGGCTTTTTATAAAACAGGCAATTGTTTGCTTTCTCCCCCTCTGTTCTCTAAGTTGGAGATCAAATATCTATACCAAGCAGCATATTAGGCAGGGTATGGCATCTCCAGGGTATGCAAATTATTAAAGTTTCCTTCCTTTGTTCTCTGTGAATTTTCTATATTCAATCACAGTGTACACATTCAAGAGACAATAACTGGGAATTTTGGGAAAATAATATTAAATATGCATTGACTCCTCAGACATGGAATGAATTGACAAAGCTAAAATAAAGTTTTGCAAACAGATCTGGGTTTAGGAGTGTGGCCATAAAAGAATAAACTTATTTCTCAGAAAGCTGACATTAATTAACCATTTTTCAGTGCCCACTGTGCAGGACACATATCTAGATCGATATCTGGATTATGAAGAATACATTAAAGAGAAAAGACAATAATGAAACAAATCAACATCAGAATCTGAAAGTGGTATTGTGAGGTTGATCTCCCCAAGGGGTCAGACTTTTTTCAATATGCTCAGAGTAGGTCCTGTGTAATCAGTGTCACTTTGATTTAGGGAAATAAAGGTTAATGGAAACCATGTGAGCCTTTGGAAGTGGATTACCTTACATAAAAAATGCGGATTATTTAAAATTAAGGGTAGTGAGGATCCTATAGACTAAGAGAAATTGTATGCCTGTTTCAGTCACTTCCCCTTTTCTTAATGGATAATCAATGACAGCTCCCCCTATTATGACCATGACCTATAAGAAATCAGTTTGGGGGCCGCCGCTGGTGGCGCAGGTCATTGAGCGTAGCACTGTGAAGCTGTCCACAGCTTCTACAGCACTGGTTCAATCCCGGCCAGTGGGTGAGGGTCCCACATGGCATGGCAGACCTCTCCTGCCTTGCCAGTCACTGCTCCCCTCAGCAGTGTATTTTGTCAGTCTGCCTGTTCTGTTCCCAGCTCTGTCTCTGGTGAATCCTCTCACCCTCCCACGCATCTGGCCTGTACCCTGGTTCTTGTATAAATAAATCAATAAAACATTAAAATAAAAACTTTAAAAAAAAGAAATCAGTTTGGGTGATATTATCCAGGTGTTGGTATATTACTGAACATGTTTTCCATGTTTGAAAAATGCATCCTTTTATTCTCAGAGTAGATGAATAAGGTCACCGCCTCCTTGTCTGCCATAAGAAGTCTCCCTTTTTTCACTCCAAGATGACACAAGTTCTTAATCACAGGATAGATTTCCCTAGTCTGCTCCATTTTACTTTAGAATTTACAACCATGTAGATTATCCATCTGAATATTATTAGATTGAATTTTCCTTTGTTAAACCTTTGGATGCCATTTTTATTTGTGTACACTGAGCAGATCTCAGAGAGGTAGGGACTTTTTCCCTGTGCACCAAAAGTAATTTATCAGAAGGGAAAGACACTCAAGAATAAGAAACATACATTTGGAAATAATTTTGCAGAAAAATAAGTTAATGTCTGGGTGTTCAGTGAAATTCAAAATAATATTAAATCTATGAAGGTGAATTGAAGGCTGTGAGAATAAAGTGTTTTTGAAAGACTGTAAAGGTGGAATCAGAATAAAATTGAATGAGATTCAAATGAATAATATCTTAGGATGAAAATATCACAAAGAAAGCAAAATAGTATTACCAGAATTAATAAAGTAAAACTGTATTTATGGCAAAAGAATGTCTGAAGTATGTGATCCTATACCTCTAAATCATATACAGTGTTGTAAACCAATGTAACCACAATAAAAAAATTAAAAAACAAGGATAGTAAGAGCAGATGTGGTAATGCAAAAATCAAATGAATGATAGTAAGAGAAAAAACTTGAGAATTTTTTTTCAAAAGGTTTAGGAAAGACAAAAAATAATGAAAAGAGACAATAAACAAGGACAGATTGCAGGACACACATAATATTCATGTCCTGATAGAGAACAGAATAATCAATTATGTGTGGTCAACAAATAGTACAATTATTAACAAGGGAAAAAGTTTTCTTTTGGAATGGAAAAAAAAATCTATGTATATACATAAAGAACATTCATTATTCCAGACAAAATTAATGAAAAAAATGAAAAAAATAGAGAAAAGACATTCATATACAGGCAAAACATTCACATATATTTGTATGTGTGTGAAAACAATATATAGGTATGTACAAACAGATATAAGTGAACACATATTTGCACATAAAGGAATATATACATGAAGAATAAAACATGAATTGTTCTAAAGAAGACTTCTCCTGTAATATGAAATATTAAAAAACACTGTAGGATATTCAGACAATGTCTGTGATGCACGATTTATATCTATAAATACTTGCTCGTTTGCATTAGCTTTTGATGGAAAACAATTAAAAAATAGGTATACACACAATTATTTAGAAAATATAGCAATCACATGTCTTGTCCTATCTATAAAAGTTCCTTAAATTTATACCTTGGTAATAACATCAATCATATATGCTCAGTGGGCCTCCCTGGTGGTGCATCGGTTGAGCACTGGATTGCGAAGCTGCCCGCAGCCTCTGCAGCACCAATTCAATCTCCGGCCACCAGGTGAGGGTCCCACATGGCGCGCAGACCTCTCCTGCTGCCCACTGCTTCCCTCAGCAGTGTATTTTCTCAGTCTGCCTGTTCTGTTCCCCACTCTGGCTCTGGTGAATTCTCTCACCCTCCCGCACTTCTGGCTGTACCCAGTGCTTGTATAAATAAATAAATAAATATTTTAAAAAAATAAAAAAATAATATATGCTCAGATTTGGGAAAGGAGATATTCAGCATTAAAAAATGGGGCAGAAATATAAATTCATTATGAAATGCTTTTGTGATAGTATTAAAAGAAAGAAAAGACAATATACACATCCATGTACAGCATATGAAATTATTCATAATAATGTGAATATATGGAATAACTAGAAATTCACTTAAGTGGTATATGAAATAGATACTTTCAGGAAGGTAAGTTGTTAGGGGAGAAAGTACTAAGATAAAACAATCTTGTGCTATTGAGGTTATACATTTTCAATATTATTGGTTTTGCACCATGTGAATATTATTATTTTTAATAAGAGGAAAGAAAATTTGAATTTGTGGTTTCAGAACTTTGTGTCCCATAAAGGTTAAACAAATAGTTAAATCTAAACTTAGAATTGAAAATAACTACTATATAAAAAGTTACTTGGAAGGGGAAACAGGTTATATAAATAAATATGTAAAAATACTATGTGATATATTATCAATGCATGTATATTTTTATTTTATTTTTTTTTTATTTTTTTTTTAAATTTTTTTTAACGATTTATTTATTTATACAAGCACTGGGTACAGTCAGAAGCGCGGGAGGGTGAGAGAATTCATCAGGACAGAGCGGGTAGCAGAGCAGGCAGAAGGATCAAAGTACACTGCTGAGGGGAGCAGCGGGCGGCAGGAGAGGTCTGCGCGCCATGTGGGACCCTCCGCAGGTGGCCAGGGAGCAGCCGGGATCGAACCAGTGCTGTAGAGTCTGCGGGCAGCTTCAGAACCCAGCTCTCAACCGCTGCGCCACCAGGGAGGCCCTGCATGTATATTTTTAAAAAACATTTTTGCATAAGGTTTGGTGACAGCAAGCACTTTAGGTTATCTAATTTAGTTTATTTGTGAAAATACAAACTCCACAGTTTACTTAAAATAGTCTATACTTTATCCTTGGAGTTATCCAGATATTCGAGCAGAAATCTAGAAAATCATTTAATTCCTGTTTACAGCCCTATATGGTAGGTAGTGTCATCCCTATTTCATAACCATCTAATGAGTAGCCCCAATTAGTTAAGTAATTTACACCAGATTAAAAAAAAAAAGTGAACAGCAGAGTTAAGACATAAACACAGGCTATCTCTACACTAATGTTTCTACAATATATTCAAATCAAAATGACTATTATAGGATATGTAAAATGCTGATGTGAGGATAATTTAAAAAAATCAGAATGAAGCGCTAGTAAAAAATCTGAATCTAATTATGAAAAACCACCATATATAATATGGATACAAAATTAAGCTGAAAGAAAATATTAATAAAGGTTTTAACTCTTCTGGCATCCCCTAAGATTACTTAAAATAATGTATTTTAGAAAAATTAAAATACAATTACTCTTTCATTATCATTAGTGTTAAAAGTATATTATTTGAACACAAATAGTTAGCTAATTAACTCATAGATAAAGAATACACCTAGGAGTTGATATTATCAAATATGTTAAATATGAAGGGAAGTTATTAACAATCAAGGAATTTTATCCTACTAAGAGCTAGTCAATATCTTGTTAAGAAATCAGCATAAGAGAAAATAAATTTTATGTAATTATTTATTGTGTCCATATCTGGATAAAGAAATGCAGTAAAGTGTTAAGTTAAAATTTTAAGAAAATGTTAAAGGAGAGCTACTTTGATGCAAGAGGCACTACTGCTATATCACAATGCTAAACCTGAAGTTAAATATAATACTTTTGTTACTGCATCAAATGTGAAAATTGCTGAGATTTCCCAGGTGAGGGATCCTGCTGCCTGCTGGCCTTATAAACAGTTTGGACAACTTGCTTCTTCATATGATGAGAATATTTTGAGATAATATTTGCCTTTAGCTATTCTTTGTCTCGATATATTTTAAAATCTTTCAAATTGCTGTTAGTCCTTTGCAAGCAGGGGATCAAAATGAGAGGCAGGGAAGAAGGAATGCAGGGAATGAGGAGGTGTGTATGTACAAGAGAGAGAGAAAATGGGAATGAATTATGTGTCAACATACCTGTTTCTAAATTAGATTCAATCAAATTAGATATATTTCTAGTCCTAGGTAGACACATGTGATTATGCTTCAGTAGTTTTGGAAGGGAGGTTAATTATTGAATAAAGTAAGGTGGCCAATTTGCCCAAATTCCAAGTCACCTTATTTATTTCACTGAATGATCAAACTTCCAATATGCTGAAGAGGTTTCTCAAAAATTTCATTTGTTCTTTATTCAACTGTGGTCCTTGATCCTAACCCTACCTCTTGTCATGGAATTGTGGACCATTTCTCACTAATCTAATGTACTATCTACTGTCCTTTGAGAACATATGTCTTTATACACATGAGACCTACTTCAGAATTGGCCTCTATTTGTTGTTGAAGCAGCAACAGGGAAGTCACAATGAAAAAACTTGTAAATATTAGTGGAGAATTTCTGAAAACGGTAAGTTTCACAAATCTTGAACTAGAGAGAGCAAAGGAAAAGATATTCTAGGAAAAGAGTAGCTTTTTGAAAACGATGGATTCAAGGAAAGCTTTACAAGTTGCAATGTGTTCAGTTGAAAACTGTGAAGCTGAAAACTGCTACACATAGGAAAAAGAAAAAAATAAACTAAAGCATATACAAAAGTAAGCAGAGACCAGAGTATTAGAAGTCTGAACTCGATTCTCTGTCAGAGAGAGCCATTGAGAGATTTCCAGAAGTTAATAACAGTTGAAAATTAGACCTATTGCCTTATTGAGATCAAGATAAACTGAGAATTCTTGAAATAGAAAATATTCATTAGAAGACAAAGAAATAATCTAGGCAATAAGTGCTGAATGACTAACCAATTAGTAAATTATTAAAAATGTTGATGGAAAGGGAGTATTTTTGAGAGATAGTTAGCTGAATGCTATTTTGTTGATAGCCACTTGTCTATGGAAAATGAGGAAAAACCACATTAAAGTCCATCTAAGGATTTAGGATGGAACAATTGGTACTTACCTCATAGAGAAAAGAAGGGGATGATTATAGCTTTTAGGGACAACAACATTGGCTTATTTTGAGTTTAAGATGCTACTGAAGGGATATATGTAAGGTAATTTATCAGAATCTGTGTGTGTGTGTGAGTGTGAGTGTGTATGTGTGTATGTATGTGTGATTAGTGTATTTGAGCTCAGAAGGGAGAGATAAGGATGGATATAATATTCAATTGATTCATTCTATTTATTACACAGGAAATATAAAAGTAAAGTAATAAACATTTGGTAGAGAAAGGAAAGGAATATCTCTAGCTACAGTAGGCTGTCACAAAAGAATTTAAAAGAGGAAATTAGTATAAGACATAGATGTTCTGTGCTAACAAAAAATACTCAAGGAAACTTGGGTTTTAGGAAAAAATCTGTTTCTGGTACCATGATTGTCTAAATCGAAAAGCTTCTCTGGAAGTAGGCAGACTAGCACTGGGAGATAAATCAATAAATGAACTAATGAGCATTATGAAGCGCCAACTATGGAACCAGAAGTTATTACTCTACCAGATGGGACATGCATGGTTATTTGCAAAGAATCTGTATATATTACTTAAACGAATAAAATGGGACACACTAAATATACAGTAGATGCACAAATCACATCTCAGGATGTGGATTAGAATGCCATCCTATACACTGTATCAGGCAGAATAATGGCCCTTCAAAGATGTTTATATCCTAATCGGCAAAACCTGGGAATATTTTATGTGGCAAAGGAGCTTTTGCAGAAGTAAGGAAACTGATTTCCTTAAAGCAAGTAGATTATTTTGGATCCAGTGTGCCCATCTATTTACATCATTCCTCAAAAGCAGCAAACTTTCTTCAGCTAGAGTCAGAAATGTAGCAGAAAATGATGAAGCAGAAAAGAGATCTGAAATGTGAGGAGGACTCAAGCAGCCAATTCTGTAATTAGGGCTACATGAAAAATGTGAAGATGAATGTGGGTAACTCTAGGAATAAATGGGGACCCACTGCTGAGAGCCAAGTAGGAATTAGAGACCTCAGTCCTACAAGTGCAAGCAACTGAATTTGTCTAGCAACATGAGTAAGCATGGAGGACATTTCCTCCCCGGAGCTTTCTTCCCTAACCTTCCCTACTTCTGTTCAGCCTGAGACTCGCAGTAGAGGACTCAACTGAACAACTCTGAATTGAGACTTCTGACCCACGAAATTGTAAGATAATAAATTAGTTGTTTACAACAGTTAAATGTATGGTCATTTGCTATTGACACCACAGAAAACTAATCTATGTAGATTAATTTATGTTTCTGAGAACTTGGATTGTATTAATGAAATCATGATGTCAATAGAACCCAATAGAAAGTTCTTAAGTACTCTGAGATATACTTTGAGTGACCCACTGTGAAAGATTCATAGAACAAAATGATGAAAACAAATTCAGATGACAGTGAAGATGACTAATCTTAAGCCATCTTCTGTTTTTCACTTGATTCTATAATATATACCAGGCAAGCTATTTTCTATGAAAGCAATATAATAATTTTTAAATAGGTGTAACTAAAATGGGAAATACGGTAAAGACTTAGAGATACAAGTGTCATTAGATATGTTCCTTTAGATCAGCTGAAAACACATCAATAGTTATTTCAGAAAATCTTCCCTAGCTTTGCAAAATTATTCTACTGCCTTCCATTCTGTTCAACTCATCCTTAGCTCCATATGCAGCTACCCAAACACCAATCTGAGAAGTCTCAGAAGATCCAACAACCTGCCACAAAAATCATGGTGAACCCAAAATCACTTTTTAAAAAAGATTTATTTATTTATACAAGAACTGGGGTACAGATCAGAGGCACAGGAGGGTGAGAGAATTCACCAAAGACAGAGCAGGGAGCAAAACAGGCAGACGGACCATAAGCACTGCTGAGGGGAGGGGCGAGACAAGAGAGGTCTGCTGCACCATGTGGGTTTCTCCCTGGCCAGCCAGTAATAGAACCCACACTACAGAGGCTGTGGACAGCTTCACAGCGCTGCACTCAACCTGCTATGCCACTGGGGAGGCCCCCACAATCACTTTTTGTAACATCATCACAGAAGTTGACAAGCCACAGGCCTCCCCTGGTGGTGCTGGCAGTTGAGCACAGCGCTGTGAAGCTGTCTGCAGCCTCTGCAGCACTGGTTCAATCCCCGCTGGCCAGGGAGAATCCCACATGGTGCAGCAGACCTCTCCTGTCTCGCCTGCTGCTCCCCTCAGCAGTGTACTTCAGTCAGTCTGTCTGTTCTGGTTCCCACTCCATCTCTGGTGAATCCTCTCACCCTCCCGTGCATCTGGCCTGTACCCTGGTTCTTGTATGCAAGAATAAATAAATCTTTAAAAAAAAAAAAAGAAGTTGACAAATTAGGAGATCAGCAAAGTCAGAGTCTACACCTCAGTTCTCAGTTCAGATAGATATTCCACTCATGCATTCCTGGTGTTTACTTTAAATAAGACCAAGCCCCTGCTGCCTCCTCCAAGTCAACATACCCTGTCAGGGAATGTGGCCAGAATACCAAAATGTTTTTATCAAATTTAGGTTTGAGAAAGTTTTAGTGCCTACTCTAACCCACCCCCTCCACTTTTATAACCCCCAAATAACTCTCATAAAATGCATGTTTTACTGTCCTCTCTACCAGTCATTTTCCTGGAAGTGAAAGTTTAGAAGTGTGTGGGGCCAAAAGGTATAGGCAGTTGAGAATATTTTTATGATGCTGAACATGTCAGATTTTAAGCTTCATGGGTTTTAAACACACACTTCTGAATAACTCTGCCCTCACACCTGATCTTTCTAGCTGAGCAATCTTAAAACAGACAGCAATTACCACTTCATCATGTTCAGTGATAGATGATTTGTCTCCTTTTTATTCTTTTCAGCAATTTAAAGATTTGCAGGAACAAAAGTAATATTTTAAGCAAAGGCAATTCTAAATGTTAAAATTTACTTAAAAATAGAAGATGAAACCAATTCCTTAAGATTTGAAATAAAAGCAAACAAAATCTGTGTACAACTATCCATAGATTTCTGGAGGCATTTATGATGAATTTGGATGATAAAGTCCACAGTTAACGTTAAGTTGGTTAGATTCAAATAAACCTGAATTACAAGAAATTGCAAAGACAGGAAAATGGTAATAATGGAGAAGCATTGTCTACTCTTCTACACTTCACAAAGGATTCAGGAATGAGCTGGTGATGGGCCCCTAGAGGATCTGACACCCCAGAAAGCACAGAGCATTATTTCTGCCCTCCCAGGTGTACATATAAAGCTGTGCTATTCTGTGTTAGAGGCAGGGCAGATATGATTTTCTTTCATTAGAATTCAGGAGTAATTTTGGCCCAGTATGATCTAAATTAGCATTTATTGGAATCTTGTGTGTGAAAAGTGCAGGTTTTTTTTTTTTTTATCGAGACTAATATTCTGTTATGTCAATCTTATTCATCTCTGAATAAGACATATCAATCTTATCCAGTTTGTTTTCTAACTTAAATTCTCATTTTTTGATTACATATTAAATCACATGACAGAAAAACTTTGCATAAAACTAATGTTATTTTGAGAAATATAAAGAATCTATATTATAGAATAATAGTATCAAGGGAATTATATATATGAGTTGTTTTGAGATATTTTTCAGGCATATGGTCTTTTTCTGAACCCATTTACAACTCTGAATTAGGAAGTATCTTCATTAAGTATGCTAATCAAAAGCAATTTCTTATAGAAGGTATTTTCCATTTTATTTGTATTTTGTTTATTGTATTGATATACAATAAATTTATTTATTTAAAATCATTTAAAATAGCTTTTCATAAAAAATATACTGCACAAATCAAGATTTTGCTAAAATGGTATCCTGAATAAATGGCCTATAATTTTCAAATATACAGCTAGTACAGAAAGTTTGCTGCTGTCAAATCCATCTTCAATTACTGACCTTTCTCTTCCCCTTTCAGCCAGATTCTCACAAATCTAACCCTTTCTTTGAAATGATGCATCGCCTCATTAGCCAGAATACTGGGCCTACTGTCCATAAATTTTGATTCAATCCTAATTTACATTTCCTTGCTTGATTTTGAATGCAGAAATCACAGATATTTTGAATGGTTTCATATTTTGAGTTAAATACTGAATTGCTAGATAATGAAAATTCTTAAAGAAAACATGAATATTCTCACTGAAAAACAGAAGAAACTAAAAATTTGGGAGAAAGTAATTATCTACAAACAGACAAAAGATCATGTTTCTGGTATGCAAATAAAGTGTATATATATATTAATTTTAACATCATTTATTATTCACAGAAGTCGTTTAAAGAGCAAGTTTAGGGTCACAGAAAATTAAAAGGAAGATGCAGAGGTTTCCCATATATTTCTGCCCCCACACCTGTTTAGCACCTTCTATTCTTAACATTCCCCACCAGGGCAGTGCATATATACATATATGCTTTACTTACAGTTATCAGACATTATCAAAAGAGATATTTTGTTTTTTACTATTAATTTTAATCAATATATTAATTTTATATCTTGAGATAAAATTGATGTAGACTATATTTAAATGTATAATTTAATGCATTTAATACTGTATTAAATTTGATAAATTGATGAATAAATGTTGCTCAATATGAAAACATTTGAAATTCTCATAAATTTCTTGATAATTTTAATATGGATAGGCATTCATGAGAATGCCACAACATTCAAATGAAAAATATGTCCATCCGCCAATGATTTTTTTGTGTATGACTCCTAAATTCCTACCCAAACCTCACATCATCTCCAGGTACACATTGTATCTCTTCTTACTAGTACAAATTAGTTTGCACTTACTAAAAATTTTATGAACTTTATCTAGTAGCACATTTTTTTCATCAAGCCTTTTTTAATAAATACATACTAAAAATAATGAAACAAAGTCTACATATTTATTTACAAATTGAGAAACATTATTGCTTTTAATTGTTTATGCTTGATAATATCTACTGTGCCCTCTATACATAGGTTGTTTTTTAAGGAAAATAATAGAAAAAGGTGAAATTTTCATATTTTTCTAAATTAACTCTTATATCACATGATTTATAATTTTAAATAAAAAATGGCCTAATATGATGAATAAAATATTACCACTAGTACTAATTATATGAATCAAAAATTTAAGACTCATGCTTTTTAGAATGTTTTGCTGTCCTTTTATCACATGCTCGTATAATCAGATTTAGACCGTGAATAAAAAAAGAGAAAACTTCAGTTTACTATTTTTCTTTTTTTTTTTTTTTTTTCATTCAGAAAGGTCAGGTTAGGTTTTATTTTTTTTTTAAATAATAAATTTTATTTTTATGTTCCCCATACAATTGCAGCCCCCCCATTCTGACCCCAATCCCTCCCCTCCCAGTTTACTATTTTTCAAATCATTGTTCAGGGATCTCCCTGGCAGTATAGGGGTTAAGTCTCAGCACTGCCACCACTATGACCTGAGTTCAATCCCAGCCAGGGAGCTAATCCACATGGCACAGCAGACCTCTCCTGTCGTGCCTGCTGCTCCCCGTAGCAGTGTATTTCAGTAGATCTGCCTGTTCTATTCCCCAATCTCACCAACTGCAACCCCACCTCTGACCTGCACCACAGTTCTATGCAAAAATAAAATATTTTTAAATAAATTATTGTTCATTAATTTTAGAGAAGAATGTTATTGTTTATCTGATAATAATGATGTTACCTATTTTCTCTTGTTAAAGTGAATAGGTATGAATTACAAACTATATTTTCTGGATAACATTTAATTTGCTACTGATTGTGAATTTTATCTGAGACAAGAAGGAGATGGCCCATTAAACAAAGCTCTTGTTTCAGAAGTGGCCATTAACCTCCACATAATCCTAACAAAGCATCAACTCATGTTGGTGGCTTTTAGAAACCAATAAGCTTTATAACACTTGTGATTTGGCATGATAATTATTAAATAATAGCTCATAATATACTTAATAGTTATTTTTTTTAATGACAAAATAAGAAAGGTCAAGAATGAACATGGAGAGAGAATGTTCATTTACTCTAACAGAGATCACATGAAATAAGCTATTGAAGAAAGGGATTTTGTGACTAAGAATAAAATGAAAATTAGAAAAACTGGCATTAAAATTGATTCCGAGATAAGGATAATTAGTATAATAAACAGTGATCAAAAGGTAGCTTGTATTTTGCCAAAACATATCAAAAAATGTATAAAGATATAATAAAGGAACAACTAGCCCAAAGTAACCCAATTAATTGGTGTTGATGAAATTAAAATAACATTGCATTACATACTATGAAAATTACATGCTAAATCAAGACTGTTCAGCTAAGCAAAATATTAAACTACAAGATGTCCTTGATTATCTGCATAGCTTTTGATGATACTTCAAACACTTCTCTTTTTTTTTTTTGCTATTTCCCTTATTTGCATATTTTGGTTAAATAACTAGCACAATTTCCTTAATTACATAAGTTGTAATCAAGTTCTTTTACAAGGACTCTATTACTTCTAAGATTAATAGAGAAAAGCATTCTTGTCCAAATTTCATATGACAATATTTGTACAGGAAAATTCCAACAACCAAGTTTTATCTTATTTAGGAATGTATAATTTATGTGTGTCAATTTTTAAAATGTGTTTACCCTGACTATTTAATGTATGAATTGATTTTATTCCCCCAAATCCATATGTTGAAACTCTAAACCTAGTATCGGAGAACGTGACCTTATTTGAAAACAGGGTTATTGCAGATACAATAAGTTGTTAATATAAGGTAAGCCATAATCCATATGACTTGTGAAAAGAGGAAATTTGGACATAGAGTCATGTGCATAGTAAGAAAACGATGGAAACAGAAAGATGGCTATCAACAGACCCAAAATAGATCCATCATCTATGTTCAGAAGGATGCAATTTTACTGAAACTTATATTTTGGATTTTCAACTTCTCTAACTGCAAAAAAAATCCCAAAAACTGTTGTTTTAAATACCAAGTTTGTTATATTTAATTACAGAAACCTAGCAAGCTAATTAAATTATGTACATCACTTTATCCCTAAAATGTTCATTACTGATTTTGCTATGAAAATTCCTCTATACTGAATAAAATATTTTTACAAAGCAGACTTAATAGGGGAACAATTATATACAGAGAAGGACAGGGACAGGAGTATTTTTGGGGCCAAACACAACTAATGACAAATATTGGGACAGGGAGACAGAGTCAGGGAATGACATCCTAGGTCTGTGCAAAAATAGTGTTCACTACAACCTCAAAGGAGGAGATCATTTCAGTGTCTGTTGGTCATCTGTCTGTCTTTTTTGTAAAAAGTCTATTTTGATGGTCTGTCCACTTTTTTAATCAGGTTGTTTGTTTACTGCCATTAAAGTGTATTATTTCAAATATTAAATGTTAACACATTATCCGATATATGATTTGCCATTGTCTTTTCTCATTCAGAAGGCTATGTTTTCATTTTGGAGAGATGTTTTCTTTCAGCCTGCAGATTCTTTTTAGTTTGTGAGAAACAGGACAGTGAATACAAGCAACCGTAAACGTCTGATGAGAAAAGAACACAAATTAGGTTGACATTTGAAAGAAAGTATACTGACGTGGTGGGAAGAGACTTGAAAGTCCTTAATATTATTGAGATAAGGTAGCCATCATAATGTGAGAGATCAAAGAGACATCATTTAAAGGAATTAAAGAAAGAAATGTTCTTTGGTAAGGAGAGACCATGAAGAGGAGTTTGGATGTAGATAAAGGGAGGATTTGTCTATAATGTATGATCTTACTCTATTCATTCAATGGGGAGATTTAGCAGTGGACTAATGCATGTCAGTCAACTAAAATACATGAAATTGATTCACAGTGAATAGTTAAGAGTCAGTAGTAGCTTCTGGAGAAAAAAAAATATTTTCTAGAAAAGCAAAACTGGTGACCAAATAGTGATGGTTTCGAAGAATAATTTCAGTTAATATTGATAAATTGTTCTATTTCCATACATTACCATAATGTCTAAAATACCATAATATTACAGCAAGTAATAACTTGAAAATTCAAGTCTGAAATAATGTAAGAAAATTGCATAAAATATTTACTGACACCACATTTTGTATATGTATAATTATATATGAAAACATACTACTTTATAAGTTTTAATGGTGAGAAATGCAGTGCTAATATAATGTTTTTCAAATACAGTGCTAAAATAAAATAATTACAATATGGGGTGATAACAAGTAAATATTTATAGATAATAATGTATATGGTGCTCTCATCTGTTTTTTAAACAGAGTTAAAAGGTGTTAAAATATTTAATTATACAATTTTAGCTGAGTTGTGAAATGTCTACAAAGGGCAAGGAAATAATCTGCACTTTTTAATGAGACTTCATAAAAATAATATCCTTTATATATGAAATGTGTCAACCCATAAGTAAAAAGTCTCATTCACTATACTAGGAAGATAAACTCATGATCTCAAAAAAAAAAAAAAAAAAAAAAAAGGTGTTACCACTTAATACAGTCTAGCAAAGATGTAATCATTAAAACAAATGTTGAGCTGTTGCCAATGCAGTTTTCAGAATGTTAATATACACGTCTTATAAAAATTAATTCTAATAAAATGAATTGTGTCAATGGAAACATGCTATTAAATACAATCAATGGCTCATATCTTTAGTTTGTTCAACTAACTTAGTTTGATATTTTTCATCAGTAAGAAAAAAAAAATTCTTGCTTGAGTAGCTCTAAAATCTTGTAACACATTATTCAGAACTTACTCATTATACAAAATCCATTGTTCCATATATATTTTTTCCATTATAAAATATTACATTAATATTTCTAGGGATGGCCTCCCTGGTGGTGCAGCGGTTGAGCGCTGGGTTGCAAAGCTGCCCGCAGCCTCTGCAGCGCTGGTTCGATTCCCGGCAGCTCCCCGGCCTCTGGAGGAGGGTCCCACATGGTGCGCAGACCTCTCCTGCCGCCCGCTGCTCCCCTCAGCAGTGTACTTCGGTCCTTCTGCCTGCTCTGCTCCCTGCTCTGGCTCTGGTGAATTCTCTCACCCTCCCGCGCTTCTGACTGTACCCAGTGCTTGTATAAATAAATAAATAAATCTTAAAAAAAAAAAAAGTGTGCCTTATTAAAAAAAAAGTATATTTCTAGAGATGAGATTTTTTTTAAGTTGAAGTTTAACAAAGCATGGAGTGTCATCATTTTGTTTATTTAGATGTCTTTGTAAATCACAGAAAGCTTCATAAGATTATTGTTAATACTAACTTTGTATTGTAAAATGTATAAATTCTAAGAATATTTTTTAGAAATTGTCAGCCAATGGTATTTTCTATAAAATATTCACACCACCTGGGGCCTCCCTGGTGACCTAGGGGTTAAGTTTCAGTGCTATCACCACTATGGCTTGAGTGCGATACTGGCCAGGGAACTAACCCACATGATGCAGCATACCTCTCCTGTCTCGCCCACTGCTCCCCTCCGTACTTCAGTAAATCCACCTGTTCTGCTCCCCACTCTGTGTCTGGTGAAGCTTCTCACCCTTCCTCCATACTCTAGTCTACACCCCAGTTCTTTTATCCAAAAAAATCCACACCATCTTTTATATATATATATATAAGATTTATTTATTTTTATGCATACAAGAGCTAGGGTACAGGCCAGAGATGCGGGAGGGTGAGAGGTATCACCAGAGACAGAGTGGGGAACAGAACAGGCAGACTGACTGAAATATACTGCTGAGGGGAGCAGCGGGTGAGACAGGAGAGTCTGCTGTGCCATGTGGGCTGCTCCCTGGCCAGAGATTGAACTCATGTTGCGGTGG
Organism: Talpa occidentalis; assembly: GCF_014898055.3. Taxonomy (NCBI): domain Eukaryota; kingdom Metazoa; phylum Chordata; class Mammalia; order Eulipotyphla; family Talpidae; genus Talpa; species Talpa occidentalis. The sequence goes on along the minus strand of NW_023605194.1, from coordinate 100,194,053 downwards.
CTGCAGATTGTTTCATAGTGTTGTACTACCAGGGAGGCCCTCACACCATCTTGAGTTACCTTTTCAGTACCTCAAAATATATTAACTAGAGGATTACAGACTGTTCTCAGCAATGTTCTATCCTATTAAATGCTAAAAATATAGCTTTCTATGCTGGGTAGAGTGGCATGGGAGTTAGGCCATTTGCCAGTACCTATGGAGTAAAGGTTCTCAAAATGGGCCAATTTCTAGTTTCTACTTTGCCATCAACTTGATAACAAAATTTCTAAAAATTTAATCATTGACTTCAATATACCACTGATTGCAGCAATGTATTTTTTCTACTCCAATCTGGTTTCTTAACTGAACCTTAGACTTAACTTCATAAATGATCTTTCCAAATTTAGATCTGAGAATTCCATATTGCTGCCAGTGTCTTGCTGATCATTATGTAGATTCTCTCAGTTTGTCCATATTATATTCATGGAACTTCAAGATTTATCCCTACCTCCCTCTTCAGCTTCTTCCTTCACTAATTTTCTCTTTGCATTTCCATCTTCAGGAACTCTCAAACTGCTTATAATGTCCCACACCTGGATCTTTGCTGCTATGTTCTCCTTTGCAGAAAAGGATCTGAAATGATTTTATCCTCAAGAACCTCTATTCCAGAGTGTACTTAATTAACAAGCTATTTCTGTTTAGCTCCATTCCTTAATGTGATCCCCATTTCATTACCCCATGGCATTTTATACAAGTAAATATCTTATGCCATGTCATATTATTTGTAATTGTTTTTTATTGTTAATTTCCCAGAGTTGAGAAACTATTCTCATTTATATTTGTATTATCTTTGATAATGTTACATAGTAATATAACAAATATTAGTTGTGTATAAAGTTAATGTTTGTAACTTGAAAACATTAATTTAAATATGCCAATGTGCAATTGGATCGTTGCACAGCTTTATAAAGTTTATGATAAATTCAGGGGCCTCCCTGTTGGAACAAGAGGTTAAGTCTCAGCACTATGAAGCTATTGGCAGCCACTGCAGTATGACTTCAATCCCCAGCCAGGGAGCAATCCACATGGTGAGACAGACCCCTCCTGTCTTGCCTGCTGCTGCCCTCTGCAGTGTATACCACTAGATGTGCCTGTTCTGCTCACCCTCTGTTTCTGGTGAATCTTCTCACCCCCCACACCTCTGCCCTATATCCCAGTGCTTGTATGCATAAATAAATAAATCTTTAAAAAATAGTTTATGATAAATTTAAAACTCAAAACAATTAATAAAATATATTGTATTTTTTCTTCTTGTATTTCTTCTATCTTCTTCTCTTTATCTTCCTGTCTTTCTCTTATCCTTTCATCCTACCTTGTCTTTCTAATCTCTATTGTTAGATGAAAATGCTCATCATGGACCTCCCTGCTGGCACAAGGGATTGTCTCAGCACTATGAAGCTATCAGTAGCTACTGCAGCATGAGTTCGATCCCCAGCCAGGGAGCTACCCACATGGCACAGCAGACCTCTCCTGTCTCACCCGCTGCTCCCCTCAGCAGTGTATATCAGTCAATCCACCTATTCTGCTCTGCATCCTGTCTCTGGTGAATCCTCTCACCGCCCTGCCCTGCACCTCTGGCCCACACCCCAGCTGTTGTATGCATAATAAATAAAAAAGAAAAGAAAATGCTCATCATTTTGGAATAGACAAGTACAATTTACCATATATAAAGATGCCTAATTTACTTATTTATTTATTGAAGCAGTGTTATTTTTAATAATCAATACAGTCATGGTCAGAAGAAAGATAGTAATAACTTGATGCCTTCTTACTCACTATAAGAGTGTTACATCTAAGGTGATTTGTAATATGTAACTCCTGTAATGCTCTAAACATCAGAGCTGCTTTTTTTTTAGACCTATCTGGTCACTGTCAACAGACATCTCTTTATTTGACTGATTAGTAACAAGTTTATTGTAATTGCCTTCCTCTTTATAGGAACAATTACCATCAGTATGAACACATTTTTCAGTGAGTACCTTGCATACAATATACACTATTCTTTTCCTCACAAAATTCTGAGTCAGGCGGCTAAACAGCACTTAGCATAGATAACTCATTTCCATTTTCATTCAAACATCTTTTTAGCATCCATCTATTTTTAAACTGTTGCCTAAGATTATAATAAATATTTGTTGGAAATTAAAGATAAATATTCATGTTATAGAAAATTATCATTACAAACTTAGTAAGGGTTATAGGTTATGTCAAAAATTCACTCACTAAATAACACTTGCAGACTTAAAATATTAATACAAATTAAGTAATTTTGTAATAGAACTTCCTTAAGAAATTGAAACTTGTTATTGAACAAAATAGATTAAGAGACTCAACACTCAAAACCTGGAGCATTACTAGATGATTGGCCTCAAATACTTTAAATAGCTAATAATTATCAAATTAATTACTTGTGTAGAAATGCAAGGTGGACCTTTATTAATGATGTATTATGCTAATTATTATTTTTTTGTTTAAAACTAATTTTCTATTGTTTTTGGAATATATGAATTGCCAAGAAGAAATGCTCTGCATTTCCATGAGGCAAGTTCATAATTATTTTGCACAAATTCTGCTAAACATAAATATGTACATATGTACATGCAAGACTTTTCATTGTGATGACCCTAAGGCACTACAGAATACTTCAGGAATTCTAAGCATTAAAGCATTATTAAGCTCTACTTATTGTACTACATTAATTCCCCCAGGGTTTACACAGGTAACAATGTGTGGAGCTATTTAAATACTTCAAAAGTTAAATAGAAAACATTAATCCTTGTGGTACATGAGACTGTACAGGCTATCTGGAAGTGTTTTGCAGGTAATTGTTGGATTGAAATAACTGAGACTAATAACACTTTTATTTTCAGAATGAACAGTCCCTTGTACTGGAAGACAAAGTTGGTATATTTCTTTTCAATCAGAGGGAAAAATTAGTCATTAATTTAAAAAATAAGATTATTTTTAGAAGCATAAAATATTTTGGAAGAACATACTATGGACAGAAGATTTTGTGATTCAAATGATCCACTGATAATACAACATTGGGGGGACATTGGTTAAAGGTAACGATACAAACATTTTATTCAAGCTAGTTTGTAAAATAAACATCTTATTTGTGCTGAGGATATACATACTACAATGCTCTGTGTGGATGGCTATTTTGTAGTAGCTATGTCAACTGTATAACTCAGTATTTCCTAAATCATTCCAAACAAAATGTAGAACATTATCAGCAGCAATGGAAGTCATTTTGCCTTCAGCTCTTCCAAAGTCAAGCACCCTATTCATTTCTAAACCCATGATTGAGTTTTGTTGTTTTGGATTAGATCTAAGTATTTCTTTCTTTTTTTTAAAAAAAGATTTATTTAATTATTTATACAAGAACTGGGGTACAGGCCAGATTCATGGGAGGGTGAAAGGATTCACCAGAGACAGAATGGGGAACAGAACAGGCAGACTGACAAAAGACACTGCTGAGGGGAGCAGTGGGCACGACAGGAGAGGTCTGCTGTGCCATATGGGACCCTCGCTGGCCGGCCAGGATTGAACTGGCACTGTAGGGGCTGCGGACAGCTTCACTACGTGGAGCTCAAGGGCTTGTGCCACCAGGGGAGGCCCAATGTAAATATTTCATTGATATAGGGTTATGTACTCTGCTTTTTGCTCATTAAAAAGGAAATATTCTTATATTTACCTGCTGAACTGCCAGCACTACAGTTTCTACTGCTACATCTCTGATGAGTTTCAGAATTACACACATTTCTGTTTTCATATAATTTCAAGATTACTACAGAAAGTCAAAGTAATTTATGTTTTAACTGAGCAAATAAATTATAATGAAATCATTTTCAAAATTAATATTCTTTCTTTGGATTGTGAATTACACCACTCTTCGTAAGTGAAAGCAATTTGTTCCTAAAATCAATAATCACAACACAGTACTTTGTCATCTTAATTGAGTTTAACTACAAAACTAAGTAAATACAAAAATTTATTTGAAAATCACTTCTGAAATTAAATGCCTCAGCTCAGTACATGGTCATCTTGTCTAAGAGGTAATCATTGCATTTACCCATAGATTTAAAGGAAAAAATAAAGTATTTCATGCAAATCAAACTTAGCCAAACACCACAATGCTGACATGGAAGAAATTAAAACAATGAATCTTATATGTTATTACAAATTTTTGTAGTTGTAATTACATGCCTAACCCATTTTTAATTATGTAACAGATGTTTTCACTGAAAAATATACACTTTTACTGACAATATTCAAGAAAATAAAATGCTAAGATGAGGCATCTACCTTCTGACCAGAGATTTAGTGATTTTTTTCTGAATTTGTTTTTTTTCAAAAATTTGGCCCTGAACCCTCTTAATATTTATTGGATCACATTAAGAGGATTTCAATTGCAAGTTGAATGATTTAGAATACCCTATGCTCACACTTAGGATTTATTTTAAATATCTTAGTAAAATTGAAAATTATTTTAAAAACCTAGTAACAATTTATTGTAAATACCTTAGTGGACTTTTAAAGATAATACCAAAAATGCTGCAAAAATTTAAGAATACTGAACCTTTCAATGCCTATTGAAAAATATTAAAATATAATAATTCATCTTATCCACAAAGGAAAAATATTTATAGTGAAGCTCATAAATACTGTAATAATAATGTAATTTTTGGTCAGTGATGTGTTTTTTTTTTCTTTTTTTAAAAGATTTATTTATTTATGCATACAAGAGCTGGAGTACAGGCCAGAGATATGGGGGGGTGAGAGGATTCACCAGACACACAGTGGGAACAGAACAGGAGATTGATTGAAGTACACTGCTGAGGGGAGCAGCAGGTGAGTCAGGAGAGGTCTGCTGTGCCATGTGAGTTGCTCCCTGGCCGGCCAGGGATCGAACTCATGCTGCAGAGGCTACAGATTGCTTCATAGTGTGGTGCTTAAACCCTTATGCCACCAGGGAGGCCCCGTTGTTTGTTTTTTCATTAACCATTTATAATTTGCAAACTACCCTTTATTTCCATTATATAGCATGGCAAAAAAGAAAAATACTCTGTAACTCAGCAAATCTGTTTATCCTTGTATCTACTTAGAAAATAATTAATGAATCAAGATAAGTTTATTAACTCTTCCAGTCTTAGTTTATTATTCTTCTGGATATCCAATTATAGATTGTCTGTTTTCTGGGCTGTTTGCTTATTATTTTTTTTTTTATCTTGGGGAATACATTCTTGATGTGAAAATCATGACATTTTACCTTTATTATATCTGTCATCTTTATCACTGTCTGTCTGAGATTTCATATTCCTATCAGAAAGAAAATTTATCTTTTCAAGTTACTTAACTATCACAGCACTATAAACATGTAGCCACTTGATACATGACTTTTTAATAGACTGCCTTTCTCACTATTATATGATTTTTATTCATAATACTGTGTAAGGATTTTATAATAGAGTAATTTTCTAAAATCATATCATTATACAAAGCCTGTTATTAAACTTAATAAAGCCAAAGTGAATTTGTGAAATATTATAGCAGATGGGGAGGAAAAATAACAGTATATGTTTCCTATTCTCATCAAGTATAAATCCCTTCTTGGTAATGTAAAGACAATACACACAAGTTAGTTTTACTATCTCTGGTGGGGTGGTGGGGCAGTCACTAGATAGCATGGTCTTCTCTTTAAATGAGGGTGTAACCATGATTTAATACCTGATTTATTTGTAGAAAACCAGTTGGTGAGGCCATACAGATTATAAAAATAACATCTATAATTCCAGTATTACTTAAAAAACATTGTTCTTTAAATGGTTAGGTCAATATAATTTTATATTGTTAAGGTATATTTTGTGATTATACAAAAAAGAAAAATTTCATAAAATGACTGTCAAATGCTTTCATTACCTAATAAATATTTATGACTCAAATATTAAAAATGTAGACCCATTGTACAATACATACTTTTGATGTAATGACAGAATCATTGTGGTATTCATTAAAATAATTGCATGAACTATAACTTATTTATATGAAATTGCTAACGTTACCTTCTAACAATTAACAAAATCAAGTATTTTTTCCATACTAGTTCAATAGTTTCTAGCACAATACAGCTCTTTTATAAATGTTTTACTATTTCTTTATTGAATACTTTTATTGCTTGATTTATGAATTGCAAAATTTTATTTAGCAGAAATATATACTGCTCTACCTTGTATTTCTTAACATCAAATCTTATCATAGACAGTGATCATTATTCCCCTTGATATGTACAAACAGTGGTAGTCTAGGCGATATTCTTATTTACTGATATTGCTAGGGATCATTATTCAGTCTTTTGCAGTACTGTCATAAAAATAACATTATTCACTATTTGTTTTCCTTAGTTTTTAGCTACAGCATTCCACAATCAATATTCTAGATAAAAATCATGCACAAGCATTTCCATGTCTTTATCTTATTGATACTTGATAAATTGTGTATCATTAAGATTATTTCCTGCTGTCACTACATGTTTCAATTAATTTAATTTTGCCAAATCCATGTATCCTCATAGCAAGGGAATGGGAGACAGTAGTTGATAGATTTTATTGATTATTTCAGATATAAATTAGTATAAAAGCAACAATTAGTGATATGTTTTCAAAGTACTTCAGACTCACAGTTGTATTAGTTTTTCTAAATACCCTAGTTTCTCATGCTCTTGATTTTTTAATTATGGTATTTTTGTCCATCTTCCATCTCTCATCTCCCAAAGCTGAAATCCACTAATTTGGAAGACTAACTCAGTTGCTATCATCATCATAAAATCACCTGATTCCCAGAATTGGAGATGATACTCTCGATTCACTTAATATTGCTATCACATCTATCCCCTTCTATCTTGCATCATAGTACTATAGATACAAGGATGTAATATACTATTAATAATGTATCATAATTTCCTGCCTGATAAAGTATAGATTCTCCCTGCTGACTGAACAAACAAAATGATGTCTGCTACACAGTGATGATGAGTGGAAAATTCATAGGATGCTATAATTATAGTTTGACATAATCTGATATAAGTTCAGTCACTTAGTACTTAACTTTAGTATGCCAAGTTCTTCATACAAACTACAATGCATTTGCTGTTTTCATGTTTCCTGTTGTTATATTTGAAAAGTAGTCTAATCTTGCTGAACATTGTTAAAAGATCAAATGTCTATTGATCTGTATTGTTTTGCACTGTTGCAATTTAAAGTGAAAATTCAATTTAATCAAATCTGAAGAGTATCCTGGTGTCTTACCTTAAAGCTTTGTAACCTACAGATATTTCACATACTTTTTTTGGCTTGTAAAAAATGTTACATAAAAAAGAGTTCAATGTTTCAATATAAAATTATCAGCTTATAAGAAAATCACTATTCTTATTAATATAGGTAGAAGTAATTTCCCCCAATATCAGATATCCAACAGATGGTAGATGCATAATTCACAAATGCCCTTTTAATTCCAGTCCCCATCACTCTGCTGCTTTTTAGAAAGCAATAAGTAAATATATTGGTTTCAGATGATGAATTAAATTATATGATTCTCCTATTCTTGTGTAATTTTCAAATATGAAGAGTAAATTTAATTTTCCCCTCTTCTTGCACACAGTTCCCAAATCTTTTCTGGTTTTTGTCTCTTAGTTCTATGTTTTTGAATAACATGCAAGTAATTTAGCCAATAAACTTTATAAAGCATAAATGATTAATCTTAAGTTTTTAAATAATTTAAGTAAGTATAAAATATTCCCAAGTTTAAGGTAAGTATAACTTTCCATGTTTGTTGTAATTTTTATTATTAAGATATATGTAACTATATCAATCCACTTGAATTTCACAATAAAATAAACAAATATTCACCCTGCAAATGATTTGTTTGTTTTTGATATCTAGTGATGTTGGTCAAATGTTCTTTCTATTCTGAAATCACCTTGCAAGTCACATTATGGAACTAATGTCTTAAACTAGATTTAGTGAGAACCGATAGACAGGATTATCAAATATTTCCAGCTCTTCATTTTAGAACAGCTAAATCTCTTGCCTTTATATATGTTTCAATATAGCCAAACATTGCAATTTTCTCAATCATGTCACTTATCTTAAGAAACAGTTTGTACTCTGATAGCAAGCAAACATACCACTGTGTAAGAAACTGAAAAATGATCTAAAAGAAATTAGAGAAGAAATGTAATACTCACGGAATGCTCTATAAAATTCCTCAAGAGCCAGGTGCTTATCAGAGTTAAAATCATCATATTTCAGTAGATCATACAGAGTACAATCAGAAAGATCCTTTCCAAGTTCTTCCTGTTTTATCACCTAACAAGAAAATTACATGTATGTATTAATATTTCTCTAGCATAATTAAACACAACAATCATTTAAATAGATAATCTTAATTGGCAGTGGGCTAACAACAACTTACAAAAAATGCAATTTTTTGTTACTGGACAATTATTTTGAACTATTTCAAAAATAAAGTTATAATTTTAAGATATTTATTTAGAATTATGCCTAGGTAAAAGTTTAGTGTAGTATAAAAATCTCCCAGTAGGATGCAGAAAATATGAGCATTACAAGGACAATTTGAATTTTATTAATTTTCTTAGCTCCATTTACACTGACTCAAGGAAATATATCTACATGAATTTTCCAACAAAAATACTGAAGTAGTTGGTTCCAACTTTCATCATCATATTATTTGTGAAAAATGAAGTTAGATTTTTTTCCATCTCGGTCTAAACTCCTCCCCAGCTGGAAGTGAATTCATTTGGGATTGTGTATTAACTCCCTCAGTCACAAAAGAACTATTAAGCAAATGACTGTTTCCAGGAGCCAGATAGAATTAATGCACCGACTAATGATGAAAATCTATCCGAGCATGGGTGAAAAATATCACCAACTTCTTTCCTACTCTGTGCTTTGTCTGATGGACTGAGGCTGTAGCTTTTTCATACTCTACTGCTTTTGACTATTGCCTGTTATATAAAAGAGCTCCCCAAAATTTTTCAAACATTCCTATTTATTCTGGGTAGCTGCATAACTGTGACAATGGTCTTTCATGTTGCCTCATATACAGAGGCAGTGGTTTACATTACTTGAGTTGAACATGACAGTGAACTTTAATTTCTTTCAGAAAACTGTAAAAATAACTAGAAAACAATAGCTCTGAAGTCACTAGTTCTGGGTTCAGGTGCCAATACAACTAAATAGCTCTATAATTTCTGGCAAATCCCTAATCCTTTCCTCGATTAAACACTGAAGACAGCAACCTCTTTCTTTTGGTTGTTGTGAAACACACATATAACATTCATACATGTAGGTGCTAGAATGAACATATTGTATACACTCAAAGTAATTGTCCAAATCTAAAAATAATAATTCTTCATATGAGGTGCTTTTTATTCAAATAACTCACGCAGATTTCCACACGAGCTTATTCAGGTTATGGGATGCATTTAAAACTTTGCTCCACTGTTAGCAGGAACAATTAGTCATATTAACTAACTGTGAGCTAGTTTTTGCAGAAGAAATAGAGAATGATGCTTGTCTACAAATCATACAGCTCAAGTATATACCAAGCGATGGACCTTAAACTAAACTCCAAGTCAGCTGGAACCAAGAGACCTTTTGACACAGAACAATGAAGACAGGAAGAAGAACCAAACAAAGCACACAAGTAATGAGTCTGTCTACCAAGATAATTTGGTCATTTAAAAGAAAACTCTCCATATATTGGACCAATTTATAACTAACCAGTAAATTTCAGTCAAGTCCATACATGTTTGCCTTTAATCCAGTCCTTAACAAATAAAATTTTACTGTTTCATTTTCAATTACACTCCCCCCAACAATATGAACCCATTTCCTTTACAGTTGGGGAGACAGACTTGACTTTCGCCCCTTGTTTCCTTGTCAGAAGACTGTATGAACTCTTTTCTTAAATCTTGGTGTCAAGGTATGGGTTTCTATATACATGGAAAAGAAGTTCTTTGGCTTGGTATCACATTCACAATGAATTGTTTCTTTTGGTAGAGTAGATTTCACACTGTCTTTGTTATATCAGTGGCAGATTGGTAATGCTCATTTTTAACAATTCTCAGATGCTTTAGAACAATTTTTAACAATCTTTAAAACACTTCTATGTAAAAAGTTCTGTTTATGATTGAATGTGGATAATCTGTAGAGATCACTCTAAAAACTAAGCTTCACATGCAGGTCACTAGAATTTCCAAACACCCTTCTCTAGCTACCTCTGTGATTATATGCACTGATGGCAGACACACTGCCCAATGTAACTCTACAATACAATAGTTTTCTATTGCATATTTTATTCAAAAAGGTTAAGCTAATATGTTCAGGCTTGGGGGAAGACTGCAAAAAAGTGTATCTGCATTATTGATCCATATAAATAGATACTGTTGGTACTGAAGCTTTAGGACTATTCAGCTGAAGAGATTAACAAAGATACCTAATGGCTGACACCATCTATCCTATGTCTAATGGAAAACAAATACTGTTTTTCTATTTAGAAAGCAACAGAGCTCTCAGTCACTCTCCATCTGTTCTTAAATCATGGAAAGATTTTTTTTTTTTTTTTTCGTCCTAAAGTGCTACAATGGTAGTAGTGTGGTGATGGTTAGAAAGCAGGTACATAGGGATGGTCAGATATTTTAATGAAAATGTTAGCGATCTGTATTCTCATAGCTGTTTGTAAAGGAATTGAAATGGACTAGAAATTTAGGGAAAATGCTTTCATCATTTTCCACCTCATATTTATTTCTATATGTATGAAAATCTCTCTGGGATTTTCCTGGGAAATCTGTCTTTTATTACAGTGGGTGTTACAGGTAAATTAATTTTCTTCCTCTTCACTATTTAAAACATTTCCAGGGCCTCCCCGGTGGCACAGCAGTTGAGCGCTGGGTTGCGAAGCTGCCCACAGCCTCTGCAGCACTGGTTTGATCCCCAGCCACTGGGCAAGGGTCCCACATAGCGCGCAGACCTCTCCTGCCACGCCTGCTGCTCCCCTCAGCAGTATACTTCATTAATCTGCCTGTTCTGTTCCCTGCTCTGGCTCTGATGAATTCTCTACCCTCCCACGCTTCTGACTGTACCCAGTGTTTGTATAAATAAATAAACAAACAAACAAATAAATGAATCTTTAAAAAATAAATAAATAAAATATTTCCAAGTAACTCCTTTAAGTTTCATGAACAGAGGTAGGCACTATCTGGGATGTTCCTAATGAGAGAGGTATGAAAAAATTGCTTAGATATTGAAAGTTTAATAGCTGTAAAGTGATGAGTATTTAATGATTGCTAAGTACTAAACAAACAAAAGTCATTAAAATAAATTTAGACATCTAATTGACTTTATTAAGCCATTCATGAATTAAACAGAATCCCATCTAGGAAGGATAAATGAATTGCAAGGAGTTGTACAAAATGGCAAGTCCTAAAGAGGGTAGTACAAGAAAACAAAGATTATTTCAGCCAAAGCCACCTTCCCTAAGTCTTATCTTATCATGCAAATTACCTCACTAGTGCACCCTAGGAAATTCCATGTTAATTAGTTTAAAACCCTGCTTTTGGAAAAGGCTAAAGCAGCCATTAAGTTATATATTAAATCTTTTTGGAGTTTGGCACTAATAAGCAAATTTTGAGCCTGTTGTGTTTTTTTAATAGAAGAAAGTATGATAGAAAATATAAGTACATTTTCTTCCTTAGTGCACAGTAACACATTAAGCATTCTTTGGCACAGAGGCATCCAAACTTGTAGTGCTTTGCTAGTTTCCTGCACATCTTTTACTGTCTGGCAAGGTTCCAGTATCTTCCCACTCTACACTCCTCAAAATGCACTTGCCACTTTTGAACTAGTGGTTCATGACAATTCAGACTCTTGAACATATTGTTTAAGTATCCTGCGATGAAGCTTTAGTCAAGGAAACAATTCATAATTTCATTTGATATTTATTGTAAATACCAAAGATGTTTCCCAAACTCATCTGTGTTCTAGAGAATGCTTTAAGGCTACAAAAAAATAAAAAAAAAAATCACTTTTCAATTTTTTGTTTTTTAATCAAAGATCAAGTTGCATGAATAATCTTGGACTCCACAGAGGTTAGTGTCACTGACAATACAGACGTATTTGCAAAATGTATATCATCAAGGGAGTTCAGACACAAAGCATCCCAGAGTGGGTATATATTTAACTTCAAGATAATAGAACTGTCAAAGTTGCAAGAAGGATTGTAAAAACTCAGGGATGATTCAGTGTTTAGATCTATAAACTTGTTTGTTCAAATGTAAAATAAAAAAGAAGTAGCCCTCCCCCAAAGTAAACCATTCTTATTCTCTTTCATTCATTTATTCAACAAATGGCTTTTGTCTGTCTATTATGTGTCACTGTCATATGTTCTGGAAACATTAAGCATTCTTTGGCTCAGGGTATCCATACTGAGACAGACAAAACTCCTTTCTGCGCAGAATTAATATTTTAATGAAGGGGAGCAAAACAACATATAAATAAAACACACAGTGTATCAGATGATAAGTTATCTTAAAATAATGAAACTGGATAGTAGCTGAGGTGGCTGTAGAAGACTGTCTAAATGCAGTAGAGACAGATGTGTGATATTAGATTTCTGGGCATATGACATGACTTGGAAATCCAAGTTCATCATATTGCTTCTCACAAAAGGAATGACATATACAGGGTTGGGTTTGAGGATCTCAGGGCAGACAATGGTAATATGACTATCGTTGTGAGGGTCTAGCAGACCAAAGGGGTTAAATTTCCCACTTTTGAGTATTTTTTTTTTTTTATTTTTCATTCTTCTTGGTCAAGAAAGGAGAGGGCAGAAACTATGAACAGTTGAAGAAAGAATACCACATGTATGTTTAAGTTATCTGAGCTCTTTCTCATCCTTTACAAATTCATGTTTTTCAAACTAATCATAACCATGTCAGATTCACAATGGTCTTAGAATTAGAGCTCACTGTTACTCTCTTTTAAAGTCCAACAGAGTCATTTGTGAAGTCAAAGAGAGTCCAATAGATTCACATCTCTACTTCGCTAATGTGAATATTGCATAAAAGTATAAGGGCCAAGAAATAAATATACCCCTTGGGTAGTGTCACAGAGAATCTTCATAAAATGTTCCCTGAGCCACCTAATGAAGGATGGAGCTGAGTACCAAGGAGAAGCTAGAAAAGACTTAGAGAATTGTCTGGAGGAGGCATGTGGAATAGAGACATGTGAAAAAGGGCCATTTGCTTCTCTGCTGTGGACTTGCACCAGAGACTTGGAGTACATAGAAGAAGACACATGTAGTTGAGACATGTAGAGACACTTGGAAGAGAGACATGGGTAAGAAATATATGGCAAGACTGACAATGGGCGCCATTACCTTGATTTGTACTTTGATTTTGCTCCTTTAGGCCCAGACTTCCCCAATCCCTCTGCCCCTTTTCTATGGTTTTTGGCCAGGAGGTGTGGTAAGTTTTCAGGACTTAGCAGCCTTTTTCTGCACCAACCCTGCTGGGCTGGGCATTTACCCACGAGGGGATGGGTAGCATTGGGTGTTTCATTGGGAAACTATTATCCTTTCTTCTATGAATATTAATCTTATTAAATTTCTTTTTCACTAAGAGAATGCTTTGTCTTTATGTGGCTGGTAGAATACCTTTAGAGAATACAAGTTCCCGGGGGCCTCCAGGACCCTCAATCTGAACACTAAGAATAAACATTGTCAGACATTAACTTTAAGTTTCTCAGCATATCTTGGCTCTTCTACCACTTTAGTCTATTTTTCTTTCTTCTTTTCTTCTGCTCCTTTTCTCCCTCCTTCCTACTTTCACTTCTTTGCAACCAACATGTACCAGGAACATGTCCTGGGGATAAATCAGCAAATAAGAATGACACTATCTCTACCATCATAGAATTAATATTCTAGAGAAGATGAAATCAAACAATTAAATAAACAAGCTAATTACACATGGCTAACAGAGTTCTAAAAAAATAAACAAGTTAAAAAGACCAAGAAAATAATTATTATTGCAAATTATAATTGCTTAATCATACTTAATTATTGTTAATCTACAATAGGTGTATTAAAATAAGAGAACTGAATAAAAATAACTAAATCTTCTAAGTTCTAGTCTAGATTTTCTAGCAAGGCTTACATGTTAGAAAGCATTTAAAAAATCAATAGTGCCAACATTAATTCTTCTGAAAGATGAGCTGAAAAAATAATATTATTAAACCACAGGTGGGTGGAAAAGTATTTTATTTTTAAGGCATTCTATATACCTCAGAGGGATTCTCTGAACATGAATTCCATTTTTTAAATGTACCTTGACATTCAAAGGGAAAGATGCAACAAGTAATATGTTTAATTTTTTTAAACAACTGAAATTTCATTGTGGCTATCTTGTGAAAGTTATAAACAGCACTAAACAACAACAAAGAATATCTGAAACCAGTTGCTAATGTTTCCAGATACAATTGAAAGCACTGTTTTTTAATTGTAGCCTTGAGCTGTATCTGAACCAACAACCAAAGGCCTCATCCTTCTGTCAGTGCTAATTGTCCCTGTTATTATTCAGAATTTTTTAGCACTTGAAAGGAAAGTCCCAGTACTACCAGGATCTACCCACTGGCTTTGCCAGTGCCATTCTAAGTCAAACATGTTATTTCTGCTGCCTCATTTTGTATACCTGATAAGTTTATAGACTTTTAAAATGTTAAATAGGATTAATTACCATGACATTCCCTGGATGTTCTCACTTATCTTACTTTTCTATCCAGACAAGTTCTTATTTATTTGTATTTAGTTTGTTTCACTAAAATAGCTTTTCACCTATGAGACAAAACAATTCTTCCCAAGCTTATAGTAAATAACTATAGTGAGTAGACTCCAGAACCTTTTAAAATCTTTAAAATTTTAGCAGGTTTTATTAATTCAAAACAAAGATTTACCATCCACTACCTAGGTAACAGCTCTAATACTTTCAAAAGAAAATTGATACGTACAAAGTTTCCAAAGTGTCATTACCATGCCCATCCTGTTAGCTTAAAAACATTGTCTTATTTATTTTCGCTTTTTATTTAATTTCATAAATGTATTCACATATGGTAGTCATTGAGCAAATGGCTTTTAAAGTCAAATATATATAACATAATAATCTGAATTGTGTGAACAAGTAGTTCTTTTTATTATTTTAATAAAGAGTTGGCATGTGTGCACATTAGGAAAATATTTCATTCTAATATGCATTCCTAATGCACAGCAGCATATGAAGATGACAAGATCTTAGTGAAGAAAAAGCTAAATCAATATATTCAATACAGCTGATTATTTAAACTCAGAATCACTAGGGAACGACTCTACTTATTTAAATGTTATGGTTGATTATTTTTATCAAATGTAGAGTGTTCTAAGGAGCAGATTATCCAGATGTTAGCATCAATTCTCTCCAAGAACACAAGTTCACTGCTAACAAACTCAGAGCTGCCACAATGCCAAGAGAAGTCAGCTTTGTGTTCCCTCAGGATCAAATAAATATGACTACCATACACAAGCCATTGTTCATTCTCCTCTAAGGAGCAATTTGGACAAACTCCTTTGTGCATCATACCCTGATGAACTTCTATGACCCTGTGAAGCCCAAATCTCCCTATTGTCCAATCTGACTCAATTTATATTCCTGTCCAACTCAAACCAATCACATCTTGTTCTTCATCACATTGACTTGAGAAAATTCTGGCCACTATTAAGAAAACAACTGGAGGTTAAATTATCTCTCAGATCCATTCCATCTCAGAACAAGAAGAAGATAAAAACTCAATCATCCCTATTGATACTTCTGGATTAGTTCTTTTTCCCAAGTCAATCTTCACTAGAAAAATAAACAGAAGCAGATAATACATAGATAGGTGATAGAAAGACAGACAGACAGACAGATAGAACCTACTCTGAATCTCAGAATATTCAGCTACATGATTCTGGCCCCATAATTCTTGAAAAGATAAAGCTCCTGATGCACAGCATTTTGGTCAGCTTTTCAATATTCCCAGTGACTTCCACATCCAGGTGAACAAACCACCTAGAAGAGTGGCTGAAAGCGATGGAAACGCTGATCAATTATTTATCCATTACCTAAAGCACATGTGCCCTTTTTTATTTCCATCATCATCCAGGGCATCCACAGCAAAGTTAGATTTGAACATATATGGATGGCTAACAATTACACTGTGTTTTCTATGTACTAGTCATCTGTCTAAGAAGCTTACCTATTATAAATAATAACTATGACATTACATGTGTGTACTAGGCACAACTGTCATTCCCAATACATAAAAGGGAAATTGTCACACAGAAAGTTTAAGTAATTTGCCAAGTGGTACATGGGTAATAAGAACTAGAGAGGTGAGTCAGACCCAGGTTCTGTAATTAAAGTTCTTAACTATTATGATATGCTAACAAAGATGACTTTTGAAAAATGTCATAGGACTTATCAATTAAGGTTCACTCACTCTTTAGCCTCATAAAACATTCTCTTGATTTTGAAATATACATCACATCAAATATTTGCTAATTTCTCTTCATAGTTATTAAACTATGGTTAATTAATTTAACACTTCTATACCAACGGGAAATGACAAATATCCTTGCAGTCTAACATCATTTTATTGACTTAAAAAATACTATTTTTTTTTGGGCCTCCCAGGTGGCGCAGCGGTTGAGCGCTGGGTTGCGAAGCTGCCCGCGGCCTCTGCGGCGCCGGTTCAATCCCCGGCTGCTCCCCGGCCACCAGAGGAGGGTCCCACATGGCGCGCAGACCTCTCCTGCCGCCCGCTGCTCCCCTCAGCAGTGTACTTCGGTCCTTCTGCCTGTTCTGCTCCCTGCTCTGGCTCTGGTGAATTCTCTCACCCTCCCGGCTTCTGACTGTACCCAGTGCATGTATGAACCAAACAAAAACAAAACAAACAAATAGATAAATAAATAAGACATGCCTCTAGAAAATTAAAAAAAAAAAATACTATTTTTACTGTGTTATTATATATTGAAGTAGGGTTGTTTTACAAAACTCAATATGACTTAGAGGTACACACCTTTTCATATGTGTGTACCACATCACAACAACCCCAAAAGCACCCAGAATCCTCTACCATAGTCTACTTTTGAAAGTTCAAAATTTCACTTTGCTACAAATTTGCCTTTCATTGTTGGCTATTTCCAACATACAAAAATCAGCCACAAAGGGAAAGATAAATGTGCAGTTATATATGTTCATGTAAACCTAGAGTGATAAAGTGATGGATCAAATGAGATCTATTGCTGTAACTAGTCAGTTCATTTTAGCAAGTATTTCTTGCATGATAAGGTGTTAATGGTGGTATTAAAGTTCCTACCCCCCTTTATGTACTGCTTATTATAATATTATTATTGTTATTATTATTATTATTTTCATTCAATTAGACAGGCTTCCACCTTCTAATTTACTTAAAATTCTGCAAGAAAAACTACAAAATATATATTCCTAATGTGGAGTATGAATAGAATGTCTGCAGACAACTTTAATGCTGCATTTATAAAACCTCAAAGTCAAATTATATTATTTAATTTTTACTTGTCACTGTCATTATTTTAGACTTAGATATTATATTTCTGCTAATAATAGCTCATAAATTATTTACAGACACCATTAAGATTCTTCTCTTTTTTAGTCTAAGTTAAATTATTTTCAATTTAAAATTAACTTATTATATTTTTCAAGTTTATGAATAAAATGGTATGCATTATTGGTTATAATACTTGACACAGAAGTACTTAAAAAGTACCTATAATCTATGAAGCATAAAACTCAAAGATCATTATTTGTACTATAATTACAGTTATTACATGTATTTCAGGGTGACTTTCATAATCTGATTTTTTTCATAGTTGACTGCTGATGGATGAGATACTAACATTGCCACTAGATACCACTGAAGTAGTAACTTATATGATATTGGATGCGTGTTAAAGAAAGTCACTAAACATTACCTTCCTAGATCCTTATTTGCATGTACCTTATGGATAGCCAAGATACAAATGGATTCTGAAGATAATTCTTTCTTCTGTCACATGGTATTTTTCAGATGCATTGGAAAGAGGACTTCTCAGAGAGAAAATGAATCCAAATCAAACATAACTGAGTAAACAAAACTAAACTTTAGAGGATATGAACTTTATTATGAGTTGAGTTGTGCCCTCCCAAATGATATTTTAAAGTCCTAACTGCCAATACCTCAGAATATGAACTTTTTACTTATTGAAGATTTAGTTAAATAACAAGATTAGGTCATGCTGGAATAGGATAGACTTTTAGTACAATATGACTGCTGTCCCTTTAAGAAGATAAGGTGAAGATAGACACACAGGAAGAACACTATCTGACCATGGAGCTAGAGATCAAGATGGAGTGATGCCTCCAGTTGGGTCCATGCAGATGGAGAATGACAAAGAATGCCTGGAGGTACTTTAAGCTGCAAGAGGAAAGGAAAGATTCTTCCCTGGAGGTTTCAGGGAGGCATGGACCTTACAACACCTTCATTTCACAGTTGAGTATCCAGAAATGAGAAAGGTTGTTTACAAGTCATCCAGCTTGTATTTTTTCATTGGCAACCTTAAGCAACTAATCAAACTTGAACTTAGCAGAAACTTGAAATATGTATAAGTTAAGGCTACACTGCTATTTTCTAATGATTATAATTGCTCTTTTTGGATTTGAATGTGGCTTTGATTATAATAACTAAATTTGGGCAGATCATGGTTTTGTAGCTAACCAATGACTACAGGCAGAGGCATGCAGGTATGCTAAAGAAGTGAAAAAATATTATTGAAAATAATAAATGATAGTAAAAAAATTAAAAACATAACCTAATGTTAGCTACTCATAAATAAAATGACAACACAAAATTCATTTTTGATGAACTACTTGTTCTTTCTTAAAGTAAAATGTCAAATTACACTGTTTCATTCTTGAAAAATAAATCATTAATGATACAGCAAATTGATATAATTAAAAGACATTCTAATTTACTCTAAACCTTCCAGAGTTCAATTCCTTAAATCTCAGTGTCTGGAACTTAGTAAGTACTCAATAAATGTAGGGTGACTATAGAAGATAATGAAAATGATACACACTTTTAATTAAATGAAATGACAAGAACTAGAGCTAATTTGCCCACAGGTTCATTTTGGTATGAAGTCTTTAAAATAAGTTACACTATTTCAAACCTCAGAAATACTTGCATAATCAAATTAACATTCTACAATGTCAGATTTTTTTAATAAGCCATGAAATTAACCAGAAAATATGAGTGGTATGATGTTATGGAAATAGCCTATTTCATTTTTTTAGAAAACTATATTAAATGTTCTACACAGCAGCAAAATCCACCTCAAGATACACAATAAAGATTATCAAGAAGTCAGCAAAATTCTTAGTGCTATTACCATTTCCTTAGTCACCCTAGATTGACTTTTTTCCATTACTCCTTAAAACTTACGTAACTTTTTGGAAAACTTCTATTGCCTTATTTCACCTTTGCACTACCACTCATAACTAATTTAGATTCTTAAATGTGGGTATGTTTCTTTAAACTAGTCTGTCTTAGTAATACTCAAAAACCATTTTTTCTTTAAAGTGACCTCATAAATATCTTTTGTTTATTATAAAATTCTCTTTAATAACAACAAAGTTTACTACTACCATTTGGATGACACCTTTTTAAAGACATGCAATTTAATAATACGGCTATTGAAAAGTACAGAAATATGTCAGTAATTCAATACCAAATTAAATCATTTTTTAATATTATGTGATAGTGCCAACTGTTAATCAATGATGCCCTTGAATACTGGATAAATATACTTTTATTGACTGATAGTTAATTAAGCATTAATAGGGTCCAGAATATGTCTGGAGAGAGCATATAAATGATGATACAAAATTGGTAATTTCTTTGCTATTCAAGTTATATAAAAGGCTTTCAAAAGTATGTGTATTTTTGACATGTAAATGATACTTGAAATTATTTTATCAAAGTCAATTGAAATTAAAACTACTGATAGAACAGTCAAATTTTACTTTTAGAAAAGTTGTATGCCCACAATCTTAAAGACATGAATTAAATATCTATATATTAATACAGAAAAATTCATACAAAAATATTTTGTATATGCTACATTTAAATAAGTCTGTAAATTTAAGCATTAGTCATACCTGAGTTAGTTCATTAATATCTATAAGTCCATTATTGTCAGCATCAAAATATTTAAACATTTGATCCACCAACAACTTCTTCCGAGATAAGTCATCACCGTTAGGATTTTCATTTTCTTGTGTAATATATTTTTGATTTTGTAAATCTAAAAGCATACTTTTCATCTTGCTGTATTCAATGGCCTTGCAGTTATCTCCTGTAACAAAAGAACTAAGTTATTTCCAAAGCATTATTATCGAAAAGGAATCATTTAGTTTATTTTATTAATGCATAGATACTGTTTCCTTACAGATAATATACATTGTACATAGTTTTAATGTTTCTGTTTTGTGTATTTTACAATTTGTTCATGGAAAATTAATTGGGCCAATTTCATGGTGGGATAGACAATTTTTGTCTGTATTATAGCTAATAAAATATATCTACTATTTTTTTCTATGCAAACATCATTGATTCTATGAGGGACATAGGAAAATAAGAGAGTTCCAACTGGCTGACACATTTGCATACATTATTTCAGATTTAATCCTTACCACACATTATACATTGATAGTTTCACAGATTTTGAAAATGAGATCCAGAGAGAGGAAATGACTTTTTCCAAAGCAAATGGTTAGACTGTGCTGGACTTTGCAATTAAACACATGTATATTTGGCTCCAAAATCATTTAGAACCCATGGAGTATATGGGATCTTTGATTGTGGGGGTGGTGTGGTGATACACATTTGAGGTGTAAAGTACTATTACATACTAATAGCAAATGTAATATAAAATATATTACAAAAATGCATTGTGTAACAATCTGTAAATGAAAAGTAGGCACATTATATATGGTAAATTTTTTTCAAGACTTTTTGTTTAGAAATAAAATGTACTTTATAATGTGGTTAATTTTGAAAATTAGCTTTGATAAAAATCTATGATTTTAAAGGAAGATTTCTAAAGATTTGAAAATATATCTCTGAGAATAGGGTTGAAAGGAAATATATGAAGACAATTCTCTTTTAAGATAAGATGGACAACAATCTCTTTTGGAGAGAGAAGAGACCAGCTTATTTTTCAGACAGTGAACAGACTCCTGTTGTTCCGCAATTTTAGTGTTTAGTAATCCTGCCAAGACTTCTTTTTTACAATAAAATGTAAACTTTGTGCTGAGATTAAGTCAATTTGGCATTATTCTGCTCTCAGTAAAGAATAAGAAGAATATGCTATCATAATAGCAAAGAAATCACTGACAAAAGAAAGAAGTAATCAAATCCAGAGGGATAGGTAGCAATTTTGGTGTCTGTGAAAGCAGCACAAAAGGGGCCTTCAAATATGTGTTTGTGGGTGTGTGGGTCTATGAGTAAGAGAGAGAAATGTGTGATGCAAGAATGGGGAAACTGTTCCAATAGCCCTGCCTGAGATTTCTGTATTTGACCTTGGATCTGTGTCCCTTTAAAATTCATTCACTGCTGGGGAATAGGTGGAGTTTACGAGAGCTGACCCAGGACCTTAGCAATAAGGATATCAGAATGTCATTAACATAGCAATTAGGATTTAAATGCTGAAAAGCTTTGAACCAATATTGGGCATCTGAGGGAAGAAGATGTAGTCTGGGTTGTTATAGTCTGAGATCTAATGAAATATTGTGATTTGCGTAGTTTATTAATGTTTTCATTCATCAAATTTTAAATTCTTGTCAAGGTATTGGGGTGGTTGCTGGCAATTCAAAGGAAAAAAATGTAATAAAAGTTTTGCATTTAAGGTATTCATATTGTATTGGAATGCACAGTAGACAGTTATAAAAATATGTAAAACTTTATAGAATTTATGCATTTAGTAAAATGTCCCATGTCTTTCTCATAGTAATAAATAGGTAGTTCTGTTGTTAATACTATATTACATGTAATGCAGGCTTAATATGTCAGCGACTTGACTTACATGGAGTCATTTAACCATTCAGTCAATTCAAAAAGAAGTACAATACAATTATCACCACTTTACAGATGATGAACTGAGGCACATAAAGATTGAATAGCTTGCTCAAAGCCACAGAACTAGAAAGAATAGAATGACTTTTAAACACAGACAGGGCCTCCCTGGTGGTGCAAGGTGTTAAGATGCAACCTATGAAGCTATCCACAACCTCTGCAGCGCGAGTTTGATCCCTGGCTGGCCAGGGAGCAACCCACATGGCACAGAAGACCTCTCCTGTCTCACCTGCTGCTCCCTTCAGCAGTGTACTTAAGTCAATCTGCCTGTCCTGTTACCCACTCTTTCTCTGGTGAATCTTCTTACCCTCACATCTCTGACCTGTACCCCAGCTCTTGTATGCATAAATAAATAAATCTTTAAACACAGACAATATCTCTTTGACCCTCTATTCTCTACTTCTCTCATCTTCAGAACTGAGTTTTGAAATATATGAATATGTAGATTTAGTAAATTTTCCCAAGTAAAAGAAATATAAGCTCCAGGTGACATTACTGTGACAACAGCATATTGTGACCTTGAACTTAAATGTTTAGAAAATAGAAAATGTGGAAAGTAAACTTCATGATGAATACACATAGGAAACAATGGAAAAAAATACTGGAATTTTTTTACATTAGATGTACATAGATTGCCATTGGCAAAAACCGAATCAAGAGACAGTGAGCAAATAGACAGGAAATGATAAAACAGTTGTTAAATAAGTTTGAGGCACTTGTGGGATATCTTGATTGATGCCTCAATGAGGGCACATGAAACATAGTTCTATAATATTAGATGTTCTATAGCTCAGAAGAAAGGAAGGGTATGATCAGTTGGACTTGTGAGTCATTGATAAATGTAAGACAGTTAAATCTATGATTGATGAATGAAGATATTTGTCAAGTGAACTGAAGAAGACCCTGGTCAAACAAGAGCTTGAACATTTTTAAGGTCTGTTTGATAGAAGTTACTTAAAAGAAACTGCTAAATCTTATCCTGAAACCATAAAATATATAGAAGGAAAGATAGGCGAAACACTACATGACATGCACCTCAAAGACATCTTTACAGACATATCACCCAAAGCAGTGATAGTGAAGGCAAAGATTAACAGCTGGGGCTACATCAAATTAAAGAGCTTCTGCACAGCAGAAGAGACAATAACCAAAACAAAGAGAAACCCCACCAACTGGGAGAAAGTTTTTGCACACAACACTAATGATAAAGGACTGATCACAAAAATCTACAAAGAGCTGACGAGACTCAACAAAAACAAAGAAAATAATCCAGTCAAAAAATGGGCAGAAGAGCTAAAAAGAAACTTCTCCAAAGAGGAAATATGAATGGCCAACAGGCATATGAAAAAATGTTCAACATCACTTGCAATTAGGGAAATGCAAATCAAAACTACAATGAGATACCATCTCACACCAGTGAGAATGGCACATATTAAAAAAAACTAGAAACAACAAATGTTGGCAAGGATATGGAGAAAAACGAACTCTCCTGCATTGCTGGTGGGAGTGCAAACTGGTCTTACCAGTATGGAAAGCACAAAGCTGTGTGGAGATTCTTCAACCTACTAAAGATAGAGTTTCCATATGATCCAGCAATTCCACTCCTAGGTATTTACCCAAAGGACACAGAAACATTAATTACAAAGAGCACCTGAACCCCTATGTTTATAGCAGCACTGTTTACTATAGCTAAGCTTTGGAAACAACCCAAATGCCCAAAAATAGATGACTGGATCAAGAAGATGTGGTACATATACACCATGGAATATTACTCAGCATTCAAAAAAGATAAACACATGCAATTTGCAGCAACATGGATGGAGCTGGAAGGGATCATGCTCAGCGAAATAAGCCAGAAAGAAAAAGAAAAATACCGGATGGTCTCACTCATAGCAGGAATCTAGAAAACCTAAATAAGGGACCAGAAAAAAGAATAACTATAAGAAAGAAAAAATTAAAATCAACAAACAATTATGAACCAGAGACACACTATAGGGGGGTGGGGAAAGGAGGGTGAGGGGTTAAAATAAGGGGGTTGCAATTGTATGCGGAATATAAAAACAAAATTAAAAAAAAGAAACTGCTAAAGCATTGATTAATTGGAAGAACTGAAGACGGTTTAATCACACAATTGCATGTGCTTTAGTTTATTTTTTGAAAAGGGAAAAAACACTGAATAATGGCTTAACTTAAGTGGAATTATGAGCTAAAAGAGATGTTGCTTTTCTCTGAAAAACAAAAATTTTCTTTGAAATGCAACAGACCTTTTTATTTTCACCATATGTAAGGACGTGTATCAGTGTGGGTTGTGTATACACAAAATAAAATCTGTAGTTATATTAACATGAATAATAGTAGTACATGTAGAGATATATTTCTTTGCTTTTCCTTTTAAGTTCAGAAAAAGTGTTTGCATTTGCATTATTAAAAATAAGTTCAAGATGACTTTCTACAATGAAAAGTTGCTTCCCTATTAATTTGACTTTACTCAATTAAAATTGCTCAACCAAAAGCATGTGAGTTTTGAATATGTTTACGTAAGAAAAATTTCATTAAAATGTGTGAAATTTCTAAAGTCAATAGGAAGTTGTAAAAATTCCTAATTTTCACTTTAGGAATAAATAGCAGAAGATAATTGCTTAAGTAGTTGTCCTTTTCATGTATATTTTCAAATGAAAATGATTATAAATCCCTTCTTTAAAGCCATTTGTTTTCACAAGTGAATTGCAGAATTACTTAGCAAACATTTTAAAATAATTCCTGACATCTGGTTTCTGAGGAAGGAGGAAAGTCAAGCTGTGGTTCTTTACATACACTTAGTTACAAACACTGGAAACAAAAAACAGTGTTCTTCTGAGGTAACATACATTGATATGCATATGCCTATAGTTTTATGTATTTGTGTATGTATTAATGCACAATATATTATGCTTTGGTACTGTTTTGTTTTCAATTAAACACATTTCTTCTTGGCTCCACAATTAAAAGTTAACAGTAGCTTATATAATTGATGTTTAAAGATTATCTCTTTTGCAAATTAAATATTGTTCATACCACATACTGTTGTCTAATATAACTCTGTAAATACGTTTGGAATAATCAAATGAATGATTAGATGACACCAACAGAAAATTATTTATAACATCCTTTTATGGGTTATGAGACTTTAGCCCTTCATTATCTTTGAGGTATTTTATTACCCTTTAAATTATAGATAACAGATAGTAATGAAAAATAATTCTTGTCTATGGACAAGAAATTAATCCAGACTGGAAGAGGTGCAATTGATTTCTTCTTACCATTTTGTGGAAGGTCAGGTTTATGACTATGTCTAAGTTATTTCCACAATTCTTTATTTCATTGAAATAGGTGACTCTTTGATTTCTTTGAACTGAATATAATGTACGTTATTTCCTAAAAACCAATGCATTAAATATTTCTATATTTGTTAAATATTTAATGTGTATTCTGTATATATCTGGACTGGATATATCATGTTCTCATTTAAAAATGTATTCTTCAACACCCCAGATATATTATTCTTTCTTTTTAGATGATTATAAAAATGGCTAATATAGACTCAGAGTGCTTTTGATTGCTTCAGACATTTGATTATGTATCAACACATAATGGATATACTTTAATGAATATGAATTTGATCTGAAGGTGAGTTTGAATATAACTTAGCAAGCTGAATAAAAAATACAGCATATAATGCACATACACTATAAGGAAAAAAATAAGGACACAAAGAAAATGAAATCACAAAACCCAAGAACAAATTTTAGTCATGGAAATCTAAATGGTGGTTACCACAAGGGGCAGAAAAGGATGTGGGAAAGAACAGACACAGGGGCTTAATTTGCTAATAGTAAGTAGTACTAGAACTTTGGTGGTGGGTGTGGTTTAGTACATACATCTTAAGGTAATCATTTTATTGGATTTAATCATTGCTACCTCCTTTCCAGGAGAAATAAAATTGTTTTTTTAACTTTTTTTTTTTTTTTGTGAAGAACTGGGGTATAAGCCAGAGGTGCAGGGGTGGTGAGAGGATTCACCAAAGACACAATAGTGAGTAGACCAGGCAGATCTACTGAAATACACTGCTAAGGGGAACAGTGAGCAAGACAGGAGAGGTCTCCTGTGCCATATGAGGGTTAGCTCCCTGTCCTGGGATCAAATTCAGGCCATAGTTGTGATTGTGCTGAGGCTTAAGCCCTAGGCCACCAGAGAGAACCAAAATTGCTTCTCTATTATGGTATTATGAAATAAAAATAATTTTTACAAGGTCATATAGTAAACAAAATACTGAGATCATATATTATTTCCTGAAAGTGAAATTTTGATTGCTTGGATTTAGAAGAATGTTTAAATAGCTATGCACTTCTAACAGGGTGCTTCAGACTTTGTGTTACCTTCTTATCAATTAAGAAAGGTCCTCTCCTTTCACTGGAAAAATCTCAAGTTATAAAAATGGTGAATACAAACGGACTCCAGGGTGACTGACTTCACAAGTGAGGTTCAGACTGGATTTCAACCCCACCTACCACCTTACTCATGCGTCCATGCAGTGTATAACTTTATGGTAACTTTGTAGTTTTGTCCTGGACATCATTTTTCTACTTTTAATTTGAGGAAACTTTCTGTTATGAATTTTAACAAAATTTACATGAGATAGTACCTATAGTTACACCATCATATGCATTATTTTATCATAGTGTTTCATAACTAAAGAGATTAGTCAATAATATTTAAAATCATGCTAAGGTATTTAAAAAGATTACTTTTTGATTATTTCATTAGGAAAAAAATGTGACAGACTAGAAAACCAAAAACACATTAAAAAGAAATGGGGTCATTTAGTCAATATCATTCCTACTTAAGAAGGTTCTCTTTTAATTTTTCACATTGTTCTTAGTCATGGAACACATTTCTACTAATTTTGGGGGACAGTATATTTGATGCTACTGACTGATTTCTGTCATTACGTGATCATTGCACCCTAATGAACAGACAAGATTTTGGCTGAAATTCAATATTTGACTCAGGACTGGGTCCTAGCACAGGTCCTTGTTTTGGGAATTTTTTCCATTTTAGAGATTAAATGGAATGATATGTGAGTCGTGATCAGAATTTCTATCTTATTTTAATGACTCTTCAAATCATCCTTAAATGATCTTTCCCAGACTAGTTCTCAGGGAATCACAGAGCAAAATACCACTTAATTGTAGAAAGATGTCAAGCATTTTAGAATTCCAAAGACGTATAGCATTTTATATGGTCCAAAGAAGACAGAAAAATGGTATCATAGAAAGGAAATGAGAAATGAAGGGGGGGGGAAAGAGGGGGGCAGAAACAAAGGAGAAAGAAAAAAGATAGTTCATGCTGAGGAACAGCCTTGTTTCACAAATTGTTTTTCCTCCTTTGTTTATTACATGGAAAATGATAAAGAGCAATTTAAAGAAAGTAGTAATCTTAAGCTATCATAAATCATAATAGATTGCAAAAATCAATCAAGAGGTGGTTTTGGCAAACTTTTTCTATAAAGGACCAGAGAGTAAATTTTTTAGGCTTTCTGATCTCTACCATCTCAGTCAACATTACTCTATTCGGCTATTACAGGGCAAACTCAGCAGTAGACGATTCATGAACAAATCATCATGACTATGTTACAATAAAACTTCATTTACAAATGTGGCCTGTAGATCACAGCTGTCTGATCACTGACCTATAGAATAATGGTATAACATACATAACAGTATAAAACTCATTAACATTATTCCTACTTTTTTAGGTTTTGCTGGTTTCCCTGATTTTAAGTATAGATTTTTTGGAAATGAGAGTAAATGATGTAGAGATAGACATAATCAGCAATGAATTCAAAAGTAGTATATTTTGTATTTCCTTGAATTAAAAGATTCTTTCAGGGCCTCCCTGGTGGCACAACTGGTTAAGTCTCATCACTATGAAGCTATCTGCAGCCACTGCAGCATGAGTTCGGTCCCTGGCCAGGGAGATACCCACATGGTGCAGAAGACCTCTACTGTCTCACCCGCTGTTCCCCTCAGCAGTGTATTTCAGTAGATCCGCCTGTTCTGCTTTCCACTATGTCTCTGGTGAATACTCTGACCTCCCCACTCACACCTCTGACCTATATCCTAGTTCTTAGATGCATAAATAAAAAAAGATTATTTCACATTGGTTATACAAATACATTTAAATAAGGCAAGAAAAATAAATATTTTAATGTACAATCAAAGGATAATGTGAAAATAAAGGTGGGTTGATATTTCATAGATCCCAGGAAAGTATGATTTTTATTTACTGTCATAAAAAAGTAGGCCAGACCTTTTACTTTTCTGAAATTATCTCTTAGTCTTAAAAAGGGTTGTGAAAGCATATTTGTAAATATAATTGGTGTAAAATAGACTTTATATTAATGATTGAGCATAGAAGATCTATTTTTCACCTACGGAGGATGGTTAGGAAAGTCAGGTGAATTGGAAGTTCAAACTCCAAAGAGTATCATTGGTACAACTTGAAGTTGTTTTTAAGGAATAATGAGTGGGAAGATTAAGACTCTCAGAAGCAATATTTTCTAACGTGTTCATATTATGGAGTCACTGGAGTAACATTAAACGGAGAGAAACCTGGGCCTAATTCTCAGAGATTCTGATTTAATTGATCACTGATGGGGCCTAATCATCAGTATTTTTCTTTTTTTTTTTTTTAATAGAGGCATGTTTTATTTATTTATTTATTTGTTTGTTTGTTTTGTTTATACAAGCACTGGGTACAGTCAGAAGCGCGGGAGGGCGAGAGAATTCACCAGAACCAGAGTGGGGAGCAGAGCAGGCAGAAGGACCGAAGTACACTGCTGAGGGGAGCAGCGGGCGGCAGGAGAGGTCTGCGCGCCATGTGGGACCCTCCTCCGGTGGCCGGGGAGCAGCCTGGGATCGAACCGGCGTTGCAGAGGCTGTGGGCAGCTTCGTAACCCGGCGCTCAACCGCTGCGCCACCGGGGAGGCCCATCATCAGTATTTTTCAAAGCATTCAAGTGATACATTTGTGCAGTCAAGGTAGTGACTCACTGTTTCTGAGTTTAAATAAAGTAGATCAAAATTACATTGTTAGGTGGAAAATCTAAGACTCCGTATTAGCTCAGGTGTTTAATCTAGGCCATAATCACCTAGTTTCTTTACTGTCATTGGTCTGGATGATGCCAAAGAAAACTGCCTGGGGCATTCAGTGCTTGTTATGGTTTGTGTGTGTTGTAGTAATCGCATATCTAAGGTAAAGGAATGGAGCCAAGGAAAGGAGGCTTTTATCAATGATTACATTTCAAGTCTTATTCAATTTAATGGACAACTTACGGGCAACATGAGTCGTCTCCCCAGTCTTTTGGGCCCAGTAACAAAAAGACCTGGTTTCTTTTCTTGTATCATCCTCCCACTTCCTCCCTCCGCCTTCCCCTTCCTCATTTTGCCTTTTTTTAAGCCATGACTTTTCCCCTCACTTTTGGACTTGATAAACTAGCGGTGAGGATCATTTGTGATTCATTTTTGTATCCTCCATAGGCTCTTGAACTAAGTCTTGTATCTAAGAAATGGCATGAACTAAGTAAAATATCAGTATAAAAATTTTACATTTTTTTTTACTCTCCCACTATACACATCATCTATATTTTATTACCAGGTAAGTTCAATCAGGACTCTTAATATTCATCTGATTATAACACTGATTTTCTCACTGCCTAAATTTTAACTTTTTTTTTTCAATATTACCAACTTCAATACATTTTCCATATTATTGTTGAAGCTATATTAAAATTAATATTTTCAGGTAACATTTCTGCTTTACTTTTGAATGCTCACTGTTCCATTCTATATTAAGTCCAAGCAGAAACATGTAAGGCACTCCTACTTTTCATTACCACATTATTTTACTTCTAGCATAGTTACTTTAGATATTTTAAAATTTCTGAGAGCTGACTGCTCACTGGCTGCTGTATTTCTTTAGGTAATAGTCCATACTGAATAGTCTATTCAGCAGGCTCATAGTACAAAAAGCATGTTGAAGTTGCATAGTAAGCATTATGTTTACTCAAATTGTTTAAATGTCTATAATAATATAGACATAGTTATAATAAAATTATTATAAATTGGGCATTGTAACATTTGGGCACTACTTAATGGTATTCCGTACAACACTTAATTTTCCTAGAATAGTTTGCTTATGTTAATTTGGTTTTAATCAGGTAAAATGCTAACAATCACACTGGTACTATTAATTATTCTTGCTTGGAAATGACAAACCCTCTGCAAAATTAGGAATTGGTGTGAATATTTATGTGATCTGTTCTGATGAATATATTTCAATTATAAAGTACATGGAACACTATTAGAAAGATGGATTTTAAAACAAAAGGTATATTATGTGTGCTGTTTTATAAACAACTTGTTTATTAAAGAATTTCAAATATTTTTATGAATATAACACATTCTAGAATAAACAATTACTTTCCTCATAGATAGTAAAGTATATTTGTCACTTCATTAATGCAGTATTTATGAAGGTTTTTCTATTGAAAATATTTTTATTATAAAGGCACAATTAATATTATAATTGAAATAAAATATAAAAGCAGAACTAGTCATGTTGATATTTGAATTTCATTTTGATCCTTGATAGTCATGTCATTCATATCTTTCAGTTAATAAACTCTCCAAACAAAACTTTTTACATTCTATAAAATATAATGCTAGCACAGTAAGGTAAAAGCTAAACTCATTGTATATATTTCTAATTGCCTTACATCTATTAATATATATGATATTAATGCTATCTTGTGGGATATACTCTACTATCACTTATTTATTTTAGATCAGGAAGCTGATACACAAAAGTTAAGTAATCAGAATGATAGATTTAAGAAATGGTAGAGCTGGAATTTGAATTTCATGTAATTTGGCTAAGAGTCTATGATGCTCTATGCCATTTGATAGTGATCAACATTAAAGCCTTGTAACCAACTTACAAACCTTTTTAGTTGGTGAATTATAGAAATATATCCAAAAGAATGGAGAAGAAATAATCAAAAGTGCATGCATACTGAGGGCCTCCCCTGGTGGTGCAGTGGTTGAGCACTGGGTTGCGAGGCTGCCCACAGCCTCTGAACCGCCAGTTCGATCCCTGGCCACTGGCGAGGGTCCCACAAAAAAAAAAAAAAAAAAAAAAAAAAAAAAGGTGCATGCATGCTTATCTGCTACAAATACTTAGCTAGTTAGAATTTTGTAAAAGTTCAAAATAATATTTTTAAAAACTTACTTAACATTTATGGGAGGAACATAGAACGAAAGCATTTTAATAATGAAGTCAAATGCAAATTCTCAACCACAAGCAATATAAATTGAGTCAGAAACACAAGTTATATGGCCCAGTTATCTGCGTTTTAGCAACCTCTTTCACTGAATCCTGTAAATATTCAAGTTTAACAAGTACTGGTTTTTATTTGCAAAAATAGAATCAATGATGGGGATCATTTGTAAATCTAAAAAAGACAATGCTTAAGTATTTCAGAGATTAGTCTAACCTAATTTTCAGTATGCTCTGGCATGCCAACTGCAAAAGCATTTTATTTTAATAAACTGGTTTTATAAAGGAAAATATCTGAACTTCTAAACCGTGTAAAATGAAAGGAAAGTGGAAAATTTAAGTGTGAGAAGAGATTTAGGATTAGACAAAACCAGAAACCTGAATGAGATTATGAAGAATTATTAAATCATTATGGTAAAATACGAATGTTTGAAAGGCAACTAAGATTAGATTGACTGTAGAGACCATATATTACTAAATAACTGTCCTCAATTACCAAAAGACTGTTGTCTAGGTTAAAAACCTAACATATATACCAGTTAATAAAATGTAAATTAGTCATGTGATCTTTCCATACCTTTGTGCTATAATTTGATATGACTACGTCAAAACCTAATTGGTGCTTTGGGGGGATGATTAATTTTACATGAAGATCTCTCCACAATTTTTCTCACAGAGCTAATGAACCCTTCCAAACGTTAGAGCCTCCATATAATGTAAACAGAATACATAACACAGCGATATATGAACGATCAAATGAAAATATTGATATTATACTTACAAATGTTTTGGGTTAGATATTTAGTTATATTAATTCAATTTTAAGATATTACATTATGTATGGAAAGGTAAAATACATGAAAACCAAAAAAAAAACAATTTCCAGAACTATATCGAAAATAGAACAGATATTTGACTAAAATTCTTTTACTATTTCCATCCTCCACTTGACACCTTGTTCACAAGTCTATATTTTAGTACAATATACAACTTGTCCGAATCAAAAAAATGAGAAGCAGACCTGATTTATGTGTGTGTGTGTGTGTGTGTGTATCAATTGCAATTGAATGCTTCCCATGTTACAGGATCAGAAGAAGCTAAACATTAACGCATGTAATCCTTGCAACCATATTCTACATAACTATTATCTCTTTTTCATAGACGGATAAATGATGGCAGTAGGGTGTTGAGTATGTCTCCACAAGAGATACAATCAGTGAATACTGGAGCTGGGTTATGAAATCAGGCAGTTAAACTCCAGAGTTTATGTATTTAACCACAGTGCCATGATTCAAGTCACTTGAAACACGTATGTTTACAAAGTAATATTGATTCATAGCCATAATAGCAATTCAAATATTGACATAACATTTAGGACATCTGTGCAAATTTAGATTACCATATCATACAGATGTAATACTGACTGCCGCAGCCAGGCTAAGACTAGACTTGGCTAACTGATTATTGAGATGGTGATGCTGCATCTTAAAGTGCTAATTATACATTTTATTTTTATCATTGAGATAAAAATCCCTTTCTTGTCTTCACCCAGACTGTTTCTAAGCTTCATTTCTAAATGTAGTCTCTGAGGATCTGAAAAATATACACTATTATTTTTAAATAATTGGAGACAAAAAAATTATGTTTTATCTTACAGCTAACAATTAATTTAAATAGGAAAAATACAGTAAATAATATACAAAACTAGCCCCCACCAGAGAAAAGCACCTCCTGGAGAGGCTAGGAGGAACATTTTGATAAGACAGCAATTTCCTTTTTTAGAATGTAAGAACTGGAAGATCAACTGCCACTGTCTGAAGACTTAACCACCTGACTGGTCAATTTTCACTTTTCAATATTTACATCAAAGGGCATTTCAGAGTCAAGTAGACTACATTTGAATTTTAAAAGAATCTTTGAAAAAAAAAGAAAGTCTCACACTGGCAGATGGAAATGAATATACAAAACCCATATATATATTTTTTTTTATTTATTGAGACAAAAGTGCACTGACTTCTTTACCTCTCATGGAATGCTAAATTTTAAATATTTTGTTGTACTACAACTTTGGTAATTACCCCTTCTAAGTGACTGAATTTGTAATTAGCAATTTAAGAAGTTCATTTTTGTTCAAGTTCAGTCATGTTCTAATTTGGAGTACCATGAAAAATTATTTTAAAAGTTGTGAACAATAAACTGTGTAAACATGAGTAAAACAGTCTGTTCTTCAGATATAAACACAATTTTAATATAAACAAATATTTCATTTAATTCTTGAAAAAAGTAATAACAATACCTGATAAAATATTGTGAAATGTATTTTGACCAATTTTTAAATAGTTGATAAATTTCTCCCAGCCTGTATGACATTAATTTTAGTTTCTTTAGATAGGACTTTGGAAATTCTGAAAACCATTAGACAATAATGATAAATGACGGTGGACATGTTTCATTAAGCAGCTTCAGGGATTCGTATTAGGCAATGAAAAATGCAGCACTTGTCAAATTATGGAGATGAAAAATAAATAAAGCAGAATTTTTTTGCAGTCCTTGTTTAAAAAAATGCTATAAATATCTTAATGCTTAGATTTTTTATTGTTCATACGTTTTTTGTAGAGGGGATAAATATTTTGGGGAGGACAAGAATGATGTGCAAGCTACATATTTCTTGTATGAACTATGCCATTCCTTCTTAACCTTTTCATGGCTAGTATTCAGTGTAATGTACAGTAGGGGATCATTTGTGTTATGTCTTCTCTCAAATGCACATTTATTTTGTGAAGAAATGAATGAGACCTGACAGTGTGTCTCAGTTTTATGTTTTTTTATACTCTTGGATTTTCTTTCAAGGAAAATCTCCTCAGAGAAATGAGAAAAAATAATTTCTGCAATATCAAGAGATCCTTCAGTTTTATCATTTTATGTTCCTAATGGGGAAGCAAAATCCTCTTCTCCTTCCAGATATTCTAGGTCTCAGATTTAAAATCTTATCCAGCACACTATACCATTTGAAACATACTATAATCAGAATTTTCAATAAGACTGATATATTCTTGTGAAACTCTACTTGAATATATCATGTTATTATTGTCATTTATAAATATTTATAAGTGTATTACTTAGCTAATACAGTATTACGATATAATAAAGAAGTCTTTGAGAAATAAATGTCTCTACAGAGCAGGCATTCCATCAAGTTTCTCGAACATCTGATGAGCAGTGATTGAAAAGTATAAAGGACAGATTAAAAAGAGATTCCTATTGTGTCTCTAATATTAGTGCACTTACTTCTCCCCAGCAAATAAACTGCTGGATATGGCATTTTTGTAGATGCCTTTCTCCTTCTTCACACAATATTCAAGAATAGAATTGTAATTTGTGATAAAAGTCAATTCACGATGGTAGATTAAAGTCATACCATCTTTGAAAGACCTTAAGTTTGTGTATTTATACAAATATTTAGTGTGCTATTCTATACATACAATGAAGACTATTTTGGTTGATCTTTAGTATTTTTTAGGGAAATAACATATTTTCTGAGTTCTTCCTTCAAATTTGCTTGAAAATATAACCACATAATACCTTTAATGCTACTTTTATATGATTAAAACAGTAAATGTATTTGGTCACTAAATAAAAGGAGGCTGACTGTCCTCCAAAGAGTATGTTATGGGACAGTGATTATTTTCACTCTTATCTAAGCACTTTTTATAAAGGCATCATGTATATTTGAGTTTCACTTGTTTAAACCCCATAGTATTAATTATCATTATTATTAGATCATTACCTAGGATATGATGTGATATGTTCAGTAAAATTTAAAGACTATGTTTCAAAGAGTATCTTCAATTCATGTATCACTTCTACTAGAATATACAAGACAAAGGATACAAATGCTGTTATTCAAAGAGGAACTCTATTCATATGTGAATTAGATTTAAAAAATATTGTTCTATTGCATCAGTAATGCTATTCAAATTATTGAATAGAAAAATCCCTTGAAATTCACCTTTGAATACAGTTTTTGATAATAGTTTGAAAATAATTTTTGAAGCTTAATAATTCACTATTTGTGAAATTAGTTTTCTAGTATAATGATACAAGTCTATAGAGAGAACTAAGATCTAAGACATATATTGAACTATGAGCTTTTCTGGGTCTCCAGGTTCTTAGCATCGTTCATACCTATTGCTTCACAAATTCTAAAGTAAATTAATTTACTTTTGTGTTGAAAGAATGTTATATGACTTCTTCATAATGCATAACAAAAATTATTCAAAACTTATTCTAATTTTGTGCATGATAGTGCTCAATATTTATTACTGACTTTGTGATTAACTGTGTTAAATTAATCTTCTATCATAACAACTTTTTGAAGCATTCTCAAAATCTATCTTAAAAGGTCCCATATAAATAAAATATTGAAATTTAGTAAGTTTTAACTTCTTGAAAAGAGGGAATATATAATTTATATGGCCTTTTAGTATCTCTAAGCCTTAAAACATTGATGATCACTATTCTGTTCCTGACTTCATAATAGTCAAATTTCAAAGTCAAAAATATTCAACTCAGAGTACTGAAGATCATTTTATTACATGAAGTAAGTCTGCTTACTTCATATGCTTTTCTGGATACAAAGATACTAATCAGCAATTAATAAAAAATATAGTAACATTTGACAATTTATAATTCCTGTCCTAACAAATTGCTACTTATTTAAAAGCTTAAAGCAACTCAAATTTAATTTTTAACTGTCACTAGATTAGCTACCTGGATATAGGTATCTGATACACTATAGTGTATTAAGCTAAACCATAGTGCAGTTTAGCTTGTTCTGTTCCTTGAGTTTCTTGAGGTTTAATTCAAGATGTCAGCTGGATTAAGTTTCTTACTAGATGCTTTAGGCATAAATCCACTTCCAAGCTCAAGCAGGTTGTAGGCAAATTCCATCTCCATATTGTAAGGCTGGCGTGTTCTGGGTTTTCACAAACTCAGTTCCTAAAGGCTTCTATGTGCACATATGGAAAACCCTACATTTCAGAACCAGCAGTGGCACAACTCCTTCTCTTTCTGTAACTTCTCTCTCATGCCAGCAAGAATAAACTACATTTTTAAGGGCGCTTGTGATTAGATAGACCCATACAGATACAAACAGTAGTTACATGACCTTTAGTTCCCTAAACATAACTATACCTGCAGTGTTTCTTTTTGTTACATAGTGTTACATATTAATGTGTTTTAGAGTCTCAGTGAGAAAGACAATACCTGCTTTATAGCTTTGATTCATGTATTTAATTATAACAATATTAATATGGAATTTATATAATGATAACAGCAATTTATATATACCCATACACCCAGTGTATAGAAGGTACTTAGACATTGTAGCTATAACAAAAATAATCATAATTAATGCGATCAAGTGACAGAGAAGTTCTAGCTAAACAGCATAATAATAGCAAAAACAATAATAGCAAGACACAGGAAGCACTGCCATCAAGAGTAGCAGCCGATTGAAGTCAGGGAGGCCTCACTATGTGACAGTGGCAGCCCCATCCTAAACATTTTACATGCCTTTTAAATTTTTTTTCGTATATTTTTTACATCACTGTTCATTTTTAAACAATGTTTGC
Organism: Talpa occidentalis; assembly: GCF_014898055.3. Taxonomy (NCBI): domain Eukaryota; kingdom Metazoa; phylum Chordata; class Mammalia; order Eulipotyphla; family Talpidae; genus Talpa; species Talpa occidentalis. The sequence goes on along the minus strand of NW_023605194.1, from coordinate 100,156,709 downwards.
TTCCCCCCTCCCAGGTGTAGTCCCAACCTTGTCCCACTAACCTTGAAAAGAATTTTGACCTATTTATACTCTTGTCCACATTTTTATACATACATAGAAAAAGAATAGAGAGGGAATGAGAGGTGCAAACAGTATCTTAGAAAACACCTTTTTTGTTGGTGGATAAGAACAGTGAGAAAAATAAGAGTCCTCAAAGAAGGAACAGCTATGGTGACAAAAGGAGGTTTGAAAAAATACAATTTTACTGAAGTCAAAGCAGAAGAAAGTTAACAATACATCAACCTATGATTTTTTGCAGAATAATCAAAATATAACATTATTTTATAATGATGGTTGTAATGATTAGTTATTTTCTTTCATGTAGATGGCACACATTTAAATTATTGAGTAAATTCTACATTGTGGCAGCATTTTAACAGACATCAATATACTACAATTGAATCTAAATTTCCCTTTCTCAGCTTTCACTGAAACAACCTACAGGGCTAATTTTAAAATGGCTCTATGGAAAACAGATGGATTTTGAATGGTATACAATGTGCCTGGAAACATAGGGAAGAAATCACAAATGAAATGTTGACCCAAAATCTTACTTGAAGTTCTGATCAAGACAGAGCTTAAAAACAAACAAACAAATAGGTCCTTAATCATGGCTAGTCTATGAAAGCATGGAAAGCACAACACTATAGTAGATGGCAGTATTCTGTTGTAAATCAACAAATTCCCTATACAACAATTCACTTAAATATTAATGTCATACAGAATGTGCCTTTGCATCAAATATTTAGCTTAGGAATTAACAATCAACGTAGAATTTACCTAAAATAGCAAATATTTCCAATTGGCTCTCAGGACTGCATCACTGAATATAAATTACATGTTCTGAGAATCACACTTCCTACTACCCTAAAAATATTTCTAACTAATGGGTTAAGTGTTGAAGAAATACTTGACAATAATCCCTGGGAAATATTTGAATATGGCATAAATATTAATAAGGACTATTTCTCTCCCTGAATCTTAAGACCCCTGTTTATTAAGCTACATTGCATAAAAGGGCAATGTAGCTGAAAATTCAATAGATACAGATTTGTTCCCAAACTGTTTTAGGCAACATTAGTTCTATAAATCATTAATAGAACATTTCATTTTAAGAAGACAGCTTGTGGGACAAAGTATTTGGGAAGTGCTGAAGCAAACATCTTTAACAGATTCTTTCTTTTGGGCCTTTCATAAGAGCAAGATGAATTTTCCAAAGACAAAAACACAGAGGCAGTTTTCTCAAACTTTTGATCACAGAGTCAGTGTACAAGTACTATGGGGGGTAGTTAAGAATTTTTTTTTAAAGATTTATTTATTTATACAAGAACCAAGGTACAGGCCAGATGCGTGGAAGGGTGAGAGGATTCACCAGAGCCAGAGTGAAGAACAGAACAGGCAGACTGACGAAATACACTGCTGAGGGAAGCAGCGGGTGAGACAGGAGAGGTCTGCCGCGCCATGTGGGATTCTCCCCGGTTGGCCGGGATCAAACGGGCACTGCAGAGGCTGCGGACAGCTTCACAGTGCAGCTGTCAACCACCTGTGCCACCAGGGAGGCCCCTGGGGAGTGGTTATGAACTGAACTCGGCTCACACTGAAAGGTAACAATCCAGAGACGCCAGTGTTCAGGGATGTGCTTGCAAATTGCTTAATTTTGCTGTTTCTCAATTTTATCATCTAAAATTAAGGAAAAACTGTAAAAAACAATAAAAAAAACTTCATGAAGTTCTAATGAAGACTAAATTATAATATTCTAAGAATTTAAGGTAGCATCTGCCACACTGAAAGCCCCCACTAATAGCTGGCTGCTGTAATGAGCTATGAATGGAAGGTCTGTCTCCTTCCTTTCCCAATTCATATGTTGAAACCAGCTCTGGGGCCTCTGCTGAGGATTTATTACATAGGTGTGATTGGTTAACTCATTGATCATTGGTAAATTGAAATCACCCTCCAGTCCCACTCATTGCTGCAAGTCAGGGAGGAGGACTAAAAGTTCCAGTCCTCTACTCTATTTCATTTCCCTGGCAGACAGTCCCCAACAATACGTGTTTTACAAAAGTTCCCTTCATTCACATAGCAAGAGACACTGTTAACCCTCTGATGATTAGGAAATTGCAAGGATTTAGGGGGAGCTCTGAGCCAGGAACTATAAATGAAGCCCAAATATGTATGATAAATATGTTTTGTCTGTATAAAAATACATTTTTCTTGCATATCACAATATTGCATCAGCACAAACTAAGAAAATACGCTATCTAAGAGTATGTCTGAGGAACAGTGTACAAAGGGAAATTTTGTTTTAGCACCACTACCTTATACTACATTTTCAAAATATCAGGCCAGCCTTTTCATTTCTCATGCTGCATTATGTCAGGGATAGAAAAGGACTCTCCCCACCACCCAGAGGAGCATAGCTGCATCCTTGCCATTCCAGAGTCCAGCTGTGGAGATCTTTGTTTCAAGGACCAGATAAATCTGGCAGATCTGGGAAAACTGCAAGGAGTCTCTTAACTCCAGTTTTGTCCTACTCCAAGAGGGTGGGAGGGGTAGTTTCAATTAGCCCTGGAATCAGAAGGTGATGGGAGCAAGGTCATCATAATGAAGAGGAACCACTCCCCATCCAGAAAGGAAAAAACAAAACAAAACAAAACAAAAAAAACCTTAAGAATCAAACTGCTTTACTGCCCAGGGATCAATCCTACTTGCTGAGACTGCCTGCTACCTCCAGCTCTGTTCTGACCTATCATTTCCTAATAATTTTTTTTAATTTATTTGAATCCTAAATTTCATATTGAAGTTATACAACAGCTAATTGGTGTTTTTGTTTCGCCTTTGTGAACCCTTAACATATCATGGGTGAGGCACTAGTACTCTGTACAGCATAGGATTATTTTTCAAATAAGGTTTTTAGAAAACCTCTAGAAACTGAAGTTGTTTGCTTTGGTATTTCATACAAATGAACTTCTTAAAAATCATGCTAGCAGAGAAAAAAGAAAATGGTGAATTTTATATATACCTAATTGTCATTATAGTAATTTTATTATTCTATGTCAGGAATAAACAAGTGAAGAATGAGTCTTGGGCAAGATCTCTGACCCTTATGAAACTGGCAGTGGAGAGAAAGTTCAAGTGCAAAGATGTATTATTTTGTTCTGCCTCGCTTTCAAAATTTTAGTTAAATAGGAATTACACATTCTATCCAAAACTAGTTCAATATAGAAATTTCATTCTGTATAATGAAGAATTAAGTAGTACAAAGGAAGAAAAACAGATTACCAAGAAAATGAGCAAAAAAAAAAAAAAAAAAAAAAAAACCTCCAGAAAGGGATAGAAAAAGAGCAAATGACACTAGAATAGAATAAACAGAAAAAAATAACAGAAAGAAAGTTTGGCAAAGGGAATACATAAATATGTACAAAGAAGACTGAAAACATAAATAGGTACACATATTAGCAGAAGTAAAAAAAGGAAAGTGAGGAAAAACTAAGACAAGAACTATGAAATTAAAGGAAAAAAATAGCTTGCACATAAGGAATCTGTGCAGTTACTGCTCTGGAAAGTCTGATTAAATAATCCTGAAATCATGCATCTCCAGCATGTGTATATTAAATTCTTCAACTTAACTCTAGCCAAGAATATACTCTTATAATTCATGGATCAAATCCAAGAAAAGCTCAAACTAGCCTGAAAATGAAGTTGTTTAACTCATTTCTTGATATATTATTGTACTTTAGGAGGTTTTTTTTTTTTTTTTTTTTTAATCAGGCTCAGGATTTCTAAAAGTGCTAACTTTCACAAAGTAGGAAAGTCTCATTTATTTATGAACTTATTGGGGGAATCTACACTACAATAATTTAAGCATACAATTTCACTGGCAACAAAAAAGGGAAGGTTGCAAACCTCTTGGTAAGACCTGGGATATGGTGGCACAAAGTGGTCAGGACCTGTTAGAGTTCCTGGCAGTCATCTGCAGAAAGGGGAAGGGCACTTCTCAGAGTCCCTGTGACTCTCCTCACAACCTAGAGAAACTTCAGGTCTGTGGCTGTGGACTCCTTAAGTATGTTATGAAAACCACCTGTTAACTTTAAATTAGGCAGGGCCTCTTGGATCAGCCAAGTCTTTATCTGTCTTAGTATTTAATATATCTACTAGTATCTTTAAAAAAGAGTGGTTGCTTTTTAATTGGCAACTGTAAGTAACTCTATCTCTTGCCCCCAATGCTCCATCAGTCAGGATCATTACAATGTCAATGTCACACACATAACATCTCTGTTAATCAGAATCATTACAGTTTCAATACATATGACAGAGGTGATAAATAACTTCCCAATATTTAACTATCACAGTAACTTCCTTACAATGGGGGAGGGGGAATAAAACTATGAAAAAGTGAGGTGAGTGAATAAACCTAACATACATGATGAAGATGACGGTCAAGCAAACAGTGATAAATCATGATAATGGCATGTGTGCAGATATTATGTTATGAGAATAGAAGTTACCTTTGTGCATTTACTCTCCAAAATGCATAACCCCAAAATTCATCAGACAGATCCTAATTGTGGGACATTCTATAAAATATCTCATGGGTACATGTCAGAACTGAAAGGTCATCGAAAACAAAAGTTTGAAAAAATGATCTTAGCCAAGGACAATGAAAAAAGGTAACGTAGTATCTCAAAAGAAAAAGGACTTTAGCTAAAAACTACTATAATCTGAATCAAGCTTGGACTTTAATTTTATATTCCTTTAATAATTATGACAAATATAAAATGTTAATAAGAGAAGTTGAGTGTGGAGTATATGGGAAATCTCTCCACTATCGTTAAAAATTTTCTGTAAATCTAAATCTTCTCTAAAATGAAAAGCTCATTAAAAAAAAAAACAAAACTGCAGACTAAAAACAAAACTGCAGACTAATTCAGTCAGAATCTCTAACCTATGATAACTTGTAATCTGTATTCACCACATTCAGGTGCATCCACTAAGTCCCAAAGTTGTGATTCTCAACCCTGGGCTGCTCATCAGAATTATTTAGGAAATTAAAAAATAATGGCAATAATAATATGGTAATTGGACCCCCAACTTCCTCTAGACATTACTGACAATTTTAGAATTTGTGATTTCTTCTACCAGACTTCCACTGCTACTAGACTGTTTTCTTGATGGTAGATTACATCTTTCTAGCCAGAGTTTAATTACACTTAGCAAATAATTTTATTGAGTGATATGATCAATGTGCATATTTTGTGTCTAATTTTACCTAAGCAGTTACAATATCAACCCTGTATCATTAACATGATACACACATTTATTCACTTAACAGTAATTTATAAATGTAATATGCATGCAAATAGAAAGAGAGAACAAAGAGACAGAAATAAATATTTTGATTTGGCCAAGCTACAGAAATAGGCTAATTCCAGTAAACTCAAGTTCATGTCAAGGCTGTTGTAACAGAAGTAAAATACAAAGCCCTGCTCTTCACCAGTTTCAGGTGAAGAGTGAAATTATGAGAAGAATGAACTTTTAGACAGCTCTACTTGGTAGGTGTCAGTGGTGATGAATTTAAGGATACTTGAGAAGTGTAAAGAGGACAAATCAGAGTTCAAAAGAGCTTCTATACACTAGACAGTATGAGTGGGGAAGAAGCAAGTGGAATTTGCTTTCAGGAACAGTCTGTGTATTTTATATTAATTTCTCTGATGGTAAAAACACAGGCTAGTATATTAATGAAAATCTCATGGCATGTGTATACACATATTGTTGTATACAGCATATTGTTATACTGTTATATATTGTTATATACACAGTAAATTATATATATCTATGTATCATTTTTGCATATGACATATATTTAAGACTAGAAGCTCTTTGAAATATTAATTTTGATTAAATAGCAATCATAGAATATCATTACTTTTAATCATGTATGCTAGAGCTAAGTAATAAAAATCAAGTAATCTTTTTCAGGATTCTTAGTGAATAGAAGGAATTTTGCATAAACAATAACAAATCAAATGATAAACCAAGAAAACTAGACTTTTAAGCTGAAAATCAACACAAATCACATTATGATGAATATATACAATTAACTATGATAACATGCAATTCAAATTTATACTGATTTTCCCTCAAAATTATCTTGTTTTAAGCATTTCTTAGGAATGAAAAATAATTTCCAGTTTTGTTTTGAGCCATCAAATAACAAACACCGTGTAAATGAGAAGGAAACAAGAATTCATTTGGCTACTGTGCCAAGAGGGACCCTAACAGCAGGTGATTACAATAAAAACCACCTTGTTGTTATATAGTTAACATCTGTGCTTTCTAAATGGTAAAGTAAATGAACATAATGGATATAGTTTTGGATTCACATTTTGCCACCTGCCTTTACACAAGCGTATGCAGAATGTCTTCAAACCACAGAGCCAAAAATCTCAGATACATCCTGCCAACTTTCCTTTAATGATTGTATGCATCAATGACAAGGAACAAACACATTTTACAATTTTGTTCACAAGGAAAGAGCAATAATTAAGTTTATAACAGTAAAAGACTAGACTCAGAAGCAGTTTTTAGATGAATAATAACTAGAAAGCAAATATGATGTAGAAATCCAGAGTAATTGTATTGATTTGAATACCTTTTAATGTATGTCATAAGTATATAACTGACTAAAGAAAACTTAAAAAATAAAAATAAATTTTATAAAAGAAAATTTAGATAGCCACAGATCTTTTGATTGATGTAATGACATTGAGAAAATTTTAAATTAGGTAAAAATATTTGATATTGCACAAACAGAATTCCTTATGATTACCTAAGGACTTTGATTATAGTATAGAACACAGCTGGCTCACTATTTACAGAGACTTTATTTTTGTCCTTCTGGAAACCTATTATATTTCAAGGTGTATGCTTTGAGAATAAACAGACATACTGCAAACTAATTTCAGAAATTGTGTGTCTGTTATAAGGTACTTTCCAAGTTCTTACATGGTTATAATATATAATCTGATTTTTAATATTTTGGTTTTTGTCATGACATTTAACTTCAATAACCTTACTTTGCAATCTTAAATTTAATGTTTTGATTAAGAAATAAAATATGTGTACAAGCACATTTTTTAGAGAAAAGGACATTTGATATGAGTGAGGAGAACCCTAGTTTCTCTTTACATTTGTTTTTGGACTGGAGAAGGTAGTAAAGTCTTTGGCCTTGAGATTCTCTGTGCAAAATAAAGGTATCAGTATTAACAGTATTCAGCTCAAGATGCTTCTTTCTGTTTCAAAATAAAAATAAATAAATAAATGAAACGTGTCCCTTGGTAAAATGCTTGGAAAATAGATGATCTATAGCTTCTCAATGAAGAGACACTGTGACCCTCACCATATTAAGGTATTTAAGAAATAGCAAAGAAAAGACTGCATGATCAATCCATCAATCAACATTTATACAAAGTGTATGACCAGAGGACTTTCCAAAATTGACATTAGGGGAGGTAGGGTTAGAACAGATAGTAACATCTCTCTGATACATAGGACGCTGTGTAGTTATTTAGATAGAATGGATGATATAGAATGATATTGGTCCCTATCAGGAATAAATTGCTATGGTGCTTAGTATACATGAAAGTTAGCATTTCTACATACTCTCTGCAAGTCAAATGAGAATTTCATGCATTAGCATTAAGGAACATTTTGGTTGTTTCAGTCATACAAAAATATCTAATCAATGGACATATTGCAAATTATGTTTGGATATTTTAATTTGATTTTTCCCCTTTGAAGCATACCTCATATTATATCTGATAAGACAAGCAAGCACCATCTGCCTGCTTTTTAAATTGACATTTTCACCACCTGTATTCATTCTTCTGTGCCATTTTGAAGGGGAGATAACACAAAATTTGGAAATAAAATGGAAAGATCTAAATTTCCAAGGTTACTCTGTTTTGTTAGGAATTACATATGATTCCTATAACAACACTGAAAAACACAATCATGTTCAGCTCCCAATTTCCAAAAGTTACATTATGTTTGAAATTAAGATATAATCAGTTTAATTTCTTATATATTCAATTTCTATATAGTACTTTGCCGAAGACCAGCCTCGGCAAAATGTCGTGTCAGGAGTCCCTGAAAGGATGAGATGGCGTCAGCGAAAACTTAAGGGCTAAGGGGAAGGGGACGAGGTAGTGAGGAGACACTGACACTCGATGAGGTGCAAGTATCTTCTTCTGAGGGACTCAGCGGGTCTTTATTTATTCATTTTTAGCAAGCAATGAGATTACATCACCATAGGCATAGAAGCAAAGCAGAAACAATCAGTGCATTCTTTTCCCATAGACTACTGGCCCCTACGGTTCTCAGCAAGGCGGTAGCCTTCAAGGTTAATAGATAAAAAACTAAACCTTACACTAAAACTCATTATTTTAGCTTAGACAATTACCTAAGACAGTTGATAGCGGTTGGTACACTCCTATCAGCTAATGCCTAAGCATCAAAAGATTCTCTTTATTTGCGTGGCCTTCAGCCGGAGACCAGCTGCTTTCTGGTTATCAGCTGACAGGGTTTTCTACCTAGAAACTTCTTAACACAATTAACTTTGTTTCAAAACTTTCCTAAGAAACTTCTAAAAAAAAGCAAAAGAAGGACTTACTATAATTGTTGTCCTGGATTCCTTGTCAGGCATGTTCATGTATAACCATTATTTCCCATTGTCAGGCAGGCCAAATTTATAGTGTTTAATTTTTGAGCAGCTATTTCTTTGTGCCATTTACTTACAGTATTCTATAGGTATAATTTATTGCCCAATGTACTTTCTGAGTTTTCTTCTTATATGACCAAGAACAAAAAAACAAAGGGATGCTTATAGGTTATAAATTAATCTTCAGCCCCACGATGTGAGGCACAAGGAAACTTCAGCCCCACCGTGTTAGGCTCTTTGAGCTTTGGCCCCAAGGTGTGAGGCCCATTTTCTTCAGCCCCAAGGTGTGAGGCTCTTTGAGCTTTGGCCCCATGGTGTGACGCCCTTTTTCTTAGCCGGCTTGCCAGTGTCTTATCTGGCTGGGACAGCAAGGCCCCCCACAGTATTTTATTATAATGTATATTTCTGTAGAATAGTTTTAAAAATTAAGTCATTTAAGAATATCTCTTAATGTTTTTGAAATATTTTTGTTGTATATGTTGTACATATACTCATTTATATACATTACTTAGAAATATCATATTCCTATTATATACATGTATATAAATATACCCATTCTGAAAATTTAAAAAAATATTTTAGAGTTTTAGAGATAATTTGCTGAAAAATATATTTAAAAAAACTGGTAAAAAATGACTTGTGATTTTATTAAACTACATGATTTGGATAATAATAAGGGACATTGCCCAGTTAAGGCTATTAATTCATTAGGTAGATTGTTATAATAACCTGCTTACCATGTGCCAAAGACAGGAAATACAGACATGGAAAATGACTGACAGTAATGTTAGTGGAAACTCCCTACAAAAAAACCAACCATAAAGCAACATGGGAAGTTTTATAAATGATGCATAATTGCAAGGTTTGAGGATACTTCAGATGAGGGGATGATTAACCAAACATTGTCACAGAATAAGGATAGGGAAGAATTCATAAATGACATGAAAATCAGACTAAAAGAATGAGCTGTACAAAAGGATAGGGTGGTGGTGAATTTTGTGAGGAAAGATGATCATTGCAGAGAGCTGAAATGAATGAAGTGGATAATAAGTAAAACACAACCCTATACTTGCAAACAGCGCATTAATCCCTTAGGTAGAAATTGCCAAAGGAGTTTGGTGTCCATATAGATTATTACACACTTTCCGATGGAGTTTAGCCTATATCAGGGAGCTTATTTTAAGTAATGCTAGTTTATTACCATATTTTGACATTAGAAAGAACACTGTGGAAGCAATTCTGAGGATCGGGTACTGGTGTGCCATCCTTGACGTTTGTGAAGTTGTGGACTTTTAAAATACATCATATAGTAAAGAGTGAGGGTAGAATGTAAAATTTAAGAGGTTCAAAATGTCTTTTTAAAATAAATTTGGGATGTATCCTTATTTTCTAATTTCAGTAATAAATAAATATTGATTTCATCTTCTGAGATAGCTGAAAAGAATGAGGGAGATATGAAACAGGAATGAGTCTGTTCTAGATCTATTGAATCTGAGGCATCTGTGCAGCAGTGGTAGGTGCTAAACATTAGTTAGAACAGAGAACCTGGACACTCAGGACATATTTTCAATCTATGAGTTAATTAAACTATATATGGAGTTGAAATCATAGATGAGTATTATTAATTCAAAAATAGCTTGCAAAATTAATAGGGAATTTCTTGGAACATGAACAGAGGTGATAGTGAGGTCACCCAAAGAGAGAGAATATTGTGAAAAAGAAGAACACTGTCAGCGTCTGACAAAGGCTGTATCTTAAGATGAAAGCAGGAAAATTGTGAGACTATGAATGAGACCAAGAAGATTATGTTTAATAAGTATGAGGGGAATTTAGAAATAATGCTATTTATAATTTCATGAGAGCAGAGAAGTGCAAAAATCTCAAATATGAAAAGTTATAGCAAATCAATCCTGAAAATGTGTGTTTTATATAATAATTAAGTAGAATGTATGAAATTAAGAAGTTTCAGTAAGTATTTTAGAACAGATAGTACTGCATTAGTTTGAGGTGAAGAGACAGTAAGGAACTGAAATAATGAAATTAGGCAAGATATTTTAAATGACAAAGAGCTTCAATGTCACTAGTCAAATGAAAGATATGTATTGTTTAATCTGGAAAGTTGCCTATCTTTGTATATCTTGATTGATTATTATAGGAGTCCAATTACTCAACAAACTCTGATATCTGCAATGCCACAAAGAAAAATAACACTTTATAAAATGCTTTACTTCAGCTGTGAATAATATTAAAAATACATTGTGTGGCCTATGAAGTAGATTCATCTTCTCCTTTATGTATTTAATACCCTTTATGTATTCAGAGAGCAATACTGAATCACTCAAACTTATAAATACAACATCTATAAAACAAACATATTTTTGACATTCAGGATCAAGAAAATAAACATGGACATATTATGGCAGTCACAGAATGTTAGCCATCTGATTTAATGATTGATATGCTTAAAGGCTGTCTTTATTACATGATTTTAATATTATATGTATTATTTTTCATTTTGACAAAGTGTGAGTTTAGTAAAATATCCAGGATGTATTCTTACACACATACAAGCACATACCAATATCAGACAATCATTCAAGGAAAAAATTCAATCTAAGTGTAAACTGAAGTCTCTTTACATTTCTACATGTGAAAAAACAAGTCTGATTTTTACTGGAATTTTTCCTTGTTCCCAAATTTCATCCGTGTTCAAGAAGAATATAAAGACATAACGCTGATGAATGTTATGATTTTTTAAAGATTTATGTATGTATGTATGTATTTATACAAGAACCGGGACACAGGCTAGATGTGTGGGAGGGTAAGAGGATTCACCAGAGACAGAGTGGGGAACAGAACAGGCAGACTGACGACATACACTGCTGAGGGGAGCAGCGGGTGAGACAGGAGAGGTCTGCCGCGCTCCATTTGGAACCCTCACCGGCCAGCCGGGATCAAACCGGTGCTGCAGAGGCTGAGGACAGCTTCACAGCGCTGGGCACAACCACCTGTGCCACCAGGGCAGGGCTGAATGTTATGATTTTTGAGGGGACTGATTTTAACATCAAACAATCAAACAATAGAATCACTAAGTGCATCGAAAAAAATGGAATATAACTAGAAAGCATAATACTTTTTCTAAAATAAATTTCAGATTACTTAGAATAATAAAATTTGTACATGAAAAGTTAGTTCAAAACATCAGATAGCATACTTTAAATGCTGGAAAAGTAGACCATGGCTAGCCTGTACCAAGCTTTCCAGAACTATTAGACTGGCAAGGCTACTCATTCTTTGAGCAATCCTGGGGAAGCTGGGGTGCTGACAGTGTGTGTCAGTGTCAAGTTTCTAAGTGTGTGATACAATTATTTTATTAGAAAATAGGAACACATCAATGCAAGATCTCCATTCTTAAAATAAGTCTCAGTTAGTAGTCCCAAAGCCTTTGGATATCAACAGATTGAAAGAGTAATAAAAATGAGAACTCATTGAGTAGCTTTTATATTTAATTTAAGCTACTCTATATCCTCCCAGATATTTCTCTTAAACTAGTATCACTCCGACCTAATCCATGGTGTTGTCTGGCAAACCAATTTTACAAATTACCTAAAAACATTGCTTTACTCTTCAGATCCTCCAGCACAAAAATCCTGTTTTTGACCCATTCTCTATTTAGTCTGTTTTTCAATTTGAGTTATGAATGGAAAATATATATGGTAAAAATCTATTGTACATCATAAACTGGGCAACTGATGTTTGAGTCCACCAATTTGCATCATCCTGCCTATACTTTCCCTCTCCAGATCCTCTCTGGACATCCTTATCTGGATATGTCAAGAAGCTGCCTTGCCTCTTGGTGCATGGTAAGGGTCAGAAAATGTGAAGCACAGGCAGGAAATTGAAGGAGTAAGGAGAGTAAGGTGGATAAATAGAATACAGTTTACAGAAAATATATAGATAATACTGATGTAGCTATAGGTTCCTCCTCCTCCCTACAGCATATGGAGTCACAGGTTCAGTGACACCCTATGAGCTAATGCACAGCTCTTGTCAGAGTGCATTCTTCTCAAGTGTCTCTGGTAACAGCTGCTTTCATTTGCCTTTTCAGTCCTAAACCTGGTCCCAGAAGCTTAGTTAGTAGGTCCTTCCACATTTCTATAAACAGTTCGCTAATAAAACTCTCTTCAATTTACCCAAAGTTCATGTATCTTTTGTTTTATGCCAGATTTCTGATTGTTTCACCTCTGTTATTGATAAAAATATATATGAAAGGGAGAAGGGAAATTATAACACTATTTCTAGAGTTTCTTAGTGATATTGCCTAAGAAACTAGTGTACAAAATATATTGATATGATATATTTATAGGGCCAAAGTGGCCCAGAGATATTTGATGTGGGTATGCATACATTCCAACATTGACCAGAAATAAATTGTGAAGACAGGAAATTTAATCTAAACAGTTCTTTTATTAAGGAAGAGTTTCTAAGTTTTTGTTTTTTTTTTTTTAAGATTTATTTATTTATTTATTTATACACGAAATGGGTACAGTCAGAAACATGGGAGGGCGAGAGAATTCACCAGAGCCAGAGGGGAGAGCAGAGCAGGCAGACTGACGAAGTACACTGCTGAGGGGAGCAGCGGGCGGCAGGAGAGGTTGGCTGAGGAGAGGCTGCGGGCAGCTTCGCAACCCAGCACTCAACCGCTGCGCCACTGGGAAGGCCCGAGTTTCTAAGTTTTATTTAGCAGATAATCATCTAATAACTCTACAACAAAATAGGAAATAAAGCAGAAGGTGCATATCTTTGATGATATAAAATTATTATTTAATATCAGTTCCATTTTGCATGTACAAAAATATGTTTAGAGCCTTGATAGGGCCTCCCCCATGGCGCAGCGGTTGAGTGCTGGGGTGCGAAGCTGCCTGCAGCCTCTGCGACACTGGTTCAATTCCTGGCTGCTCCCCGGCCACCGGAGGAGGGTCCCACATGGTGCACAAACCTCTCCTGCTGCCCGCTGCTCCCCTCAGCAGTGTACTTCGGTCCTTCTGCCTGCTCTGCTCCCCGCTCTGGCTCTGGTGAATTCTCTCACCCTCCGCACTTCTGACTACCTAGTGCTTGTAAATAAATCTAAAAAAAAAATAGAGCCTTGATATATAAATTTTAGACCTAATTCCCATAGATGAACATGGAGAAATTACTTCTATTATTCATTAGATATTTACTGAGTTTTGTAGGAGATGGACATATATTTCTAGAGAGATTATTAGAGGTAGGATCACTGTTCTCACAAAAAGTGTAGGTAGGCAAGAGGACAAAGACAATAAATAAATAATTAAAATGTTAGGTAGTGTTAAGTATCTAGTCAGCTAGTGTTAACTACTGTTCCCAATAATTTAGGGGAATTATTCTAATAATAGAAAACTTGACCAGTAGTAGAATCACAATAAATCAGAGCATATTTAATATTTTAGTGTTTATTCCCGTACTTGGATCTTCAATAACTGTTTTTGATGTTGATGAGTCTTTGGCAATCACTCAATGGAAGGAAAGATTTGCTCCCAGCCGGGATGGATGTCTGTTCAGATTTGAGTGTATGTTGGCACAAGGATTTGAACTATCTTAAACTTAGCTTCAGGAAAAATACTGAGCGGATTTTGCATGGTGTCAACTGAAGGATTCCAGCAGAGCTAGGACACCTTGCGACATCAATATAAATAGCTGCAAATTGACAGCTGGTACCAAGTAATCAAAAACAGGTGGCTAAATGTGAACTGAAATGTGATGGTGATTATTGTATTTTGAAGGTACAGTCTGTGAGTCTTCCTGTGTGTAATCAAGATGACTGTTTGCATTTTAAATACTATAGGCTCATTCCAGTCCATATCTGGGTATTTACCAACTCAGCTTCCATATTTGTTTTTATAATTTCAAGCATCTGTTCTTTCCTACAGGTTCATTTACAGTTATGAAGAATTAGCTAGGAAACTAAAAGGGATCTTCTAAAAAGTGAACACCAGTATAATCACTATTTTATTATTTTGTTATTTTCAAATTACAAATGAACCAAAATAGAACACAAATATCCTCACATAAAGTAAATATCACTGTATATTTGATAGACTACTGAGGAATATACTTAATTATTACCATCTATTTTATTTCATCTCATCTGTTTTAAGTCTAACTTCAGCATTACTCTAAATTAATGTCACTAAAATTAATGATTATAGTTTTCTTTTAACCAATGCCTTACATCCAAGAAAATCTTTTTAAAAGATCTCCTCCTCTAATAAAACACTATCTTATCAAGGAGGAACAACAATCAGTTATGATTTTTAAATAAAATTCTTTTAAATAAGCAATTATAAAGCCATTTTATTAATTATTCTAATAACTTGTCCTGCATTTAAGTTTAAATATCATTATAAAACATATGCATATGTCATAGAACATGACAATCTTTTGAGAACTTAGTCACTCTAATCTACCATGAGTTCTCCAAGAAAATTATTAGCGTGCTCAATAATTCTTAATCTAGTACCCTGAGTAAATCAGAATAATTTTAATATATATTTACTAACTTGATTGTGATTGCTATATTTTAAAAATACTTTTGATAATTTAATGTGATTTAATTCCTTTCTTAAGATACTAATAAACCCAATTTGCTTATTCCACTTTTATTGTGATATTACTGATATTTAACATATGTGATTTTAAGAGGCACATTATGACTTGATTCATACAAGATGATCAACACAATAGGGTTGATTTGACATCTCTGTCCCTTTACTTGACTGCCATTGTGTGCTTATATTGATAACATTTAAGATGGACATCCACTTTCTTAAAATTTGTGAACTATATAATACAATATTGTTAATTATAGTTACCATGATATACATTAGATACCCATTACTTTTTCATCTTCTAGTTGGAAGTTTGCAAATTGTGACCCACATTTCCCCATTCCCCCTGCCCCAGCTGCTGGAAATTGCCATTCTACTGTTTATTTCTATGAATGTAACTGAATTCAATGAAACATATAAGTAAGAACAAATAGTATGTGTCTTCCTCTGTGTAATTTATTTCACTTAGCATAATATGCTCATGGTTCATATGGTGGTAAAGGTACACTTTCCTACTTTATAACTTAATAATATTCCATTTTTTATATAACATATCCTCTTCAATTGTAAACTTTGATGGATATGGTTTGCTTTCATCTTTCAGCTACTGTGAATAATGCTGCAATGAACATGGGGGTACAGAGATATGTTTAAGTTAATGACTTCATTTTCTATGGGTATAAACCCAGGAATAGGATTATTGGATCATATGGTAGTCCTATTTTTCATTCTTTGAGGAACTCCATACAGTTCTCCATGGTGATGGAAGATTTTATTTATTTACTTTTTAAAGATTTATTTATTTATATATACAAAACCTGGGGTGTAGGCCAGAGGTGTGGCAGGTGAGAGGATTTACCAGAGACAGAGCGGGGAACAGAACAGGCAGACTGATGAAATACACTGCTGAGGGGAGCAGTGGGTGAGTCAGGAGAGGTATGCTGCACCGTGTTAGCTCCCTGGCCAGGGATGGAACTCAAGCAGCAGTGGCTGGTGATAGCTTGATAGTGCTGAGCTTGTGCTACAAGGAAGGACCATGAACCATTTTAAATTATAACCCATGGTGCCCAAATGTTCTCCTTAATTCACAGACTTACAAATAAGTACGGTCTTTTGTCTTTTTAATAGTAGCCATTCTAACAGGGGTGAGATAATAGATACTTCCTTGTGGTTTTGATTTGCATTTCCCTGATAATTAATGGTGTTGAGTCTATTTCCATGTACTTATTAGACATTTGGATTTGTTCTTTGGAAAAAAAGTCTATTTAGTTCTTTGCCCATTTAAAAATAACACATTGGGTTTCTTTTCTTTCTTTATTTTTTTTAAAGATTTATTTATTTATTTATACAAGAACCGGGGTACAGGCCAGATGTGCAGGAGGGTGAGAGGATTCGCAAGAGACAGAGTGGGGAGCAGAACAGGCAGACTGATGAAATACACTGCTGAAGGGAGCAGCAGGCGAGACAGAAGAGGTCTGCTGTGCTATGTGGGACCCTCGCCTGCCAGCTGGAATCAAACTGGTGCTGCAGAGGCTTCAGACAGCTTCACAGTGCTGCGCTCAACTGCCTGCACCACCAGGGGAGGCCCAAGGGTTTCTTTTAGTTTGTTATTGAGTTTTATGTCTTCCTTATTTATTGTAGACATTAACCCTTTATCAGGTATATGATTTGCAAATATTTTCTCTCATTCTGTAGAACTACCTGTTTATTTTGCTGTTTCATTTGCTGTGCAGAATGTTTTAATTTAATGTAGTCCTATACTTGTTTATTTTTGATACTGTTGTGTTTTTGGTGTTATCCAAAAATCTGTGCCAAGCCAATGTTATGGAGGTTACTGCCTATGTTTTCTTCCAGCCATTTTTTGTTTTGGCTCTTACATTTAAGTTTTCAATCCATTTTGAATTAATTTTTTTGAATGAAGTATGATAGGTTTCCAATTTCATTCTTTTGCATGTAAATATTGCTTCTCCAAGACCATTTATTGGAAAAGCTATTTTGTTGTTATGTATTCTTGGCTCCCAATCAGATATTAGTTGACCATTTGCACGTAGGTTTATTTCTGTGTTCTTGATTTTGTTCCATGTATCCATATGCCTGTTTTTATATTGTTTTGTTTTTCACAAGTACCATGGTATTTGACGTGGCTCCTTTGATTAATATATAGTTATAATATAGTTTGAAATCAGGAAGTATTGTGTCTCCTGCTTGTTCTTCTTTCTTGGGGTTGAGAAGTCCCTATCTTAATAATTGATTCCAAAATATTTTTATAGTCCTATGAAAACATTTACTTTTCCTGTTGACTTTTATTTTAACTAGGTTGTTGTTTCTCTTATTCATGCTATATTACCTGCAGAAAGGTAGTGCACTCTTAAAACAAGCATGAATATGTGTGTCTTTTCAGGATTCAGAGTACTTTGGAGATGCCTTCCAGATCACTTTACAAGTCACATTAGAAATCAGTTTCATTCGTTGATGTGCAGTTGCATTTGTGACTGCAAATAATGTCATCAAAGTTGATTATTTATCTTATTCACCAGGGATAAAAGACTTCTGCTTGAAAGCCATTGGCCAATGCTTTCAGTGTTGGTTAAGCTCTGCTCCACATAATCATCATATATGATACTTTTCTGGTCCTCAAGACAGAAGGAAAATAGAGTCTTGACAAATCATTAACCACTTTTTAATCTACTGAAATGTGATACACACATTATTTTGTTTTCATTAAGTTGAGCAAAGTAAGTTACATAAGCACTCTGAGCTCATGAAGTGGGGAAGGATAATCATTTGCAATTGGGAGCTGTTATAAGTTAGGTGGTAGAATCCTCCACCAGTGGTGAAGGGATAAGACAACTGTAAAAACTACAATTTACCATGGCCTCAACAAGTGGTTGATGCTAATCCTGCACCTAACCGAACATAGTTATTGCTAAGTAAATATTTTTTAATAAGTGTTAAATTGTCTCCACGTTAAAAAAAAAAATTTAGGTAGACTTTAGAAGAAATATTTTCACCGTTAAATCTGAGTAAGAAGATATAAATCAGAATGTTTCCTTAGACAGAAAACCCAATAACCACCAGCAACATTATTGTGTTTCTTGGTTCTTTAACTTCTAGAATGTCCATCAACTATAAAATCCAGCTTGCATAGTTAGATATATTTGATTCCTTTGAAAATATTATTTCTTAGTGACCTACAACAGCACTGAAATTATCAGATTGGTTTAAGCCATGAGATAAAGTCTCTAAAGCTTTTGTCTGTCTTCTAGATTAGCGGTATACATGGTTGATAGACACTATAGTATCGCTATCAAAAGTACTTCAAAGGTTTTATCAAATTTAAAGTGACTTTAAATCTACCACATACACTAGAAAATATGATTTTTCAAGGAATTTAATTGCATATTGGTGTGAATAGTGTTGTCTCTCCATGACATTCTGATCACTTTGATTAGCTATAACATTACCAGAAAATATTAAATAGTAAATTGACTTTTTTTCATGTTTCAGTCAAATCTAAGAAGTGTATGTGTTTAAAAATCAGCATAGTTTCTCATAATAGGTAAGTGAAGTTAGTAACATGACTTTTAGCCTTCCATGTGATCATAAAATATACTCTCTATACAGGCAGATATAAAATGCATACAATTATTTAAAATGATTTACACAAATTGTGGAGGAAAAGGACTGCCACATATTGAGTAAACTAAAATAACTTAATTGAAGATAATGGAATCTATTGCAAAGCTAACCCAAAACCAAACCTAACCAAAAAAAAACAAAAACAAAAACAAAAAACCCAGGATACAGCCAATGCTTCAGAATAAAGGGTACAATTAAGAATTTAGCATTATTTCCTTATATCTCAAGTCATTTATGCATTAGTTATGTAATTTAAATGAGAGAAAAAATGGTTTTCTATTAGGTGTCCCAAAGAGTTCTATCAAATTACTGTGTCTCATTGTATCTAGCCCATCCATTTCTAATGATATCAATATAATATAATTCACCTTCAGGGAATTTGTAATGAAAACCATATAATTTGATGTAGATGAGTAAGTGTTGTGTGATATTTTGTCTTTTAAAAATTGCTCATTTCACTTAAAAAATAAGAGCCTTAAACTTTCCTAAAAGCTAATTAAATATTTGTATTTTCCTTCAGATCTATGTCAACTTTTGCTAGCAATTTTGCAATTTAAATAGTTTGATATCTTTGGCATGGTTGAGGGGACAGGTTCAGTGCTGGGGTGGTGTTTATCCCTCTTCCTTCAGGCCAGAAAAACAAGTAAAATTAATTGCAAACATCCCTATGCATTTGAACATGATTTCAAGTTTTGACAGAAACGTAATAAAAATATTAGGACTCTGGAGTTAGGGAAGACTACCTAAGTACTACCACTCACTCACTTTATAAAATTAGATTAATTACAACAGGGAGTCATACTTGCCTCACAAATAAAATGAAAGTAACAATCTCTAACTTACAGACTCAAGATGAGGATCAAATAAAACAATCAATCAAAGAAGATAGTAAATAACTAAACTTCCTAAGAACACATATTTATAATGTAGATCATATTCTGTATACATTTCTTTGTGGTATAAACTTTAAACATAAGCTTATTCTAGAATTTAAGTGTTCGTGAAGTGTGGAAGAGAGGGAAAAGCTTTCTATTCGAAACTTAGGAAGAAACAGTGTTGATAGGAGTAATTAGCAATATGTTGGACACTTACACTTTGCATTATAGAAAGTAAAATGTTTAACATTCACTTTCCCATTGAAAAGAACCATTACTCAAAAAAATACATTCAATCCTCAGAAGGGGCTTTTGGTAAGGAATGTGTCTCCCCGTAGACAGTCTCAACATTTAGCACAGAGGACACTTGAATAGGGATGAGCAGGACCAATTCTCTGGATGAGTGCTAGGGACTGCTGGATGAGGAGTCCCTCCAGGATAATACCTTGAGACAGGGGTTCTGACTATACACATTCACATTCATTGGGGAAGACTACATACCTCTCAATGGTCTAAGAGAATAAAAGAAATTTGATTTCATGGTGGGTAAGTGAACTTTTAATTCTCCATGGGGATTACTGATGCTATTCCAACAAAGACATCAATATTATAGACAAGTGTGCACTTGAGTCAGAGTGTGACTCAAATCAGAAATAGTAGGCATAAATGAGTTAGGGAAAGCTACTCTGTCACTGGCTTTTGTGAGCATAAAAGATCACAACACATATTTTTATGAGATAAAAAACAAAAATGAACCATAAAAAATATAATATATAAAATATAATTTGTGTTTTGTGTCTACTTATAGTTTAAATAGACATATTTACATAGTTACACATAGATATACATTTAAACATTTACTGAAATTCAGAAGATTGTTTTAAAATATTCAAAATTTTAAAAATGCCAAAATATTTTCCTGAATTTAAACCCACAACAATTAACAGATAAATTACAATGTTGGTAAGCCAAACTTTACATTTCTTATGAGGAAGAAAACTATGGATTTTGTTTTTCTTTCCCTTCTACTCTTTTCACCACTAAGTTCTGCAGCTTGAAAGCAAAGATTGAGAATGTTCTCAGAAATCTGACTCGAGGCGGTAATATTAAAGAGAAGAGAATCTAAGCCCTAATTGTGCTATTTGGGGTAAATTAATTATATTGCAATAAATATAAAGATTAAGATAGCAGTTTATGCCTTGAGGTATGTAAACATAGGACAACATTGCCATAAGGTATCTTTGGAGAGCTTTCTAACTGGTATATTCAGAGCTCCTCTGCATTCCCTTGAAATTTCACAATTGAAGAAAATTATATATTCAGGTCTGTAAGGATTACATGAAAACAAAACAAACCTCTCCTCTGAGCATAAACAGACTCATTCATTTCAATATAATGTCAGTGTGCTTGTTTGCAATCAGATTACTGAGATACATTTGTTACAGAATTTATAGTTAGATTGGAAATTCATAGAAACTCACAGAAATATACCCCTAATTGTTCATTTACATCAATGTCAAAAAATAAAGGAAATGCAAGAAAAAGATAAAGAGGTACATTGTTAGCTTATACTACTATATTTAAAATATACAGAAAAGGTCAAAACATCTATCTATTCTGAATATTGTTTAATAGTTTGCTCATACTCAGGTCACACAGCAACTGACCATAGTGCTATTAGAGACACCGATTATATTATGCTTCAGTTACTTCAATATCCCATTTAATTTTCTAATTCTATTGGTAAAACAGATACCTCAAACTTAAATGTAATCTCAGTTCAATGGATTTTTTTCCAATTTATACATATAAAAGTCTAAAAAGCATAAAATTTTGGGAAATTTTTGTAGATGATTTAACAAATGCCAGCATGTCTAGAGCACAGTAAAAATCACAATAACATATTTATGATACAAAATATTAATTATTAGTGAAAACATAGATAAAATAGTTTGATGCCAAGGGAACAGTGAACTACTACCATTTGGAGGGTAGAGAAATTCTCATGTATTACCAGGAATATAAATTTTCCTTAAAATATTTTTCAGACTTAATTTTTTTTAATATGAAACGTAGAAGGAAAAGCATAAGCAAAGACATGACTGATGTGTGGCTGATGTGTAGGCATAAGAAGACAAAGGCTGTTACAATCCATAGTTTGGAGTTTTTAAAGATAAATTTCAAGGGAAATATTGGTGATATATTTAATTATAGCTTGAATGAAATAACGATTTTATGAAGATCTATAGCATCAAAGTATATCATTTTAAAAGGCTATTTAAAAAACAAACACTTGGAATCTGACTACACAACTGAGTCCACCACAGTGGGAGGTGGGGGGTAAGGTGAGAAGATGGGGGGCAAAGTGGAGTGGACACCCAGTGGGCTATGGTGGGGGATTATTGGTCTTTGAGGATGGGTATGATGTGGTAACATATATCTAAGGAGATGTAAAATTATTTCTCTAAAATTTATACAGTATTGTACACTGTACACTGACTGACTTTATCTCAATAAAAGTAGGAAGAGGAGGAGGAAGAGGAACCTGGATTGAAAAAAAAATGAAAATAAAAACAATTTAAAAAGGATATTTGAAACACCAAATAACTTACTTATATACAATCATCATTTATGGGGCATGTATCAGTCAAGATATTACCCTCAACTTGAAGAAACAAGAGTGGATTAGTCAGTTAATTACTTGTCTCCCTTGAGGGAGTTTAGATTCTAATGGGGAAAAAATAGTATTTTTATTTATACCTGAGTCTCTATTATTTATTTACATGATTTTATATGTATGCATGCATACAGGTATATACTCACACGGCTAAGCATGTAAATAAGTAATATAAATTTAAATAATGAAAAATAATGAGGCTTATAAACTGAGGGAGGAAATTCTGGGCAGAGTTCTCAAGACTCTGAGACTAAAATGCATTTCACATGCTAAGGGAATGGAAAACAGACCAGCTGGATTAGACCAGAGTAAAGGTGGGAAAGAAACAAGGAGATGAAGTTCAAGATGGATGTAGGATCCATACATACCAAGTCCATTGATCACTGTGTGGAAACTGGAATCAAATCTAAGTGCAGTCAGTACATTATTGACTGAGATGTTCAAAGTGGCCAGTGGCATTATCTGACTTGCCTTTTGAAAGAGATCATTTTGATTGCAAAGCCATAAGTAGAGAGTATTAAAAAAAAAAAAACACTGATGCTGTAATACAGGTGAGAGATGAAAGTGGAGGGCTAGATGGTAGTGGAGGAAGTGATGAGAATTGATTAGATTTGCATGGATTGGATCTATTAGATACACACTGATGATGTTGGCTACAGGATCTGCTGATGTGAATGTGAGTTGGCGTGAAGTCAACAATAGTTTCATGTTGTTGAAATTAAATTTAAATCCTTGGTGAAGATAAATTAAATCCATTTGAAACTATTTTCCCTAACCTCTTCAAAGGATAATTCTTGGGGAGCATCTGTTTGTAACATTCATTTTTTTTTTATTTTTAATTTTGCCTCTTTCTATTGCTGTCAACTACCAATAAAATAAGAGTTAGAGAAGAGGGGGCTTCAAATTCTAAGCACTATGATAGAGACCAAGTGTAACATAAATAACAAAAGCACACATGATCCTTGCCATCACTCAAGACAAATGAAGAGACTGATATTAATCAAATAATCCCTTAAGATACACTTACCTCCTATTTACTTTAACAACTCTTTTCCATAGATACTGCTTTGAATAATACTGAAATTGTTATTCTATTCTCATTTTTAGACACATATTTGACTCCTCCATGATTACTTTCTATTCTACTGATTCTGCTCAGTGAATACCTTGAGATTTAAAATATGTGTCCCTGTCTTCTACTCTGAGATCAGGACCTTGCTCCTGACTTTACACCTTGTTGTTTCTTCCCTCGACATCCCAGTAAGTGTCTCTCTTACCTAGGACTTTATCTCCTTCCACTCTGTTTTCATCCTCAAATGCATGGTAAACCACAATCCACAACACAGTTATGCATCTTTCATTCTCTATGAGATCAGTTGAAAATACTGAAGAAAATTCCATAAATGTTCTAATTAGTGTCTTTGTAGGATCATGGTTTCCACCTGCACTGACACCGATGTTGTTCAGGAGAATTTTTGTGTGTCTCTGGACAGTTCCCTCTCCCTCTTCCATTCTCCCTAGGAAGTATTTTAACATTGTTTCCTAGACTCTTAGACAATAATTCTGCTTCCCCTTTTTGGGACATTTCATCAGTCAAAAGTGAAACCCTTAACAGTACTCTGGTACTTACATCTGTGGGAATAGTTATTCATCTCTCCACTGCCTTCATTTCTATCCTAGAAGAATAGCTGGGAAATTCTCTCTTCACTAACATCCTTACCACCATTCTTACAGCCTATATAAATGTTAAATTATAAACTTCTAAGATGCTGTCAAAGCTTTTTATTTTATTTCTTTGACTCATCATACATTTTTACCACCAGATTAACTTAGGAAAACATAGTTCACTGGGTTACTTTTTTTTTTAAAGATCAGTATTAAAGATCACTATTAAAGATCAGTATTTTCTTTTTTTTTTTTTTTATAGAGGCATACTTTATTTATTTATTTTTATTTGGTTTTTTTTGTTGTTGTTTATACATGCACTGGGTACAGTCAGAAGTGCGGGAGGGTGAGAGAATTCTCCAGAGCCAGAGCGGGGAGCAGAGCAGGCAGAAGGACCAAAGTACACTGCTGAGGGGAGCAGCGGGCGGCAGGAGAGGTCTGCGCGCCATGTGGGACCCTCCTCCGGTGGCCGGGGAGCAGCCGAGGATCGAACCTGCGCCATAGAGGCCGCGGGCAGCTTCGAAACCCAGCACTCAACCGCTGCGCCACCGGGGAGGCCCAAAGATCAGTATTGTCAACTGATCTCATAAAGAATGAAAGATGTGTAACTGTATTATGGATTGTGGGTTATTACCATGCATTGAGGATGAAAACAGAATGGAAGGAGATAAAGTTCTAGGTAAGAGAGACACTTATTGGCCAGGGTACAGGTCAGATGTGCGGGAGGGAAAAGAGTATTCACCAGAGACAGAGTGGGGAACAGAACAGGCAGACTGATGAAATACACTGTTGAGGGGAGCAGCGGGCGAGGCAGGAGACATCTGCTCACCATGTGGGTTGCTCCGAGGCTGGTGGGGATCGAACCAGCATTGCAGAGACTGTGGACAGCTTCACAGTGCTGCACTCAACCGCCTGCACCACCAGGGAGGCCCTCACTGGGTTACTTCATGTATAAAATCTCCCCAACATTTCTTTAAGTCTTTAGCATTATTTCCCAATTTATTTTCTTGGTATACAAGACTCACTGTAACTTGACTTAATGGTAACTATCTAAAGTTGTTTTCTACAACTATTACCCTAACATACGAACTCTCCATTCATAAGACCTGTTTCTCCCCAACATCATATATGTTTTATCTTTTAAAAATTTATACTTGTGGGCATCCTTGGTGGTGGAAGTTGTTAAGTCTCAGCACTATGAAGCAATCCACAGCCACGGTAGCATGAGTTCGAGGCCCAGCCAGGGAGCTAACCCATATGGTGCCGACCTCTCCAATCTCATTTGCTGCACCCTTCAGCAGTGTACTTCAGTCAGTCTGCCTGTTCTGCTCCCCGCTCTGTCTCTGGTGAAACCTCTCACCCCCCCACACCTCTGACCTACATCCCAGCTCTTATTTTACTTTTTTAAGAGCTGGGGTACAGGCCAGAGGCACGGGAGGGTGAGAGGATTCACCAGAGACAGAGCAGGGAGCAGAACAGGCAGACGACAGAAGTACACTGCTAAGGGGAGCATCGGGCGTGACAGGGGAGGAGGTCTGCCACACCATGTGGGATTCTCACTGGCCGGCGGAATCTAATCCGCACTGCTGAGGCAGTGGACAGCTTCACAGCATGGCACTCAAGCCACTGCGCCACTGGGGAGGCCCCCAGCTCTTATCTATGCCTATAAATAAATAAAATAAATTTTTAAAAACATAATAAAAATTTATACTTGTTCAATTTCCAAAATTTGGGAATTTAAGAAGTCAGCTGTGTAGGAGGCATAACAGTAACTGTTGGGAATAACATAATGAATAGGGCAGGCCTATTTCTTATCACCATGGGCTTACCACTGCTTACATACCATCAATTAAATGCTATTGTATTCAAGTGCAGAGGGCTATCAAACATTTTGAAAGGTAATGGAATCCCGAGTGAGAGGTTAAAATGAGGCATCAAGGGAGGCTATGAAGATCAAATGCCCACTGAATTAATGTTACAGGATGAGAAGAATTATTAAATAAAAGAGAGATGACAGTGAGGAACAACAATGTGTGCAATGCTTTTCTGAGATGTTAAAGAGAGTACGGGATTTAAAATCAGGTTTGGCTGAAATGCAGAGCTAAAGGTGAAGAGGGATGAGAGATGAAGTTGAGCAAGTAATAATGTTATTATATGCCATATTAAGGAGCTTCGATGCTGTAATAAACGTGTGGGGAGGTTTTGAAGGAATCAGACATAATAGGGTCAGATTTGACTTTTTATATCCATCAATCTGGCTTCAGAGTAGAGAAAGTTTCCAGAGCTTAAAAATAGAGCTCAGAGCTAAATTGAAAGGAATCGATGAGGAAAGTAATGGAGGCACATATCAGGTAGAGGTGCAGCAACTCTCAAACCCTCTACCTTGTGGAAACATAGAAATTAATTTAACTGCTCTCTTAACTTTGTACATGTATAGTCTGGTGAAACTTTAATGAAGGAATAAAGTATATAATATTTCTTGACATGCATTTGCCTGCATTTTTTCCCCTCAGAATATCTTATAACACTCTATGTGGCTCAATCTACAAGAAATGCTGACAGTGTGTTGTTAGCAATAGATAAGTGCCTAGATGTACACCCACAACAGTGCTCCCTGCACAGCCCAAGAGAACTGGGGTGTATATTCTACAGTTATTACTATCCATAAAAAAGCACACATATATTTCTCAACAATCAATCATTTAAATCACTATCATAATGAAATGTACTTAAAAGTTCCTGTCGCCCAGCATATTATGTGTTATATTTGATATTCTTATGTTGATTTCATCCCTTTAACTGGTTCTGCTATAGCATATTATGGTCTCTTGTCAGAAATTCTAAATGATATTTGGGTAGCACCACTCAAATCAGAATAACATTTTTTGACATGGTTCCTCATTGAAACATGGAACAAAACTCAACAGGCCAATTTTGGGTAAAAATTTGGGAGAGCATTATATTTTTCATGGGAAAAAGGTTGACTCTTCCCTTTAGACTCTTGCCAGAGAAGAAGCTGACAGATTGAGTGGATAAACTCCAACTCATGTCAAGCAGTATTTGGAAGTTGCTTTCTCATTCTAATTCTTTGATGATATATGTAATATAATAATAGCTGATAGCAAGATGGGAAATATATATATATATATATATACATAAACTACATGCAGATAATCTGATCAATGTATGAGTCTGTGTCTAAGAAATCATTTCTCCCTTAATGCAATTTTAGTTCATTTTAGCATACTGAAGAGTAAACTAATATCATTAGTCTTTCTTCTAATATCATTAGTCTTTCTTCACCTGTAAAACTGACATGGCATATGCAAGAGAATTAAATCTCCTATTTTAGAAGGATATGTAATACAAAGATCAAATTAACTCTCAATGATAACAAATTCTTTGTGCAAATACAGTCTATCTGATGTATACATAGGAAAAAAATTAAATAATTTGTTAGTATCAACAGAAATATTTAATGTTTGATAAACCTATTGCATATATATAAATTTACATATATTTATAAAATATATAAACCACATGTGCATATATAATATGTAACTGTACACATATACATTTATAGGGGTAGTATTTTACCTTTGCTTTCAGTAGTTAAATGAAAAATAACAAATAGGAATAATAGTAATTAATTCGCTGATAATAAATGTAAAGGAGTGACCTTTAATAATTTATATTTGGTAATTAATAGTTGTAGTGTAGTAAAAAATCAATGTTTTCATTATAATTTCAATTTAATAAGTGATAAAAGTACTAGAAAAATCATTTATGTGATATCTTATACTAGAGAAGATACTGTACTAAATAAATGTGGGAATGATTACAAAAAGTCAGTATAAAAGAAATTAAAATTGTGAAGAACCCGAACATTTTGAGTAGATTGATCCTTCTTGTATGACAGAAAATGGAGAACTGACAATTGCAGTTTTTCTATAGTTCAAACTATGTAAAAAATATAGTGATAATATTCTAAATAAGTGAAAAAAATTTGTGTTATCAGTTCTGCAGAGAAAAATATATCCTCTAAACCAAATGTGAGTGGTAACACCACAATTTGATTTGATTAAATTGACTCTTGTCTGATAATCCTAAATATATATAAAGTCCATTTTATAGACATCTCTGCATCTCTGTATGTAACCAATTGCACATTTTTCTATCAGCATAACACTTAAGCATTCTTAATTTTAATGGAAATACAAATTCTGCATATTATCATATTGTTATAGATATTAGTAAGGTATAAAGAGTGAATAATAATGAAAAAGGTAGATTTAAGGCAGAGAATAAAAGGCCTTAGATTGTGACTGATTTTTTACTAGATAAGATAACATCATATTTTCTACTTTGTTTTAATCAAAGGGTTTCATTATCAAAACTGTGTCGGGTGATGAGTATTTGCTTTCCAGTCACAGAGGAAATCAACACAGAAGAAAGTAAAGAAGCAAGAGAATCAGTTAGAGGTTGTAGCATTAGTTACAACAACGGGGATAGAGAACATTGAGAGGCTGAATGAGATGTGAGAGGCATGTTAGCAGCAGAACTGACAGATTGGCTATGATGCAGGCAAAGAAAAGTGGTGTCAGAAATTCAGGCTGATAAGTCTACAAGTGTTTGCCTTTTCCAGTGATTTCCATGAGAAGCAATTTACCTCACCCTCTCTCACTTTTACCGGTTCCACTCTTGAGAAGTAGAGTTTCCTTGTTTCTAAATTTACAAAGTGTAATTCAGGAACCTTGTCACAGATCCACTCATTTGCCCCCTCAAAAGAAGCCCACCTGCTGGCATTGAGCTCACTCAGGGGTTTCTCCAGCAACTTTACTTCAATAACGCTCGGATAGGGCTGGTTAATTCTGCAGCAAGGGTTTTTAAGGGAATAAGCTCACAGCATTATTCCAGTAGCATATTTCTAACAAAAAAAATGGATTTTAAAAAAATTAGAGAAATGTTTAAATAAGCATTTAAATAAGCATGAATAAATATCACTTAAACTTTTGAAGCCATAATTTTCTTTTTTTGTAAAATCAGGCTAATAAAATGTACCTAGAGGTTTTATTAGGAGACATTAAATAAAATAGGTATCAGACATCTTACAGGTGTTCACTGCATGTTTATTCCTTTTCTGTCTTTATTTTTCCAAACAATTTCCTGCTTGGGAACATCTCAGACAGTTGGATCTAGTCGAGTGCACTAAATGGGTCAGTGTTCACATAATGAAACAAACCCAAAATGACTGACAGACACCTGAGAAAATCAAGTTTGCTGATGCACAAAGATGCCCTAATAATATGTGGACATACTGTAAAATCAGTAATTTCATTTAAAAATGAATCATAATTCAATTTATACTTTAAAAAATATAGACACATTTTAAAAAGTCATAGGCTTAGTAAAGACATAATCATTTTCACAATACTTGTTCTAAGTCAAGCACAATTGATAATGTACCATAAAAGAAAATGGTCACCCTTTTAAACAAATTATGCAAAATTACCCAGTTCATAAAAGTAAATATTTTATGAATGAATTATAACCTTTTCAGTACATAAGGAACTTTTATTATGAGACTTATCACATACTATAAAAGCCAATGTAGAAAATGTACCTACATAATTTTTTTGTTTTTTTTTGTGGGACCCTCGCCGGTGGCCTGGGAACCAACCGGCGCTGCAGAGACTGCAGGCAGCCTTGCAGCCCAGCACTCAACCTCTGCACCACCAGGGGAGGCCCTCTACATAATGTTTTAAGGTAAGAATTTTGGACTGCGGGTGCTTTGGTGGTGGATATAGTGTGGTAACATATTGATTTATCTGGAGATGTGAAGCTGTCCCTTAGAATCATATACAGTGGTGTATATTCAGAGAATAATACATAAGAAAATGTTACCTCAATTATGAAAATAGCATAATTAAATATTAAAAAGGGGCTTTTAATTTACCTAGTGAACACAGAACACCATGTAAATGTTTACTAACCAGTATCTACAACTTTGTGTTCTTAGCAAAATAATGTCCATATGTATCTAATTTGAATTATCATGATCAAGAAATAGTTCATGAGTTTGTATTATAGATTAGTGAATTCTCAATTTGTGGAAAATTCAAGATCTCAAATTTGCCACAATTTTCAAAAAGCAATGGAATAAAAACAACAAATAGTGCCGATATCATGTTGTGTATAACATATGTCATTGACTGTGTCATATAACCACAACTGGAAGTTATTCTTTTCTGCTTTAAAAATGTTAAATTCATATATATCTTCTAATTTCTAGAATAACACTACTCATAAAACTTTTAAGATAGGAAATTTGTTACAAATTTGTTAAAAATTAACATTTTTTTATAAAAACTCAAGTCCAAGCAAAAATAGCTATCCTAGTCCTTGAATTACATATAAAATATGATAAGTGGCCTTCAGTTATCAATAAATTATCAAAAATATAATCAATGACATTTCTGTAGGCTATTTTATGTCTATTATGCATTCTTTATAGAAATACATGTATATAATTCAATAATTTTGAATGCATTCTCTGTATTGTCAACAGGTCAAATTAATATGCTTGACCAATGAAGAAACATTAAAAAGGGAAGAAACATTCAATGATGTTTAGGGCAGCGCCCAAGCTTTGTATCATATTCATGTAAGATGAGCCAATAATGATCTCTATTTCAATAGCCTTCCAATGCAGCTAATATATTCATATCTTAAAATGAGTCCTAAGTAAAAGCAAAAGTATTTCTGCTACAGTACAATGTTTAAATGTGTTGTTTTAAAAAGTGGTTAGTAATCAAAATATTCATTTTATAGCAATTTGAATATTTTAAATATAAGGGTATTTATTTTATTTAAATTCCTTAAAATAAAGCCATCATCACTTCCTCCTCTTTACTAAAGCAAAAAATGCAAAATGCTATTAAACTAAAAACTACACGTAATGGTGAGTTTCTATCCAGATATAATTACATTGTTAGTATGTTAGAGAAATACATTTTGGCTCAGTAAGTAGGAAAATATTTCTACCTCCCTTAAAATAGATACCAATGTTTTTTATAATTACTTATTTTTTGAAAGATCAGTAATACTCTAGTCTATTGTAACTTACTATAATTTCAATCTAATATTCAATTTTAAGTGCATACATATTTATATTTAATCATCTCTGCATATTTAGATAGATTTATGAATCTCTTTTAATTCTATAATCAGGATTAAAGAAATTGGCTCAGTGGTTCCAATCACATATCTTTAGGGGAAGGGTGTGTCTCCAAAGACACTAAAAGGAATTTTGAGGATTTGAGGGGACTTCTCTGTGTCCTTTGTGATGTAGCTGAGGTCCAATTCTTCAACAATTTTAATTGGTAAAAGTAAATGATAAAGCTATTTTATGACAGTCAGTGGTGTGATAACTGTGCTTCAGCTCAACATTTCGTTTTGCTCTTTACTTAGCCCACACACATCCTTTCCCCATCCTTTTGGGAGTAGGGTTAAATTACATACTAAAGTTGTATAAGTGAACTTCAGGACTTGTGCATTCAAGAGCATTTGGTAAGTACTTTCTATATTTTTTAAGTACACACCTATACTGATTATACTAGCTATGCTATCTGGGACACCATGTAAAACATTGACAAATGAAAACCAAACAAATAGCATCCTCATTCACATTTAAGTTTTTAAAATCACTGTTTAATGCTGATTTTTCTGATCCTGACATTTGAACACCAGCAAATTTCTTGCTGTTTAATTTTTCTCTTCTGTCAGCATTGCCCGGCTGCTCTAAATACCCTAGAGAACAAAAAAATGCACCAGCCCTGGCATAACAGCAGGAAAGGACTTAGGTCACTGTACTTTTTTTGGTTTTGTTTTGCTTTTATGAAAGAAAACTACTTTCCCTTACATAGACTCATCTCCAGCCATCTGAGAATATTACGATCACAATAGGGTACTTACGCAACATAATACCCTGTAGTGGTCTATAGTTAGGTCAGAATATATACTTTTTTTCTCTATTTGAAATGTTCTCTTGTGTTATTCCTTGATTCTGAACACAGCAATTTTTAAAATGTTAATTTGCATTAACCTTCAAAGATTATGTGTCAACTGAATCCAGGGGATTTTACAAAATGATCTCAAACTCTAATTCCTGTTAGCTATTGAGGTGAGAACCTTTCCTCTGGTCACTTAAAACTGCTATTTGATCAGGCAGATAGAGATATGTAGTCTTCAGCAATAATCACACTGAAGTCAGTAATTCACTTGACACAAATGGTATAATATATGGGCATGTTGGAGGGATGCATTGTAGTTTTAAGATAGAAATATACAATGACTTGACAAATGATCAAAATGTTGCTTTATATTTGTTATAGTTGATTAAATAATATTCAATCATATTAAACTATTTCTTTCTCAGTATCCCTTTACACTCATCCTCTGGTCCACTCTTTTCCAGATTGCGAGCCCAAGTAATTTTTTCCTTTTATAAAACGTAAGCCAGCAGTAATGGACTTTAAGCTGATCATCTGTCTTATCTTAAATTGTTCCACTCTAATTCAGGATTTTCTCAAATCACCAGTGACCTACTACTTGAAGACCACAAATCCTCAACTAATTCCTGACATCGGATTATTTGGAAACTTCATCTGTTATACCAAAGCAAAATTGCAATACTTTGAAAATTGAAAAATTCATAGTTTGGCTTCTCTCTTAACTAAGAGATTTTCTTGTCTTATCTGTTTGCTATTTTGCACTTGTTTATCGCAATGGCATCATTTAAAAATCCAGGAAACAATATTTCAACCCAATGACATTTGCTATATATCCAAAATTATCACAGCAAATTCGTTATTAAAAAATACAACCTTTAAATAATGATGAACAACAATAATCTATGTAAAATATTTCTTATAAATAGATCAAAATTCATTAAAAATAAAACGATTTTAGAACAAGTTTCATTTCCACTTTCTTTTTTACACATTTCTATGTACATTTTCTAGTGGAAAAACCATTTATAAAACTTGAGTCAGGCCTCCCCGGTAGCGCAGCGGTTGAGCGCTTGGTTGCGAAGCTGCCCTCAGCCTCTGCAGCACAGGTTCGATCCCCGGCCACCGGCAAGGGTCCCACATGGCGCACAGACCTCGGCTGCCGCCTGCTGCTCCCCTCAGCAGTGTACTTCGTCAGTCTGCCTGTTCTGTTCCCTGCTCTGGCTCTGGTGAATTCTCTCCCCCTCCTGTGCTTTTGACTGTACCCAGTGCTTGTATAAATAAATAAATCTTTAAAAATAAACAAACAAACAAATAAATAAAACTTGAGTTACCTTTCCAGTTGAAAGAAACCACAGACTCTGCATGGTAGACAGACATTATCGATACGATTCTCTGGTGAAACGTGTTAGGTTTATTGCCAAATGACTCATTAGACTGCATAACAGTTTGGTTTCAACTGACTACAATGCATCCCTCCAACATGCCCATATATTATGCCATTTGTGTCAATAGTGAATTACTGACTTCAGTGTGATTATTGCTGAAGACTACACATCTCTATTGAGAGTTATGTTAGCCAGGGGCTGGTCCATTTTGTGTTTAAGTATGTTCCTTTCTTATGCAATTTGTAGAAACTTTTTATTACAAAAATGCATTTAATTTTGTCAAATACTTTCTATGCTTCTTTAAGAGGATCATATGGCTTTTATTCTTCATTCATTTATTTGTAATATTATGCTTATTGATGTGAGTATATTTTTCATCCTTGTAACTAAGAGAGAGAAATCCCATTTGATCATGTGATGCTGTTGGATTTTAAATGTTGCTTTTAATATGATGCTGAGCTTGGTTTGCTAGTAATTTGTTGAGAACATTCCTTTAGGGACATTCACCCTAAAGTTTCTTTATCTGACTTGATGCCAGGGTAACACGTGACTCAAAGAATGAGTTAAAAATTACCTTAAGGGAACATTTATACCATTGAATGAATATTTTAATAAGAATAAAGATCTAGACTCAATAATCTCAGTTTTTACCTTAGGAAACTAGAACAGGAAAGTAAACACAAAATAGTTTAAAAGAAAGAAACAGCATAAACTAGAGTGTCAATGCAATTTAAACTAGGAAATCAAACCTCTACAAATGTATGTTTCACACCTTGCCCATCACCAAAGCTGTAATGCTCCACCATGCTCCATGGGCCCTCTCCCATTCTACCACACTCCCCTTTCTGATTGTCTCAGTTTTGCAGCCATATGCCAAGGGTTTGTTATTGGTATGGTTTCATCTGACCCTCTGTTTTGTTTCTCTGTATTTCACATATAAGAGAAACCATCTGCTATTTGTCATTTTCCTTCTGACTTATTTCACCATTGGAAGTCCTAATAATATAATAACATACAAAAAAAAATGAACCCTAATGTGAGCTATGGACTTTGGGTGGATTATGATGTGTTTGTGTGTATGTTTATCATTTGTAACAAATGTACAGCTCTGGGTCAGTTGTTGATAATTGGGGAAGGCTGTGCGTGTGGTCAGAGGGGATGTGGGAGAACTCTTGACCTTCATCTCATTTTCTGTGAATGTAAAACTACCCTACAAAACAAAATTTAAGAAGATAATAACAAAACTGTACATATCTGTAGTATTTTAACCTGTAGTCCACAAATTTTTAATCCCCATTAAGATAATCAGTAATGGTTTGTTTGATCTGAATGGAATCAAGGATACTCTCAGCTGAAGACACCCCAAATACTTAATAATATTCAGTAACAAAATATTTTCAGTGTCTAACTTATTCATAATTTATTTTGTTGTATTAACTATATAAGAATTATGTTCTTTATCTCATTTCTCAAAGTCATAGTAACTCTGCCATTGTTATCAGTCCTATATGAGTCTCACCCAGTTATTTGCTAAGTAATTTAAAATTCAAATAAAAGTAAATATTTCCCCTGGTATTTACTGTAACGATAAGGGAAACAAAGCAGCCCTTTGGGATAATAAAAATATGGCTAATCTCAGATTTAATAATCAAGGCTGTGTTAGCATTTAGTTAAAGTTAAATTTTTGTGGGAACCTATTACTAAGGACTGAAGTAAAGTAATACAAAGTCAATTTATCAAAATTTATCCAAAACAGCTCTTGTAAATAAAGGGATATATTAAGCACCCTGACATCAGTGACTGGAGCTTCACATTTCTAAGATTTTCCCCAAAGTTATCAAAAGGTGTTGACAGTAAAGCAGAAGACTCACAAATGTCTACTCTCAGTGCAAGGTGAATTATTCTTGTTATTCTTTTTTTCCCCTTACCTCTCTGAACATTTTCTATGAGACTTGTTCAATATTATAAAAGGAAATTTTGCACATTTCAGAATGTACTCAATATTTCTTTTCTCTGAAATTATGGTTAGTGTTCAGAATATTAGAGATATTTTTGAATTTCCAATTGTTTAAATCTATTTAACTTGTTCTTGTCAGGAATAATTCTATCTCCGTTAGAAGTAGTGGGCTGGAAAACGCAATGAAATGATGGCAGGAATGAATGCTTACTTGGCTACAGGCAAGCATATTAGTGCAGACTTGGTACTTAATAGGCAAAGAATTTAGCACAAGGTTTAAACTCTCTGATTTTCTCAGCCTCCATCTATCAGATATGCCATCTGAGATATTTTTAAGATAGCACAATTGAATGAGGGAGACAAGATCATAGCATGAGTCCAGTAGTCCACTATAAGTACCTTTCTCCTCTTTTCTAAGCTTCTGAGGAAACAAATTTCTATGCACAACGGAGTAAATGCAATATAAAATGGAACTCACTTCAACGGATAGCAAAGAGCATAAAGGTTTAAATAGTATGATTAAAATGCTTGCTTAGCCTAAACTTACAAAATACCACTTAATAAAATTGGCATTGAACTTATAAGAGATCTCCTTTTTGAAAATCTAATGTTTCAGGAATGAGATAAATCTGTAAACAAAATTTATCTTAAATTTAGTGTCTTTTTTTTCTAGATAGTTATATAATGCATTTCTCCAAACCTATTTTTTCTTTTCCATTTCAATAAAAGACTCTCTAGAGTGTTAATTATGTCACCACTACTGGGATACTTATCAACTTTATAATCTGTACTGTACAATTTTAAGAGATTATTATACATTTAACAATAACATTCTGAAAGCATTAATGTTAATTTGAAGTCTTTCTTTCTCTCTTCAGGTTATTAAAAAAATTATTGAAAGAGAAATAGTGTAATATGAAAACTATTCCCTAAATAGTAATTCTACAAAAAACACTGAAAAGATATATGCTCTACCAGTTACCTATAAACTCTGAGACATAGATAATACTTTAGATTAAGATGAGCATTATAACCCTGTTCCTTTTAAATTATCTGTATGCTTGAAAAATGCTATGAAAAATGAAAATTATAGAATTTTAACTTACAATTATTTGATGAATTTAAAATCATGGTAGTTGTATTTGTCAAAGTTAGTAATTGGACAGAAAAGTCTATCTCAGTTAAATGAGCAGGAGACCACCTGTTTTTCATAAACTGTGACTGATCTTTATCATGTTTTAAGAGTCCACCAAAATAACCCCAATTCAATTTTTAAAAATTCAAGTTTAAGTGAATTATTCTGCTGAGAATCATCACTGCTTATCTCAATCTTAAATATTTGAATAATTTCTATGATTTGAGGGAGAAAACAATAAGTGCAAATGATTTAAATTACTTTAGGGAACAATTTTTGATTGACAGTTAATCCCCAAAATGTGTATCATAAAAGGCAGATATTATCAGCAAGGTTAGTGAGTAGCATAGCGGAAGGATGTAGAACAGTCTAAAAACAATAAATTTAAAAACACATAAAAATGATTTGTATGACATTTCTCTTTAAATTGTCAGGAACTAAAAATTAAAAATAAATGGGAATAAAATCATATTTGATGCATATTTAAGTAAATTGGGGAATAAGTAAAAGTTAGCAAGAGGAGACATGAATCATTTTTTTCCAAATAATGTTTTGCTGACAAAATTGAGTTTTGGAAATCTAACGGCATTTTGAATTCTAAGAACAAATTAGGCCCTAGAGAAGAGTATACACAGTGGCAAAAATTTAAAAAAATATAAAATTAAAAAAGGTTTTAAATTCACTACATTGTTTAATAGTTTTGGTTGCTTCTTGTTTTACTGTGTGTGTGCATGTGTGCATGTGTGTGTGGTTGTGTGTATGTGTGTAGAGTGGAGAAATAATATTATATGGGTGTGCATGTATGATTTCCTTTCAGCAAGAACCCTTATTTTGGGTTAATTAGGTAGCCACAAGTGCTGCTGCTTGATTCTGCTATCATAACTACATGAAAGTTACTAGAGGAATGACTTGGAGGGTCACTTAGAAGATTTAAAAATAACACAACTGGTTAGCTATAGAAGACTTAACTAGTTCCTATTGTTTTGTGTTTTATTTCCCTTTAATCCACAATTATTTCTTAAAATCACTCTTGGGCTACACACTGTTGAAATGCCAGTGATACTATGAAAGTCCTCTTTTATGAGGAATTTACTAATTTTCAAATAAGTAAATAAAGTTCTATAATTCACATTGTTGGGTGCCTGATTAAAATAGCTTTAGAGGAATGTTTTTTTTTATTTCAATAAATGAGACATAATTGTCTTCCACATTTTCCAATCATGTTTGGATACAAAATTCTAACATTTTAAAAGATATGAATAGACTGTGAAGTAGACAATAGCAAATGAGTACATGCCATACCATCATCTGTATCTGCACTTGAAGGTCAACTTTTATAATAATTATTTTATTATAGAGTTCAGTATATTCTGAAAATCCATCACCTTTGTAGTGTATTGTAATATTATATTCCTAATGCAGAAGGAAAGGGGCACACTCTGTTTTAGTAAG
Source organism: Talpa occidentalis (assembly GCF_014898055.3). Classification (NCBI taxonomy): domain Eukaryota; kingdom Metazoa; phylum Chordata; class Mammalia; order Eulipotyphla; family Talpidae; genus Talpa; species Talpa occidentalis. The sequence goes on along the minus strand of NW_023605194.1, from coordinate 100,118,528 downwards.
TACACATGCCATGCCGGATCATGACAATATCATGACAATATTCAAATATTTGTATAGCAATTCAAGAATACTTGGGTTGCCAACATAACAATCCTGACATAAGCTATCATATATAAATAATGTTATCATTGAATAAAACACTTTAGTGTTTAAATGTATTGTTCAACCCTGGCCAACTTATGCTTTAACATAGATAAATTTGCTAACATTTATTTATTAAGTGACAGGCAATGCAATCTTTAGTAGTTTTGAAGAAAGTCTATGTAGCAAATTCTCAAATAGCAAATCCCATAATAACATTAGCATGTAAGGCTAAGAACCATTTAACCTAAATTAACGTTGCATGTTTTCAAGTGCATCAGAGTGTTAAAGTGCTGATAAATTAATTAAGCATTCAAACCCATGATCAAAAAAAAAAAAACCAGAAAATCTAATACCACTTTCCCTATTCTTGACAAGCATGTCTTGTCAAAACTGAGATACATTTTTGGATGAATTATGATGTATTCCATCTCTGTTATATCTATTTATCTACCTTTACTATTGGGTCTTTCATTTTTATAAATTTAAATGCTCATCAGATTTTCCATCTTTTGTTATAACATCTTTGATGGTAACTACAACACTTTTTAATTATTTTAGATGAATCCTTTAATATTTTCTAGAATTTAGCCCAGGATTTTTTCTACTTTAATACAACCATGAGTAAAATTGATGAGCATTCTCATTTATTAATCAAATATTAACTCATTTCCAATTGTCAATATTCCAATTTAATTTACTTTCTCCTTAAGACAAATGTTCAAACACTGGCTGCCCATAGTTAATCTTCCACAAGAAATAATTTAGTAGAAATCATAGCTAGTCTAATTCATTCTTTTACAGGTGAGGACAACTAAGTCCAAAAAGTAACCAGTTGAGAAAAAAAAAAAGTCATGGAATCCTTGCATACGAATATCCATTCAACTTTATTTTTTTCTGCTTCTATTTATTACCCATTGACTTCTTCGAGCTGTAATTATTAAGTAGTCCCAGTACAATACTAACATAGATAAAATCGCATGACTGCTATAGTAGAAATGAACTGATATCCACCAAACCCATTTCCTTTCTCCTGTGTACAAACTCAGCTATATCTCCTGGCCTCCCTTGGAGGATGTACAAGTGAATGAGTGAGTTCTGATCAGTGCATTGTGGTGATGTGAGGCACTATCAGACTGGCCCCTAAAAATCTCTCAGAGGTGATCCTAATACTCATTCTCCATTCACTTTCTGGATGAATAGAACTTGTAGGACCCATTGTAAAGCAGAGGCCAAACCTGGACAAAGACCTGATCTCTGATTACCCCTGGGACAGCATTCATCCAAATCTAGAAAACACATACTGGACATAATGGCTGCAAAAAACGCTTACTGCATTACATCATAGTTGATTTTGAAATTGTTACAGAAAATAGCGTTACTGATAAACATATGTTAATATTAGATAGGTTATTTTGCATTTTGCCCTTGATGATTTTGTCAGAAGTTTTACTTGGAGGTTTGCTTTAATTTTTAATTAATGCAATTTCAGTCTTTATTCAAGTATGCTGAATATTCTAATGGATAATAAATGACAGAAATATGGCATTGAATTTAATTAATACTTGAATTTTAGTGATCAACTTCTTTCTTTTTTTTTTTTTTTAAGATTTATTTATTCATACAAGAACCGGGGCACAGGCCAGATGTGCTGGAGGGTAAAAGGATTCACCAGAGACAGAGCAGGGAACAGAACATGCAGACCAACGAAATACACTGCTGCGGGGAGCAGCGGGCGAGACAGGAGAGGTCTGCTGTGCCATGTGGGATTCTCGCCAGCCAGCAGGGATTGAATCAGTGCTGCAGAGGCTGTGAGCAGCTTCACAGTGCTGTTTTCAACCACCTGTGCCACCAGGGAGGCCCGATTAACTTATTTCTTAACATATATAAAGAACTAGTAATCATTTGATTGTGGTTCGGCTTCATTTAATCACTCTTGTCAAGCAATAATATACAAAATATCTAAATAGTGCTATTAAATGCTTTTGCTAAGGCATGGTCAGTCACTCCGTGTCTCTGTGTCTTCCTGACCAAAAGAAAAATTCAAAAAGAGTAAAAGTTTTCTATACATCTTAACATCTACTAGTGTCCTACAGATTCCAAACATTGTGCCCTTTATTAAAGGGAAGCAATAAGAGAAATATGTTTGTAAGACATAGATATTGGGAGATATTTATTAATTTTATGACTTTAATTAAATGATTCCCACTTTCTTTGTAAAACAATTAACTCGGTATGTCTTTATGATATCTCTATATACAGCATGTCATATCAAAAATATTCTTAAAGAGAAATGTGATTACATTAAAATGGATATTGCTATTTGGTTTTCTGCTATTCATTGTGTTATTAATTAGGAATGTACTCATAGATGTGTATAGAAAATGTGTAAGTGACTTTTTATGTTTATAGCTGAAATAAAATGATATTTTTAAACGTTTTTTTATCCACAAATAAATAACAGTCTAAGTATCCTAGATTAATCTGAACTTTAAATAACTATCTATGTCTATTTACCAGATAGAGGAAGTCTGAATGTTCTTAAGACAATGTTTGGTTTTGCTGAAAGAAGGTTCTGTCATTTAAAACAGAATCATTTGGATATGAATTTGTTGGAGAAATCCAGGGTAATGGTAAATCATGTTTACCCTTGAACATTCTGAAGAAGCATGAGATTAATACGTTCCAAGAGAATCATACATTTTTGGAAATGCAAGTAAATACACTTACATGTAAATAAAGAACTTTGCTCCTATTTCTAATGTGCATGGTTGCAGTCCAGCTAGTTGAAAACTATGATAGGTATCTGGAAGTTGCAAGAAAACAGGCTATTTTTGCCCATTTTTTTCTCAGAGGTTTTTTCTAATAGATTTTTCATGCCTTATAATGCTTCTTTCATGCAATCATAAGATATTCGTTAGTAAAAAGTAATTTAAAACTTTGTTTATTTCAATTTTAATGAATATCCAAGGTTTATAAGCTAATGTCAGAATTTGTAAAACATTAGCAGATCAGCAAGGCAGTGCCAATAACACAGACATTGCAGGGGAGATTCCAGCTGTCTGAAATGGTTCTGAATCATGTAAAATTTGCAAAATTAATACATCTTCATTTATATTCCTATTTGCAATCTGTATCAGCAAATGAAAATGAGTCCATCCATACAACATATTTAAAATCAGTTTTGATGAATTGCACTAAGTTACAAAGCTAAGTAATTTATCATGACACAATTAGCCTGATTGGCACTTAATTGAGTGCAGTTTATTAAGTTTATTTACTTTATTAAGCTCGATGACATAGTGATTTTTAGATGTAAGATGATGCCAAATATCACCATTTCAAATTTGTATGGACCTTACTTTGAGTCTTTAATTTTATTAACTAATAACGTGAAACAAAGCATGTTAAGATGCCTTCTGAGAATGTTATTCTTATTTCCAATTTTTTTTTGTGCAAAATAAATTAAAACATGTAGAAACTAATATTAAAACACACATTGATAGTCACCCTGGTACCCCTCTTATTTTTTCTTTTTTACTGTATTTCTTGTTTGGCTGAGTATTGAAATTATATGCTATTTCTTTAACTGCAAAGTAACTAGTATTAAGTAGGCCCCCCTGATAATTTTGAGTTCATGGATTAAATGAGCAGTTTTGTCTGACCTTCTTCACCAAGGAACCTATGTATGCAACAGTAGAAAATTCTATACTTTCTTAATTACTTTAATAAATCTGATATTTCACCCTTATTAACTGATTCTGTTAGCATTTGTATTTAAGAAGTTGTCAGTTCTGTCCTCTGCTGCTTCTGAAATATTTATTTACTATTTGTATCCTCATTTGTTTCATTTGGTCAAGTGTCCCTGTGCAATTCACTCATTGTTTCTTTATGTCATTCCTAAGGAATTTACTCCTTATTTTAGAATTTTATTTTTTCATTTTGCTTTTTATTCCTTTACATACCTCACATTATATTAAGGACATTCAGAAAGTTTTGTTCTCTTATATATTTATCTATTACATCTTTTTAACTGGGTTACTGCAGGAATAACAAGACAAAGTCAGAAAAGAATTTACTTGTTAAGATAGATAGTCTGGAATAGTGATAATAATTTTAAAATTAGGATTTTATGACTGATTTCAAGTCTCCATTTGTCTACTTATTCTAATTACTAGTTGTTAATCCTGTCCAAGTACTTGGTCTCTCAAAAATAAAGTAATGTCTTAAAAGTGAAATGTGAATAATACCATATACCTATGATGATATTTTAGGCAACAATCACAATTGCTGTGTTAGAGTTAGAAATCAGTAAGTTAAAGATGTATTATGAGCTACAGTGGGTAAACTTTGGAAAAATATTCCATCTTTATATTACTTATAATTATAGCTGAATTAGCAGTAAACTAACATATAATTCATCTAGTCTGGAATTTAACTATGTGCAACTGTTAAGTACTACATTAGACAAAGCTAAAGAACCCTAAAAGAGATGTGTCCTGATTACAGATCCTTTTACATGCAGCAAGAAGTAAAAAAGGAATGTAATCTTTCTCATATTTTCCTACTGGCTCCCTACTTACTGCTGTAACAACTCTTGAGGCTTATGATATTAGTCTTTCTCGTCAACACAAGTTTCTGCCATCAAAAATGATTATTTGATTATTCTATTTTCCACAATCTGTGAAGTTTTACTTCTAGTTCATATTAGCTATTCATATTCATGGATCCATTTAGGATTTGTTTACCTGATACATACTTGTTCTCAAATATCTTACACTTGAGGACAATATGATTATAAACTGCTATGTTGCATTTCAATCATGCCATTATTTGAACAACCACCAGCTTAGACTTCAAGATGATTACCAATATTAGGAAAAATCAAGATATATTAATTTATTCCTACTATACTATACATCTATTAGACAGACATGTTTTTGAAAAACGAGACTAAAGTTTGTAAATATTTAAAAACATTTTTAATGTTTCTCAGTTCACACTCATTACTATAGACACCATTATAGTTTTTACTTTCTCATAGAAAGTTGAATTCTTAAAGCTTTCTTTTGAAACATGGCAGGAATTGCATGCTATAGCAATATTTTATGCTTATGTTTTTATTAAAATATTCATATATATGTGTGCATTATAAAAATGTGAAATATAACATTTCAGTCTCATGTTGCATACATTTATCTCTGTTTCTTGAACTAAAGAAAGAAAAGCTATTTTTAGTGTTATATAATTCTGCATTTTCCCACAATAGCTGAAATTTCTGTTTTAACACTTAGTCATACAGTAAAAAAGATGGATGTAATCCCTGTACAGCCATTTACCATCTGGTTAAGCAAACACACTTAAAGATACTTCTGCAATTATGATCAAGTAACAGCAGACCTAAGAGCAGACAGAGCCTGGACTCTAAAATGATGATTGTACAGCTGTAGTTGGCATCATTAGAGACCAATAAAATCTTTATGTTCCGTTTGGATGGCAAGGACCTTTATCAAAGAGAAGCTCAAATGGCTAAATAACAAAGAAATGATCCATTTAGCAGTTGTTTTAAATTTAAGGCAGATAATGGAACTTCTAAGTCATAATTAGCTTTTAACACTGAAAAGATTGTTTTCAAGTCCTATATTCCATTCTAATATTTTAAACTTGTCATCTTACCATAATTCTTTGATTATGGCTTTGCTTCATTTTTCTAATGTTGTCATCAATGTAAGCTAAAGTCATCACATAATCCTTAACAGCTAAACACTGGAATTATCAGAATACTTTCACACTGTTTCTAATTAAAAGGCGAAAGAGAAAAAAAAAATCACTGAATGTCTTTTGTCTAGTAAAAAAAGAGCAGACAACACTTTTGTTTTCTTATCAGGTAATTCACAACTCTTTCAGAATATAGGATATTTATTGCATTCTGTTAACAGGGTAATTCCTAAGTTGCCATAAAAGGTTTATTAAAACAGAACAGATGAGCACAGCATACTGCTGAGTGATTTGCGGTATCAGCAGTAATCCCTAAGAATTCACCCTTAAGAATTTTCAGTGCTCTACACTGTCATCAGCAAGCTTTATAAATTGGCATTTTTTCCCTTTCCCTAAAGATTCAGTAATCCGGGTACGTAGATATTTTAATCATGTTCCAGATGAGGGTAAAAATGATTTTACTTCCGCAATTTAATAATAGGCTTCCTAAGAGAATCTTAAAACTTAAATCCCATCCATCTTTTAAAAAAATGGGTATTTTAAATCCAATTTCTATAGATTGTATTTTAAAAATATTGAGTTAGAGGCTGATAGACAGTTCAATTTTTAACATTTTGCATGAAGAGTATATTACCATTCATCAACCTCAACATTATGACTATGGATGAGGAAATTTAAGTCTGGTATGAGAGTTTGCATAAAATTACACAGTAAGAGGTGGAGCACAGATTAATGTCAGGCCTACCTGACTCCAGAGTACCATTTCCTCTCCACTGCACTAAAACTCTCAGTCTGGGCTTAAGAAACAAGATTTCTTAGCTCTCTCTCACACAGGACCACCACCAACATCCATCTGAGGGTGGTGTTTAATCAACTCCAAAAACACATTATTTATTTCAACGTGGACAAAGGTACATGTTTCCACAAAATGTACTTACTTGGACAAACATACACACACACACACGAATTAATTTGTCAGGTGCATCTTTAAACTATAGCCTACATTCTACATGTAGCTTCTATAAGACTGGAAATTGTTTTCTCCAACAACATGCACATTATTTAGTAAAGTTTTCCTGGTTTTAACAGTATTTGTTAAATAAAGTCAATGCTTAGCGAAATCAATCACAATGACTGCTAACATATACAAAGTACTGAGTGTGTGACAAGTTCTGTGTTTCATGAGTTACACTCTTTAGTGTTCAATCAGCATAAATAAATCGGTGGGGTAGGTACTGTTATTATCTCCATTTGCAGACAAGAAAATTCAGACTTGAATGTTTGACTAATTTGCCCAAGGTCTCACCGCTAATAGGCAGCAGAAGCACAAAAAACAGATTTAATCTGACTGTAGTGCACTTTTTTTTTTTCACCTTTTAGCAATATTGTGTTCAATTATTATGCTTTGAAACTATATTAGAAAGGGCCTTACTTCTGCACCAATAAGAATGGTATTTGTTGTTACAGTTCTATTTTTCAAATATGCACTAAAAACAAAACAAAACAAAAAAACTATTAGCTTTCACATCCTTTTATTTATCAGCATCACACTCTAACCAACTGACCTAACTAGCCACTAACATGCCTTTTGTTTAGAACCAGCTTTTAAGTGAGATTTACGATTCACATTTAACTCATGTTAAATTAAGTTGCAAGATTCACCATATTGTTAGTATCAGGAACAGATATTGAGAAGCATATCTTCTAAATCGTTATTTCAACTAGAGAATATTAAGCTGAATTTTACACATATTTTTTTCTTGTTGCCCAAGAATTCCATACACCACACAGTGGAGATCCACAGTGATGTTATGTGTGTCATGTTAAAGCAGAAATAGTATTGCAAGAAAAATAATACAAAAAAATACTGCAAGAAAGTTACTACACTAAACTCTGTGCCAGTCACTGTGATAAAGGTGTTTACGCAGTATGCGCTTTAGTCCTCACCAAAAATCATTAGGATTACTCTTCCAAGTCATGATATTTTCTTCATGCCCTATTCATTGACCACTGGCTTCTAAGTGGCAGTGATGAAATTCAGAACAAATATACTGGACTCCATGAAACTTATACTTTCTGGTGCACCAGCCACAAAAATATAGACTATATCTGCTGTTTCCCTTCCTATATCATTTTAATCTAGACATTTGACAATGTTGGACTTTATCAAAGATGCAGCACCGTCACCTGAATCATAAGAAAGTAAATTTCCTGCTGCACCTATGATTATGGAAATGGAAATGTATGGTTATGAAAATATACAGTGGATATACAGAATCTATATATGTCTACATAATTAATATATCAAGTATCAATTTAGCTTTAAAATTTTGATATCTTTTCAAAGATTGAATTCTGAATTCTAAATTCTGAATTCTGAATTCTAAATTGTGCTAAACTTCAAAAACACTATCTGAAATGAGAGACATTTTTGTACCTTCATTTTTTTTTTTACTACCTGAGCTATTTCAATCTATAATTATAATAATGATGATAGACTGAAGAATGCAAAAATTACATTATAACATAGTGGATGAATATTAGCAATTTCTTCTGCTTTGAGTTGATAATATCCTCTTATTTCCTAAAATGTTCATGCTAACTTTGGTTACTAGGTAATACTTTCTTTAACTGACCTCCACCAGTGTAATAATGCTTTATGAAAATTTTAATTTAAATGCTAGAGAAGTGTTTCCCACTTCACCCCACACAGACCCAAATTATACAGTATTAACTATTAAAGCAGCTTAATGCAACTGGGAAAAGTTCATATCTGCAATTTTGTTTTATATAATGTTAGGAATTAGTTTTTTTTTTTTATTTCTCAATAAGTATTAATGATCATAATATATAAAATAGAGATTGCATCTAATAATGCTACAGCTGCAGAAGCAGATAAAATAGGAAACTTTTATATCTTAAACCTGATAGAGCTATTACATTTTTCTAATTAGGTAATGAGGAATTTACATAATTCCATAAGAAAAAGCATTATAAACAGTTTAAAAGGTGGTATTTTTATTAAGGCCTTTTTAGAGCATATAAAATTTTATTATATATATATATATACAATCTATACTTTCTAATTTTACTGTTAAAGTATCAATCAATCATACAGTCTGAAATATATTGATTTTTTTCCTTTGGCCATTAGGGTTACATTCACATATATTACAAGCAAATCTTTGCATAAGAGTAGATACGTATTAATGTTATAGGTCTTTGATTATAATATTTGATTAACCTCTGGGGCACTCATGATGTTGTGCAACCACGGTACATTGAGTTCCAAACATTTTGAATTCAAATTGATCATACTGCCTATGAATAAATTATATATTTCATTCAATTCAATTCATTAGTAGTAGGTAATTAGGGAGTACTAAGTAATTTATAGTCTGGTGGCATATATATAGTTGAAAGAAATTACATTTTCACACATGTAGATATAATTCTAGATATATATAGATATCAGACAACTGCCATTCTTAAATTCTTTGTGACAAGATACCTTTAAATTATTTTTTCAAAAACTTGTTTTTTAAATTAAGAGACTAATATTATGAAACGTTTATGTCTACAGGAAAATTGAGTGCATAGGGCAAAAAGGTTCAGGTATCCACCAACTCATACTTTCTCCATATAATTTATATCTTGCCTTAATGAGCTGTCACAATACATTATTATCTACTAAAGCCTATGGTTTACAATAAGGTTCACTGTGTTGGACTTTGATTCATTCATTCATTCATCCATTCATTATTTATTGAATAGGTAGCTCAATACTAGATTCTGAGCCTTAGTGTCTAAAGAAAGACAATGTTCTTGCCCCAAGTTTACATTTTAATAGGAAAGGCAGCCCCCAAACAAAAGGCATATATCCTTAGTAGTGTTTCTGGCAAAAGTTAGTATTTTGAAGAGAAATACAGAAAGCTATTTTATAAACCTTGTCCTGTGAGGATGTGATATATGAGAAGTAAACGTAGTGAAAGACTAAACCATGAGTAGGTCTGAGAAAAAGCATCAACAGTAGTGCAAACACAGGGAAGGAAAGGGCCTTAGGTAGGAGTTTGCTTGTTTTAGTGTCAATAAAAATGGACATGAAGGCTCAAATAAGTGAGTGATTAGGAGGAGTGAAAGAGGAAAATATCTAAGATATGCAGACATTAGCAGATCATGTGAAACCTCCTGGGTTTTGACTGAGAGACCGAGAACTTTGGTATTTAAATTTCATTTTGAGTATTTTCAGAGGGAGAATAACAATCTTATTTCTCATATTATATATATATATATATATATATATATATATATCATTCTAAACTTTCAAATGGATTTGTAGTTAGTAAAATCTAGGGTTGGATTGAGCTCATATAAATTAAACCCCAAATAAAGATGAGCATATATGTAAAGCATGCTCAATCTTATCTTTTTTTTTTTCTTCTTTAGTTTCTTTATCTAGGCATCTTTCATTACATGTCAGAATTGACATAAATAATTGTTCTCAGTTCCTTAAAATACTTACCAGCTTAATATTGTTACCAAATATAATCATACATAATAATTTACTAGATTTTAAGACGTTTTGTAAGATTGTACCTAACCAAAAAGATACACTTAAAATTAGTTTAACATGAGGGTGGAGGGGGCCCAATGGACTATGGTGTAGCATTATGGGTGCTTTGGCGGTGGTTGTGATATGCTAACACATATTTGAAGAGATGTGAAACTATATGTCCAAATCATATATAGTGCTGTAAACCAATCTTACCTCAATAAAAAAATTATAATAAAAAATATGTTTAACTACCAGACCAGGTAACATACAAATATTTAAATAATAGATAATAGCAACAGGGTTAAACTTGAATGTAAGTGTGATTATCTTTTATTATTAACTTTCAATGAATTTGAGTCTTATTGTTTAAAGTAAGTATGAAAGGACTGAAGTATAAATCTTATCCTATTTTAATAATTTCCCAAAGACAAAGGCTTGTGGATATACTTAATCCTTGCCACTCTTATATCTGTCATCTTACCTTTTGCTAGCTTGCCCACTATTAAGTTTTTGATAACTGCTTTTAGGTGTTTGAATGGTGAGTTCCAATTAATCAGCTATGTCAGGATACTCACTTTAGTGAGAGTTGACAGTAGACTATATTAAACACCTTTTCAAGATATATTGTGATATTTTAATAGGTGTTATTCCTACAGGATATCAAGTCCCAAGTTCTGAGATTTTTTCCCATGCAATTTATTCATTTTTTTCTTTTGATCAGGTTATTAAGCCTTCTACAAATTCCTTTTCTCATTTTGTGTCATCACTTTTAACAAAATTTTAAAGACACTATTGATGTGACTGGTCTCAAGTGATCTACTCAAATAAAGTTTTCATTTCCTTCTGCCAAAAAGAGATAATTTAAAAAGGCTTCCTTTTAGGCCCTTCAAAAACCACTGCACATTTGTTCCATAAAAATAAGAAAGATGAGAAATGCATGTTTTATTCTTCATTATTTATATGATTATGTGATACCATCCTTTCATTTATTCCCCACCCACTTTTGAGTATAGCTTATTAAAATATCATGATTATAACTACTTTTGAAATTTAGGAAAGCAGGTATTTTTAACAATTGCCAGCATATGACATTGATCTTCGGTATAATATCTCAAGACATTTCCAAAAATTTGCATCAAAATCCAAATAGTTTAATTGCTAAAGACATATTGGTCTTCCCCTAAATTAGATGTCATTTTTGTGCGTGTGTGGAACATTTTGGGGGGGTTTAGTTTAGGTAACAAGTTCCTCTTGAGGAAATAATATGAAGTTTTCCCAAAGCATAATAAGATGAGGCCTATAGAAAAGGCCATGATGTCAAATACATTTAATAACCCTACCTCCTGAAACTTTCTCAAGAAAAGCTTAGGAGGACCAAACTATTAAGTGCATAAAAATCAACTTCTGCTCCATCTTTACATCCTATCAAATTAGTTGATTGTATCCATTTGACCCACAACATTTAGCTATTTCAAAACTGTGTCTTGTTTTCATCATACCACTTAATCTGAATCCTTGTCTTTCTTCACTATTACTGTCATTTTCCTATCCTGAATGTTGATGCATTTCCCTTACCTAACCACCAACCACTAGTAATGAAGAAGTCTTCTTTTCCCAAATGCATTAGATGCATAGACTAAACACTAATTAACTGAAATTCAACACTTTTTGTTCTCAGCCACCCAAACCTCTGCTGTTACTGAGTCCATCCTTCATCTTACAAGTTTTTAGTCCTTCCTTCAATCATGTAAAGGAAATAGAAGGTGAAAGACAAAGTTAAGAAGAGCAGTTTATTAAGAAGAGCAGTACTACTAGAATCAGTGAGGGCAAATCAGAAAAATGACCATCCCTTGCATATCTTAAAACAGATTATAAAAGTCCTATATGAAAATAATTTTATGTTTTTCTATAAACTGAAATCCTAAAAGTTTAAAGAATACATTTTTTTCTCATCTTCTATTAGGATTTCCAGTCTTGATAACTTAGAGATTCATCAGTAAACAAAATTCTGATAAATTCTGTCACAAATTTAGCCTCAGCACTTAAATTCCAATCTTAGCATGAAATCACAGGTGCATGAAATCACATGAATGCAATGATTTTGTGTCTTAAAAACACAGTTAAGCTTCATTTTTTGAAGAGGCTCACAATTTAATTTATTCAAGTGTTTTAGGATATAAAAAAATTAATTAGAAATTTATTTTCTCAAAATTGAATCCATTATTGATTAATGCTGAATGTAAATAATTTAAAATACTCCATTCCTTTTTCCTGAAGCTTTATTATTATAATTTCTTTTTATTGAAGCTTTATTATAAAGCTTATTAAATTTATACAAAATAATACTGATAGTATTTAATCTATACAAAACTCTATTTTTTAAGGAGTAAGGGTATGTGGTATTCAGCAAAAACTACTAAGGTCATATAAATTGCTTATATGTTATTCCTAGTAAAACAAAACAAAAACCCACAAAGGCACCACAAAATACACAAACATTTTTACTAAATGAAGGAAATGTTAAAATAATGATAATTTGACTAATAATGTTATTAACATTGGTATTAATATTCATTAACTATTTTATTTTATTTTATTTTAAATATTTATTTATTTATAAAAGCACTGGGTACAGTCAGAAGCGCGAGAGGGTGAGAGGATTCACCAGAGCCAGAGCAGAGAGCAGAACTGGCAGATGGGCTGAAAACACTGCTGAGGGGAGCAGCAGGCACAGCAGGAGAGGTTTGCGTGCCATGTGGGACCCTCGCCGGAGGCCGGGTATTGAACCGGTGCTGCAGAGACTGCGGCAGCTTCGTAGCCCAGTGCTCAACCGCTGCGCCACTGGGGGAGGCCCATTAACTATTTTATTTTATGTTAAAGTCACTGTGGCCTCTCAGCCAGTCAGGTATTGAGGGATATTAGTATAATAGGAATGCCAATCTTTATATCTGGGGAAGTAAATATCACTAATATTACTATACATGTTAAAGCTAAGGAAAAGGTATATGTGAGAATCCCAAGAAAAATACATAAAACCAGAAAGAGATAAATCCTATGAAGGTTCACAGATACCACTAATAATAACCATCATTTCCTTTATTACTAGTAATAGGTGGTTAGATAAGGGAAATGCATCAACATCTACAATAGGAAAATGACAGCAACAGTGAAGAAAGACAAGGATTCATATTAACTGGTATGGTGAAAACAAGATGCATTTTTGAAACAGTGAAAGGTTGTGGGTCAAATGGATCCAATCACACTACTTTGATAGGAAATAAAGATGGGGCAGTGGTTGATTTTTATGCACTTAATAGTTTGGTCCTCCTGAGCTTTTCTTAAGAAAGTATCAGGAGATTGGGATGACATCTTGGCCTCATCTATAGTGTAATGAATTATTTCAGCCAGGGTCACTGCTTTCAAAGTTCAAAGAGCAATAGAATGTCCTGTGTTTGGGCCAGCTGTGTGAAGGGCTGGGGATGGAAATAGGGTGCAAATAAGCTTCGTCTCTGAGTAACATAACTTTTCAAATTTTATAAATATTTTGGGTAACTTGAAGCTAAATAAAGCAACCTTCCGCTCCCTACTGCTTGTAAGATATTGTCTGACTAGATAGGATTTTTATTAATTAAATTATTTATTTTGTGTAGTATTCTGATGTTGAAATAATGATAATTACATAGCAAGGGCATGACATAATCTTTCTTTAAATTTTTAAAGATATATTTAACTGAAAGTCACTGCTATGCCTTTTGCTTCTAGTAGATTTAGATGCTGCAGTGACAAATTTATACAAGAGTTGGTGTGGCTGTTTACTATGGAATTAATGAACAAAGCTGTTGCTATGTCATACACTAGCTGTGTCTGAGCTATGGAAATTTTGCCAATGTGTCATGTAAATGTTTCCACTTGTTAAAATGTTTAAAGACCTAAACATGTTCTGTATTATTCAAGCATATTTTTCACTAGAATTTAAAAGTAATTATGACATAAATGCAATTAAACTTCCAAATCCCACCCTTATGTTTTGTAGACTGTCATCACAGCTAAATGACATAGTTATGTTCTGAATACTGGAAATCACACCCCATACCAACCTACATGTTCTTTTATATTTCACTAAAAGTGCAGGTGATATTGAGTATATTAGTATTTATCAAGTATAAATTAAACATTATTTCCATATACTATACATCCACTATATCATATTCTTTGGGCTTTTATATGTATACATTAATATATTGGTTTCAGGGTATCATGACTGATCATTACACTTTTATTGATACACTCTCTTCTCTGAAATTCAAGTGAATATCCAGTATCTTAGACATTGCTAGAGTGAACTTGATAAGGCTAAAGATGTGAATTCTTATAAAGGGATATCACCTTTCTTATTAAAACACATACAGTATTTTCAAAGTTGCAGGAGGTGATATTCATTATGAGAAGATGAGATTAGTTTTCCACATATTCCTTCTAAATTCTAACTTCCGTGTTGCGGATTTTTTAAATTTGATCATTTCATTTCTTGCTGAATATGTTTCACAGCTTTAATTTGGACAACATACTCAGTAATAGTAAACTGCAAAAGGAAAAAGCTAATGCCCATAAATAATGATTGGATATAATATGACACATATATCCTACATAGAAAATCTTTTACTTAAACAACATATAGATAAGTTTATTTATACTTTAATGCCCCTGAATATCAGGGATAGATGCAATTTCACCTAATATCATAAGATTTCCCAGCAATGAGAAAAAAAGCATCTTTGGTCATTAATTGACCAAAATTAATTGGTTATTCATCACCACCCAGATGGCAAAAGTAATTATTGTGTCAGTTTGCCAAATGATAAAGGTGCCAATGAATGCCAGTAAAAAGTTTAAAAAATAATATTTCCTAATTCAATTCATATCTGTACATATATTTTATTCTTGTGGATACTTTACATGAATTATTATCTGAAACCCTTTGACAAGCATTTAGCATTTGAGCATTTATAAAATTAATCAAGCATATATAATATTGTTCTTTTTTTTTTTTTTTTTTTTTTGGTGGGACCCTCGCCGGCGGCCGGGAATGAACTGGCGCTGCAGAGGCTGCGGGCAGCCTCGCAGCCCAGCACTAAACCACTGCGCCACCAGGGGAGGCCCTATAATATTGTTCTTTTTAGTTAATTATACTAATGCTCAATTAGAGTCATCAAATGTTCATACATCTTTCTCAATTTTAATAGCATTTTCTTCCTTTCTTAGAAAAATGTTTTAAAATGTGAATTAAATACTAACAACTATGGAAATGTACACAATGACTAAGCCAATCTATACTCCAAAATTATACAGAGCAAATTATTTAAAAACATATGACATAATGAAATGTATGTAAATATAGACATATTAGGTAAAACATGAAGCTATATGCAGTAATTTTCACTGGTGACAATATGTTTCTCTCCTTGCTTATTCTTCCTTTACTTCCTAACTGGTGAAGTTTGAAGTACAGTAGACTTTTCAGCTCTGTATGCTTCCAAATAATCATTTTTTTCTTATTTTATCTCAGCTACAAATTCCTTGGCTTGTCTGTTTATTAACATAATTTAACCCCCCTAAATATACCACCTGTACAAATGCTCCCTTGAATTCCTGACTAATATAAAACTTCATAAATGGCATTTTCCCTACTTGTTAAAAAAAATACAAATTTAACAACCTCAAGATAGGGAAACCTTATTTGTATTAGTAAAATATTCTCTTTTTTTTCTGTCACTATTGAATACTTCATTGATAATAATTAATAGAATATTTATGTACCCATAAAAAGATGAAAGAAAAATTAAACTGAAGTATGTATTCTATAATTTGAAACTGAATAAATGATATAACATGAAAATACACAAAACAAGATAAGATTATCCATGTATTTAAAGGTTAAATTTCCTGTATGTCACAAATGGGAAAACTGGATGAGAAATAAAAGGGCTCCTTAAACTCACTTAATCTCCACAGCTTGGGGGAGAAGGGAATTAAGAGAATAAATAATATTGCATAGATTTAACAGATATTGTCATATAGTATAAGGCAAGTGAAATTAATCTCAAATACATCAGATAGATTTTCAAATGTCAGTCAATAGAGAGGAATGAATCTGAACCTCTGAAATATATACAATGTTGTATAGCCATGGTGCCTCAATAAAAAAAGAAAAAAAAAATGGATCTATTTCTAAATTTCTGGTAGTTACTTTTTTAAAGTAGTATATCTACAACCTGAAAACTTACCATATCATAAACTGGCAAATACAGTGTCAGTAATAATTTGACTAGAGTTTTTGGATACAAGATTATAACTGAATGTACATGTAAAAGAAAATACACTTGTTATTACCAAATCAAATTAAAAATTAATTGGAATCAAATGTTCACTTATTTAATTTCTACTCATATACCCAGTAATCAGCTGTTCCTGTGTTCGTCTACTGACCAAGAATTGTGTTAAGTAAATTATTCAGTCTTTATAAATATTATAGTGACCAAGATTGTTTTTAAAAAGATGTCAGTTTACATACATGGAAATTACAATGGAAAATATTTTTTTCAATTGTCAGCAAATAAATATTATGGTACTATAAACTTTAGCAAATCTATTTGGAACACACCTGTGCTTAAAAAGTAGCCAAAACCTTTGTTTGGTGTCTGTGCTAGTAGTCACTGTGTGAATGTTGCAGGTCATTTTTAACATCTTAGACTTGTTTCCTTCTCTATAGTACATTGCTTTGTTAATATGATACATTAATTATATATAATATTTGTGGAAGTTTTTTGAAGTAAATAATACTGATATTCTCACTCTCTCGTACACCTATCCTGGTAATATATATTTTTTAAATATATATATATATATTTTTAAGATTTATTTATTTATTTATACAAGCACTGGGTACAGTCAGAAGCGTGCGGGAGGGAGAGAGAATTCACCTATTCTGGTAATATTTTTAATGCATATATTTAGTAGCCTTAATATTTAAAACTCCCACTTTATGCCATTTTCATAGTACATGTATAATTCATCACATCTACTCTCTATCTACAAAAGAAAACACATATACTATGTAATCTTTATAGACTTCTTTGGACTTCTTTACAGAATTTTCAAAAACTAGG
The DNA here is from genome assembly GCF_014898055.3 of Talpa occidentalis. Lineage (NCBI taxonomy): Eukaryota > Metazoa > Chordata > Mammalia > Eulipotyphla > Talpidae > Talpa > Talpa occidentalis. Next base: position 100,101,008 of record NW_023605194.1, on the reverse strand, counting down.
GAGAATCTAATATTTTGTATGATTTTAATAATAATGAATGCATGAATGTATACATGGCATTGATTACTAATGCATAGACAATAATATATATTATAAAATTATACACATAAATGTGAATATAATGCATAGGTTTCCATACATCACACTGATTAGAGACAAAAATGGAAAGAAAACTATCACCTTAACTTTGGTTAACTATGAAATATATATTTTTTTAATTTTAGACAACTCCGTTGATTTCAAATCACCAGATTCAGAATATTTTAATACAGATCTATGGAAATTTAGGGAATTAATCGAATTGGTTTTGATGGCATATTCTGAATATATTCAGGTGAACAAACTGCAACTTTTGAGTATCTATACTATGACCCCTGAAGAGTTAATGAGCTTTTACAGTTTACAAGTTAATAATTTTACCACCAATCTGCAGTTACATTTGGCTAGTACGGACTAAAAAACAAATAGCCCTCGCCAAAGAAAATAAACATTTGTGTATTTCCAAAGTTAGTATATTTATGAAGGTTGTTTTTCATGAAATGGAATAAAAGACTTTTCAAACAAAATAATAACTTTCAAGTGTGCCCTTTCAAGAAAAAAAAAAAAAAACAATCTAAATCACATGCACATTAGCACATGGCATTTACTAATATATTTTAAAATACCACTGGCAGCTTAATTTTTACAAATCTCATTTTTAAAAAGCCAGATAAAAAAGAACCAATTAAAAGAATGGAATATGAATATCTCTCCAGATGATATCCCCCAAATAGAAAACCATGTTAGATCTCACTCAAATTGCGCACATACAGCCATAAAAAAACATATTTCCCAAGTTGTTATTGTTTGTGAAGCACATTTAAGTGCACAGAACATTTGCCTTTATGGCAGTTTTATTCTTAGCACAGTAAATGACAAAAGGATCTGTTCAATTGACTTTCTCATAAAAGGTTTAATTCCCTATTCATTTTGACATAGGTTATATCTTGAGTTTCTTACTTCCGTTTACATCTGCACTCTGAGTAAGTAACTTCTGTTGTATATGACACACTGACCTGGTGTCAGGGTGAGAAGAATCTATACCTTGTTAGAAATAATGACATGAGTTACAGCAGTTCGAGAGCACTTTGGGGGAAGGATGTGGGAGTAGGAAATAACTTCAAGGCAAAATTGCAATTCACAACCACAAAAACTTAATTTTAACCATAAGAGCAATATTAGGTATTCAGTTAAATAGCATCTTCTTTTATGTCCAAAAGTTTGCTAATTGCCATCCAATAAGACAGGAGATACATGACTGTTTTGTTCTATACTATTCACTTTCTGCTGAAATTATATGTGTCATACATTTGTTAGGTAAAATACCAAAACAAACAAGCAAAGATAGCACTCATAATTCTGAAATCAAGGATGTGGTCTAACATTTGGTAACTAACCAGATAATTTAAGTGGAATCTTAATATTGTAATAATAAGAAAGTATTTGGAAACAATTTTAGTTCTAATAAATACACTTAGTGTAAGTATGAAAAACAAAAGTTTTCAAACCATTGTTTTATGGAGTACTCATAAGGAAGACAACATTCTTGGCTTTAACCAATTCATCTATGTCCATGCTGATTTATATGTTAAGTTACATTATGCCTAAGCATCCAGCAATAAAGTAGAACAGTAAATATGCCAGACATTTTTTCCTACATGACATCCAATATACATGTTTTCATATTGATGGATATCGACTTGACAATACCTCAGTTTGGCAATATGATTTTAAGTTGGTAAAAATGTGGGTGAAAAGGAAACCTCATCCACTGGTGGTAGGGATGTAATTTGCTACAGTGTCAATGGAAAATAGTCTGGAGATATTGTAAAAAAAATAAAAAGGGAAATACCAGGTGATTCTGCAACATCACTGCTAGGTAGTAACCCAAATAAGATGTAAACGGTAATATGGAAATATTTTTGCATTCCTATATTCATAACATCATCATCCACAATAGACAAGTCAGGGAACCAACCTAAATACCCAAAGGTGACTGGGTAAAGAATTCATGGAATCTATACTCAAGGGAATACTACTCATTTATTTAAAAAAGATGAATTAGTGCCTTTTCGAACAAATTGGATGGATCTTGAGATGATTATGCTAAGTGAAATAAGTCATAAATTGAAATTTACAGGATGGTTTCACTTATTTGTAGAATATAACCAAAATAACCAAGAAAGAATAACAAAAGTAATTCTTAGACTCTGAAATAAATGTACTGCTTACCAGAGAGAACAGGGAAGAGAAAGAAAAGGAATAGGGGAAGAAAGGAATAAGGCATTGTCATGAGATTTTGATGGAAGGTGAGTATAGTGTGTGCACATATGGAGGCGTGAAAATATACACCCTAAGTGATACATATGTGTAAATGACTGACACACAAATATATATATATGTTAAACATACATGTTTGTGTGTGTTTATTATATATAATATATATATATGTTTGTGTGTGTTTGATTACTAGTACATAGTTTTATGATAGTTTCATGATATCATACATGTCTGTAATAGCAAAAATCCCAATGTGCCAGTTCAGATCAAAATGACAGAAATACATACTCTTTAATAAGCTTTAAATGCAACATTAATAGATTCATTACCTGTAGAGTAGATTCGATAGAAGTGGGGAATAAACTGAACTTGAAACAAAACACTGGTATTCCTTGTGTAAAGAAGAGTCTAATATGAAATTATCTGTACATGTTTTCAGGTACATATAGTTCACTATGGTAAGGGAATAATTTTGTAATTTTAATCCAATTTTATCAAAGGACTTCTAGTAGCCACAATGACTACAGAACATTGCATCTTACGTCATTTGAAAAGTTGTGTGTATCAATTTTATTACACAGGAAATATTTTATTCTACTAAGCTTGAAAAATTTAAGTTATTTTATCTTTCAAGTGAATAAATAAAATTTAGTAGCATTATATTGTGACCATAGCCTTAAGCTAAGAATTAAAATATCAAACATGTTTTCAAGAGTATATATATTTCAGAACCATTCTAAACAAGAGGAACATGGAACCCATCAAAGATCAGAAAATCAGGTTCATCACTGCCCTCTTTGAATGATGGAAGTTCTACATATTTAACACTTTAGAATTTCAGCTTGGCTTATATTTATTAATAAGAAAATATCCCCACCATTATAAACAGAAAAACAGCAAATATATTTATAAAAAATGTATTAAAGTTTTTTATGTAGCACTTTAAAATAATTTGTCAATTTACTAATAGAGCAATACATTTCCACAATAGCGATTTCAAGCACTATAAAAGTGAATACTGATATTTTTCATTTTTAAATTGTTGTCATCTCAGATTACTCACTGAGTTTAGCATGAGTCCTTTATAGTCATTTCTGTGGGCACTCATTCATAATTTGAATGATGCAGTGCAAATTAAAAGCATTGTTCTTATTCAAGAAGAAATGAGATTTTATCACAGCATGGCTTGGCATTCAACTATTCCCTTAGTTCCACTCCAGGTGATAGTCTCTGAATGGATTTCGCCTATTGACTGAATTGGACACCCTGTGTCCCTAAGATAATGCTAGATTGAGAAGCCATATGGTGCAATACTGTGAGCTATATTAAATTTTGAGTCATGTATTGGCCAACTTTATTCCCATAAATGAATACCAGGAATCTATCAATGTAAATTTATATACCCTTGCTGCTTATTGGCGTAATGAAGTCCACCTTTTTACTATTCCCTTTTTGGGCACTTTGCTGACATAAAATCATGCTAGAGTTAGACTGAAATGCACTTGTTGGGAAAAAAAACAGGGAGGGTGATACTTGAGGTTCACCCTGTGCTTACCTTTAAAGAAGCAGTCTTCATTGTGGACAATGGTAATCTTTTGTTTTTTCAGGCAAGCAGCTCTGTGCACTTCACAGTGGTTTTCATAGAATTCTCCATCAGAGCCACACACAGGTTTGTAGTGTGGTTTGCAATGGTCCATGCATACACATTCTGCCTGACCGGTCTCTCTGCTGATAACACAATGCCTTCCCAAACCACAGTATTTATTTTCACAAGATCCCAAAGGGCCATCCTGTATCAGGAACCCTAAAAATAAATAACATAAAATCAGTTGAATGCATATGTGCCAATAACACATACATGCATGACAAATTTCATATAAAAATAAAAAGACAAACAGATATATAGCATAAGCTTTGTTCTCAGTAGAGAAGTGATTATATCAAAACTGCAGATGAATGTTTTCAAAAACCTCAACATTTTTCCTCCTTTATCCTCTTCAGCTTGAACTCTCTTATCCCTCCCCATTGAATAATGTGGTCCTTAAGGACAAGTTCTCTGAATTTAAACTGACAAGCTCAGGGCTCAGCTCTACCACTTGTCAGCTATATGCTCTTAGATAAATCATGTTTTTTATGTCAAACTATTCTATCCATAATATAAGGATAATGGTATAGACCATCTCCTAGAGTCGTACAAAACATTAAATGTATCTCTGGCACATAGTTGATGTTTAATAAATGCAATAGTTTATACTAACAGAATTCTGGATAGGAAAAAGGAAACATGTATATAAAGTAGTAATAGGAGATAGGAATGAAAGATAGTATCTTGAAAACTTTTTGATAGGTTCTCACAACGATCCTTTCTTGTTTTAATCTTTGCCACTAGACAATTACTGTCGTATTCCAGGACTAAATGAACAAATCATGAATAATTCAACTTTTTGGTACTTATTCAATGTAACAAACTCCAATAGCATCCAAAAAACATACTGGACCCAATAGTCTTGCACTGAAACCTAAGCAACTTCAATACCTATGCTTTTTTTTTTTTACCAATTTTATTGATAAGCAATTAATATACATATCACTGTACAAGTATAAGATTTACAGTAGGATGGTTTGATTATCATATATTCTGACCCCTATGCTTTTGAGAGCAGATGGACTTTTGTCTTTCCAGAACTTTATGTGTGTGGAAAGTAAAAAAAAGTGTCATCAAACTGAGTGTACACAATAAGAGAGAGATGGAGCTATGGATACATAATAGCAACATATATAAAAAGCTATATGTGTATATACATGCATGTGTATGTATATATATTTACTATGAGTAAGACCTTTATGTTACATTTCAATAAAAAAGGAAAGTTTTCAGAGGTTATACATTTACAGTAAATGTCTTAGTGAATATTTTCAGATTTTTCATTTAAAACCATTTCTCTACATAATGGCATAATAATTAAGAATACAGAGCATTATTATTACTGATGCTATTACTATAGCTTAGAAAGTAATTTTCACAAGGACAAGCATATACAAGTGAAAGATGATGTAAATTATCCAATTGGATATCAATCCAATACTATATGATATTCATATAGTACCTTTCATATACATGCATGCTTCCAAGTAGAATTTAGCACTACTAAAATCAACAAAAACACCAACACTCTCATCTTGTAATTAAAAAATAGCATTTATTTTTATAAGAATTTTAAAGTGAAACTAATCTAAATATTTGTATTTTTTGATACTACACTCCAATTGAGTTGAGAAAGCAGTCCATAAAATTAAAACAAAGAAAACCCCAAAAGACTTTCTAATTCATTAGAAAGACAATACAATTTATCTAACAATATGTAGTGCTATTATAAATATATGATAACTTATTGATATATTTTAGTAAAGTTTGGAAAATTAATGCATCAGTTCTTGAAGTTTGGCATGTATCTGAATAGCCTAAGAAGTTGTCAAAACATATTCTGCCTCCAATCTACTTAATTTCTGATTCAGTAGATCTAAAGTATAGCTCAAAATTTTATATTTCAAAGTTTCCAGGTGATGCTGGTATTGTCATTCTAAGATCACACAAAAGAATCTTTGACTTACAGAATTCTTTGCTTATAATTAAGATACAAAACTGGGCCTCCCTGGTGGTGCAAGGGGTTAAGATGCAACGTGTGAAGCTGTCCACATCCACTGCAGCACAAGTTTGATTCCCGGCCAGGGAGCTACCCACATGGTGCAGCAGACCTCTACTGTGTCCCCCCACCGCTGCTCCCCTCAGCTGTGAATTTCAGTAGATCTGCATGTTCTGCTCTCCACTCTGTCTCTGGTGAATCCTCTCACCCTCCCGCGCAACTGGCCTGTACCCCTGTTCTTGTATGCAAAAGAAAATAAATCTAAAATAAAAGATACAAAAATACAGAAACTATATTATAAAATGATAACTAACCAGTTTGGAAAGTTTTATTTCCTTTCCTTATGCCAATATACATGCTCTTTGTTGATTTAAGGGTCCAATTGGAATGACCCTTAACACAGGAATTTGACTCACAAATTTGTATTTTTTATAATTGTAAACCTTATACTTTCTTTACTATCCTACTATCCCTGCTAGAAGGAGCCTAAGATTTATCAAAACATATATTTTTTCATTATTAAAAAATGGTTCAAGCTTGCCATCTAACCATTTTATATTTTAGTCACAAACCGAGGTCACTAATTGAATCAGTACAATTTCCCTTTTGGAGAAGAAGAAATGATCTACAATAAATTAGGTCATTTCTGATATATCTAGCTTGATATGTATCTTTTTCAGACACTCCCTCTTAATTTTTTTTTTCTCTTAAAGCCTGTACTCCAGTTTAGAGTATTAGAATATTGGCCATTTTTGAGAAGTTAACAAACTATTTTACACTAGTTAGAAGCTGTGTGTTGCATGTAGCTGCTACAATTAAAGGGAATTTAATTAATTCATATGCAATCCAAAAGAAAGCTCATATTATGTAAATGAATAGCAAGAACATATCCTTTTTTGACAGTAATCATCCATGACTAATGCTGAACTTAAGTTTCAGGAAAGATAAAATCAATTTAATCTGATCAACATGTCAAAGATTTCCTTTAAGTACATACAGTCAGATAACACAGTAAATGAATTTTATCCAAAAACTTACATCCTGCTATCTCATGACTTGATAAAATAACATTTGTTCTCTAAATGTACTTTATATTTTACAAGTGTATTACTTCATAATTCCTATGCCTCCGGAGCATAACAAAAATTCCTCAAATTAAAAACAAACAAAGCTGAAACATTAAAAGATTAAAGACACCAAGTCATAAAGCAAAATAATTCTATGTAATTCTAAGCATGATATCTTTAGTTTCTCAATCATGATTTGATTTTCTTCAACTGATTTATACAATATATACTTTATCAGACTGATATATCAGGTGCTATAATATAGAGCAAATCTATTTGAAATAAACTAATAAATTGCAATTTTTAATGTCCAAAGTACAATTTTAGTGGTAATAGGACATATAAAAAGAGTAGTCATTGATTATATTTTAAGAGACTTACAAAGAACAGGAAGTATTTGAGTGTAACTAAAAAGATAAACAAAAATCTAGGGTCACACTTAAGAGCATAAAGGAAAATGAGATAAATAATATGTGAGAAGACATCACAGACAATGAATCATGTCATATAAAATATGTGTTTGAAGAAAAGGTTAGTTGTTCACAAGGCTGATATAGGAATAGACTGTATGACTGAAAAGTGATGATGGATTTTTAAAAAGCAATAGCAAGGGAAGGAAGAACCATATTTTGAAGAGTTAAATACCTTTAACATTGTAGTGGAACACAGTATAGTTGAGTCAGGTGCAAAATATTTTGAGGTGCTGGGTTCTAAATATATAAATTATTAGAGTATTAAATATAATTTTAACTTTCATTTGCAAAAATAACTGATTTGGAGGAAGGAACAAGATTATAGTCTTTGCTTTTCCATTATATATTTGTCTGCTTCAGCCAGGCTGCAATCTCTTTGGGTCTTACACTCAAATGTCAAAATAAGGGAACTAATAAATCATCTTTAGCTTTACTTTAATCTAAATAGTCCTTTCATTTAATAATGTTTTACAAAGCAGTTTCTTATAAAAGCTAATGTCTGACAAATATACTTAGTAAGTTTTCTCTAGAAGACCTAACATTAAATCTACCACTGCATAGCATAATCAAAAATTTAATTTTCTATTTTGAATACTTATATACTCTAGAAACAGCCCCAGCTATACATTATTTTAAACTTAGATTTTCTTAATTGTTCTAGTTTCGAAAATTTTGTCAGTATTTATTTAAATTTTGGAATCATAATAACCATTAGAAAAATGGAGATTTTGAGATCAAAGTTCCTTTTTTTTTTGTGGGACCCTCGCTGGTGGCCAGGGAACAAACCTGAGCTGCAGCAGCTGCGGGCAGCTTCGCAACCCAGTGCTTAACCGCTGCGCCACCAGGGGAGGCCCCAGAGTTCTTTATTTTCATTCCAATTGTGACTGCAAGTATGATTTTAAGCAAATTAGTTAAAATTGCTGAACCTCCATTTTCTATTCTAACAAGAACATAGAATAAAGTATACAAGTAGTCAAATATATAAATAAGATAGAAATAGTTCTCAGCATAATATGCTTGCTGAAAGGATTATGTGAGAAGATAAAGTGAGAGTCCATGGCATAGAATGTGTTTAAGAAATACAGTTATTTAGAATTATCACTTAGTATGATTTTGTATAAAGAATCTGTTGACTTCAAATCACTGGGATAAATTGAAAATGATCTTTGTCAGTGTGGAGAGAGAAAATGTAAAACAGTGTTCAAAGGACTGTGATTAAAACAGTGCCAAAGACAGTGCCAAGGCTGGCAGGCAGGTCACTTTGTGAGTTCTCACTTGTGGGATTGTGAAAGGAGTTTCTAAGGTCACAAATGACCGGCTGCTCAGCCCAGATAGTGCCCACAGTATCTAGTCGTCCAAAACAAAGTTCACTCATGCAAGATGGTGCCGTCCCTTCCAAGAGGGCCTGGACATGGGGCCAAATTTCAACTCAAGGTGGCAGCCAGAGGTGCAGGCCACTGGGGTGGCACTACAGCAGCCAGGAACACCACCGAAAGGCTGGCTGGCCAGCATCAGACACCAGACCAGACAGTTCCAGAGGCCACAGCACCAGGAGGCTGCTGGAGAATCACAAATGGTAGCAGTTCTGAGAGGTAGCTGGACACAGCTCAGCCGTGCCCACGTTGCCAGAGCACAGGACTAGTGAGACAGCTCCGAGAGAGACCAGACCCAGGCCCACCACCACAGGCTAATGGTGCCGGCAGTCAGTGATGTTGGAGGCAGGGCCTGAAGCAGAAGAAGCAGTTGGGCTGCTTCCCGGATATCTGGACAAGTCTGTCCAAGAAGCTTTCTTCAGGAGAATGTCCTGATGAGTCTGAATCCCAAAGTTTAAATGAGTCTTAACCCTCTGGAATCTCTCTTATATCCCCTGCCTGTCAAGCCTGATTTACTAGTTACCATCCTGACTAATTGGAGTAGTTAAGACCAATTAGCTTGATCCATTTTAGAGTCCATATCCAAAGGTTAAACACTGGCCTGCATATTCAGACATGAACTACAGTGAGGCCTGGGCAGGCTCCTTGGCTGTGCACACAGGGAATCCAGGGACAGGGATGACACTCATTCCTGAACTTCTGCCACAGGAGCCACTGGGCTTGGCCACCGACTGCATGTTCCTCAGCCCTTCAACCAATTTATGCCCCATGTCAGTGGCAGCCTTGTGGCCCTTTTTAACTAGACCATAGTGATGGACTGTGGGTGCTTTGGTGGCAGCTGCACTATGTTAACAGCATTAAAAGGGGGAATCTCATACTCAAAATTTTATGATGTAAACCTCTATTACTGCAATAAAAAAATAAAAATAACCCTGACAACTCTAGTTTTTATTATGTCCATTGAAAACGTATTTATAGGAATGATGAAAAGTGTTTTCCAATAAAACACCTAAAATCTTCAAGAGTATTCACTACCCAAGAACTTGCTTCATCCGCAAAAAAAGGAAAAGGCTCACAGTTAAATAATTATATATTTTAATTTAGAAATAAGTATAATATTTTAGCGACATTTTACTATCCACATATGGCAAATGGTGAAATTCTTAAGTAAATCAAAAATACATTTTCCTGTTGCACATGTTAAGCTAACATACCACCATCAGTCCTCCCAAACTCCATGGCAAGTTACACTTGAAGTAAATACTTCAGTGTCTGCGGAGAACTAAGCATACTGTAATTTGTCACGAGCTTTCATTACTGGGATGTGCCTTTCCTGCTACTACTTTGTGAAGTCAGTCAAAACAAGGTTGCCTGACACTAAGTCCGCCCAGTGTGCCACTATGGAAGAGAGTTTGAATGGTTACATTTCTTTAGGCCACTGAATTCCCCAATTCCCTTTCTCTTATTTTAGACAGACTTCTACAAGCATCTTCATATAAATCTGCAATCAGATTTATTTTCAAAAGATGTAAATATGACAAAGATAAGGCAAAAGGTAAAGGCACATGCATCCAGTTATAATTCCTGCTGAATGCAAAGTGCAGATGATTGTTAATGTGCCATTTTACGAAGTTAGATGTTTTGAGGTCACTAACATGTCAATATTACTCTAATGATCACCAGTGCAGGAGATTGAAGAGCTGAGGATACATTCTCAAAACTTTTTTAAACTTCAACTTGCAACTTGGATTACAAAGAATACAAAATTTTTCCTAATCATTAATTTTATCCTTTACAAGCCTCATCTAGGAGCTGAGATTTTTGCACTAACTTAAGAGGCAGTGAGAACAGGTGCTAGCTTTTAAGGACATACCTGAATAAAGCAATGCTATTTTCATTTCAGTCTCTTGCTCTTGCTCTTTTCCCTATTTTCTTTCTTTCTTTCTTTCTTTTTTTTTTTTTGGTAGACTGTGAATGCACTATTTACAACACCCTCAAAATAAAGGGTATGATGATTAAAAACTAAAAGTCCCATTAAGTACTTAGAGTAGTGATTATGGTTACCAGGAAAAAATGCTTTCATTACCTGTGTTATTTATTTAATTCAACTAAGTGTAGGAGGTCAAGGAAATCTCACTTATAATAGTTTCCATTAGTAGCTAGAAATGCATTGATATTATAAATTGTTGGTAGGTAGGTAGATTATAAATAGATTACAGATAAATATATTGTTTTAAACCTATAGTATGTGGTTATGTTTACTAAAAGCAATATATCTGTTCTGAAATGTATTACTTCAGTAAAGGTTTTGAATGATACTAAAATAAAGAAAAATGTAGTTCCTGGCACTCTTCTCTGTGAATGATGATGATCTATATAATAAGAAAATAAATCAATTAGCAGACATAAAAGTATTTTATTTAATATAACTATGAAATGAGAATAAGGACAAATGAAAAATCATCTATGACACAAACTATTTGAGTCTTTGGAATAAATCCAAAGTTCAAAAACAGCTTTCTTATTAATATTTAAATCAGTAGATGGATTCATCTCAAATAATATAGATACTTCACACAATGGTAAAAATATTAAATGGCCAAGTAAAAATGTTAAAGATCAAACATTGTATTAGAAGGGTTGATTTGACTAGGTAATCTTCAGATTTATTTCAATGCTAATGGTGAGAGCCAGGCCAGTCATATAGCACATAAAGAACTGAGAGAGAAATGAAGACCTAGGAATGAAATTATTTCAATATGCTAAATTTCTTTTGAAAAATCATTTTTATAAGCTATTTTTAATGCCTTAATTTTTACATTTTAAATAAACAGACTTTCTTGTTAGAACAATTTTAAGTTTACAGCAAAATTAATTGGAAAATACAGTAAGTTCCATAATGCAGTCAAAAGACAAATATTTTACTCATTTACTGATATCTTAGAGTAGTCAAAACAATAAAAGTCATAAAGTAGGAATGTAATTGATAGGAACTGGGGTAGGGGCAAGGAATAGGGAGTTATTGTTTAATGGGTGTAGAGTTTCAGTTTTGCATGGTAGAGAATTATGGCAAACTCTGAAGAATGGTGATGGTTGCACATGAACAGGAATGCACTAATACTACTGAGCAATAATTTAAAAATGCTTAGTTTTTATAAACTTTTTTTTTTTTTTTTTTATATAGAGGCATGTTTTCTTTCTTTCTTTCTTTATTTGTTTGGGGTTTTTTTTTGTTTATACAAGCACTGGGTACAGTCAGAAGCGCGGGAGGGTGAGAGAATTCACCAGAGCCAGAGCGGAGAGCAGAGCAGGCAGAAGGACCGAAGTACACTGCTGAGGGGAGCAGCGGGCGGCAGGAGAGGTCTGCGCGCCATGTGGGACCCTCCTCCGGTGGCCGGGGAGCAGCCGGGGATCGAACCGGCGCTGCAGAGGCTGCGGGCAGCTTCGCAACCCAGCGCTCAACCGCTGCGCCACCGGGGAGGCCCTAAAATGCTTAGTTTTTATGTAAACTTTATCACAATCAAAAATTGTGATAAGCACACAGAGTTCCCATATATCGTCTTTTCCCTAGGAGATTTTTTTTTCTCTCTCTACAAATAATCTAACATCAGCGTGGTACATTGGTTATAATCCATTTATCAACACTGACCCACCATTATCCACCAAATTCAGTAGTATGCATTAGAGTTCTTTCCGTTCATTCCATTCACCCATCCCTCTTTTTATTTGAACACCTGCAACCACTAATATTTTTACTGTCTCTGAGTTTCCATTTTTCCAGAATGCCCACTCATTGGAATCAGATAGTGTATGGTATATTCGGATTGCTATATTTCATTTATCAATGTGCCTGTAAGATTCCTCTACATCTATCCATGACTTGATAACTGATTTCTTTTTTAGCCCCGGAAAATATACCATTGTCAGGATGTATCACAGCTTATTTATCCATCCTCCTACTGAAAGACATCTTAGTTGCTTCCAAGTTTTGGCAATAATAAAATAAAACTGCTACAAACACCCATGTGTAGGTTTATTGTGTACATAATTTTCCAATTTGTTCAGTTAAATACCAAAAAGCACAATTTAATTTTGTAAGAAAGTTTCACACTTGTTTCCAAAGTGACTGTAACATTATGTATTCCACTGAGTTATGAATGAGAATTTCTCCTACTCTGTCCGCACCAGCATTCGCTCGAGTCAGAGTCAGTGTTTTTCTGATTTTCACCAATAGGTACTAGTGGTATCTCACTGCTTTAATTTACATTTCCCTAATTAGGTATGATGTTGATCATCTTTTCATTTGCATATCCGTTAAATCTGTATCATCTTTGGTAAGCTCAATCTTCAGCTATTTTCCCCTTTTTTATTTGGTATTCCTTTAGAGTTGAAGTTTAAGAGTTCTTTATATATTTTGGATAATTATCCTTTATCAGATAAATCTTTTGTAATTTTTTTTTTCCCCCAATCTATGGCTTATCTTCTCAAGTGCTTGTCAGTATCTTTCCCAGAGAAGATTTAAATTTTAATGATTCAAGAAATTGTCAATTTTTGTTTATGGATTTTAATTTGGTTGCAGCTAAAGTGTCACTAGCAAAGCAAAAGAAACCTAGATGTTTTTTCATGTTATCGTCCTAGAATTTCATAGTTTTGCATTCCTATCTAAGTTTGTGATCCATTTGCATTACATTACATTTTTGTGAAGGCTATAAGATTTTTTTTTTTTACAAGTGGCTATGCAGTATTTCTAGCACTAATTGCTAAAAAAACTATTCTTCTTCTCTGAATTGCCATTACACTTTTGTAAAAGATCAGTTGACCATAATTGTCAAGATCTATATCTGGGCTCTCTATTCTGTTCAATTGGTCTTTTTTGTCTAATTCTTTCTCTAATACCCTCACTGTCTTGATTATTGTAGTTTCAAAGTAAATCCTAGGTCTGGTAATCTCAGGCCTCTGACTTTATTCTCCATCAATATTGTTTTGGCTAACCTGGGTCTTTGGCTTCTTCATATAAACTTCAGAATCTGTTTGTCAATATCTATAAAGTCAGTGGCTGGGATTTTGAGTCAAAAATATTCACTTTTATAAAATCTAATACAGAATGTAGGTAATGCAGTAACTTTAAAATTTGTCAATGTACATTGTAGAAAAATATACTCATAAATGATCCTAGCTACTACTTTAGAGGATATAAGTATGAGTATGTGTGTTTGTGAATAAATTTCAGGATAGGTCTTCTCAATTGCTGTTTTTTTTTTTTTTTAATTTAGTTAAACTTGGAAATCATTGCCTAGAGAAAACTTTATGGAACAGTCCAATATGGATGGAGTCCCAGATAGCCTCAGGTATACACTAAAGGAAAAGTGAAATTCAGGATTGTCACAAAGAAATAGAGAAAATGATGTCATATTTCAACCTGAAAAATGTATATTTGATAAGTGAATGGTTCTACTCACTGCACCTTTTCTTTATATTGTGTACATTAGAAACAATGGCAAAGCTGTTTAAGTCTTCTATAATGCTATCATAAGGTGAATTTATTGGAAATATCCTTTAAGTGTGTGAGTACTTCTGGCTCTGAGCCTTAACCAGCCATGCAGTGGTCACTATGTAAAGTAGTGTCTGTAGAATTTGGCAGCTATCAAATTTGTGTAAAATAATACCCTGCTGTGTAATTTTAAACTATAAACATGTCATTACCTAGACAGAATTTAAGAAATATATACAATTGGCTTTTCTGAACTAGTATAAGTCAATCCTAGCACAGTTGAATTCTTATCAGTGATATCAAATTGAAAAAGTCAATGATTAACACATTTTATCAAAGAAATATGTTTTTAAAACATTATTTCATTCATTTATTGTACAAAATTTGAGCAGTTACCATTTGCAAATAAGAGGACTTTCTAAGAATCAACATATTACCATAGCTGAGATACTATAGCTCTTCACTTCAATCTCAGTAATCTTTGAGGCTTGTTTTCCCTCTTTTGAGGATAAAGGACAGAATTCAAATATGTTAATTACACCAATCTGTGTAGTTGTGTTATTTTTCTTCAATATTCAGTCATTTCATATTGAAGACTAGAAAGGTAAGATTATTCCACTCCTCAGAGTAACAGTTCAAGTTGTAAGTCAATATATGGGGCAGGTAATATAAGTTAGAAAGAGTTGAAGGAATTCTTAACTAATATTCTGAATATCCTTGAATAATAAACAGTAATCACAAGAATGAGGAATTGGTTATGGATTCAAATGAACTTATTGCATGCGGTAGAAGGGTATGAAAGGATTAAAAGCTGAAGCAACTAGAAAGTACTAGACACAGGGTAAAAGGAATGGGCTTCAAATAGGGAAACAGGGCAAAAGTTCCTGAATTCTTGCATGGTAAGTAATTTAATATTATATGTAGGAATTAAGTCCAACATAGCCTTTTCAACTGAAATGCCAATCTACTGTGACATTTCTCTAATGTATGAAAATAAGAAATTCTGTTTCTCTCCTCCCCAGTGACAGGAAACCTTTCTTTTAATGCAAAATTGATAAAATCTAGTTTCTTTTTAAAAAATACATGGTTTTATTTTTATAAGTAGTGATAATTATCTGCCTTGTCTGAAAATTAAACTCTATATAACAGAAATATAGTATTAATATCTTAAAACTAACTCTCCTAACAAAAAATATTACTATATTGGAATTTTTAATACATTGATTTATATAAAATCCCTTTTGACCTAGATCACACTGAAGTCTCTTGGTCTGTGCTTTTCTTTATATAACTCTAATCTGTAATTCGTTAAGTATTTTGGTTTTGACCCATATCATTGTGTTTATTATTTTCCACTTTCTGAAAAGCCAATTTGATTATTTAACATATTTAGTGTTCATGTCTTCTGCATATTTAGAAATTTATTTCTCAAAAAATGAAATTGATATTTTTAATTCATCACTTAAACAAAATGAAAAATTTCCAGGTATTTTTAAAGTTAATTTTATCAGTTAATTCAATTTTTTTTTAGCATCTGAATATGTTCATTGTGGTTTTCTTCCCATCATGGGCTTTGGGTTACTTTCAACTTTCCCTGCAAGTTACAAAACAAAACAGTACATTGCACTATAGTGTGTAGGGGAACATTTCTGTTGTTATAAATGATTTAATTTGCATATGATAATCTTCTCTATATACACCTTTAAATCATGCATAACTTGCTGAGATAATGACAATGTTTTTCTATTTTTATATTGCTGCTATTTGGATATGGAAGATTCAGTGTAAATTTAGAAGTTATTTTATGATCTGGCATCTCATTCTCCCTACTCTGCCAACATAGCTGGCAAGGATGAACTTTTCCAAGGCTCCTCTCATGCCTTTCAGGCTCCAGGGCCACACAGGATCCCACTGGACTGATACATTCATGAAGTTTATGACTTGGAGACTATCTTTGTTTCATTCCTTTACTCATCTCCCATTTTCTCCTTCTTGGGTATAGAAATTCAAAAATACTAAATTAAGTACCTAAGTAGGTGAAAAGTATATTAAGATGTATACAATGTACTTTGGCTCAACGGGTCTTATATTTCAGTAGGAATATGAGATAATTGAAACATAAATGTTTTACAAGGTGAAAAAGAACTTATCACATGGGAAATATACTGTGCACTTGAAGGAGAAATATTTATTTTGTGGGAAAATAATAAACATCTTCCTAATAAGAAGTAAGATTTGACCAGGGATTTAAAAATATATATAAAAGGTTACAATTTAGCCAGACAGAAATTAGTTAGTAAAGGAAGAACATGGAAAGACAGCAAAGCAGTATACTATGTCTCATGAAGCTTGACTCTACTATCAGTTTCACATTATCTTTACAAGTGATTTCGGAATGATAATTTTTGAAGTTGGAAAGTAAATCATTACCATTGACCTAATAGAGGAAAGCTAGCAGAACCTACCTTCTTCTTAGTTTATTTTTGAAGAGTGTTCACATATCTTCAAAAATGATATAAAAATAGCACCAATGGCATTTTTTTTTCTTTATGCAGTGACTTATTTGAGTAATAGTTCTGAAGTAGAAAAGAATAAGAAATTATACCTCCAAACCAGGTATTCTAATAATAATTACCATTTTTTTATATGCTGCCTAAATTTTTTCTACAATTTTACTTCATTTTCCAAGAATTTTACTAATTTATTGAAATCCTTTGAAATAGGAGTTGTTCACTACATTACAATTTTTTAAATATTTTATTTTATATAATTCTTACATAATTTTCCATTTTTGCACAATGTATGCATTTTCAACTTGGTTATATTCCCCATGCAATTGCACCCCTCCTTATTTTGACCCTAGTCCTTCCTCTCCCTGCCCCCCATCCCCCATAGTGCGTCTCTGGTTTATAGTTGCTTGTTGAGTTTGATTTTTACTTTGTATTAATTAGTCTTGTTCCTGGTCCCTTATTTAGGTTTTCTAAATTCCTGCTATGAGTGAGACGATCCAGTATTTTTCTTTTTCTTTCTGACTTATTTCGCTGAGCATGATCCCTTCCAGCTCCATCCATGTTGCTGCAAACTGCATGTGTTTATCGTTTTTTGATTGCTGAGTAATATTCCATTGTGTATATGTACCACATCTTCTTGTTCCAGTCATCTATTTTTGGGCATTTGGATTGTTTCCAAAGCTTAGCTATTGTAAATAGTGCTGCTATAAACATAGGGGTGCAGGTGCCCTTTGGAATTAATGTTTCTGTGTCCTTTGGGTAAATACCTAGGAGTGGAATGGCTGGATCAGAATGGCACATATTAAAAAAAACTAGCAACAACAAATGTTGGCGAGGTTGTGGAGAAAAAGGAACTCTCCTGCATTGCTGGTGGGAGTGCAAACTGATCCAAACACTGTGGAGAGCTGTGTGGAGATTTCTTGACCTACTAAACATAGAGCTGCATTACAATTAAAGATGCCCTAGGTTCCACAGTCAATAAGGGATGGTACCAGGCTTCAAACTCATGTCTATTTGAAGTATTGATATTAACTGCTACACAATTTTTCTGGGGCTCCATTCTCATGTTTTTCATAATTCTTGTAAACTACAGTACATAGGAGATATGTGTTATAGGCAACTGGAAAGGTAAAACTTGAGCTTAGTAGAAAATGTAGACATTTCAATTTGACGGCTATATACTAAAGGGAATGATAGGTGAAGACATGAAGCTGATGAAAGGAAAAAAAGATATACAAGGTAGAACAAGAAATATAGCAACTTGGGCAGTGAAAGAGTTTTTCAAGGGGATTGGGAACACCTATATTCTTAGTCATAAAAGAGTTGGCAACATAAAAACAATCTTATTTCCTCAGTAATGATTAGGAACATTAAACCTATATTCCTGCTGCCTGATTTAAACTCTGACTCAAATTGTAACTGATTATGTAATTGTGGAAATTTTCTTAGTTTCTTTTCACTTTAGCTTTCTCATCTTCAAAATGGACATGGGAATACAATTCATCTCAAGTTGTATATATAAAAATCCTTAAAATAGGGGCTTCCCTGGTGGCGAAGGTGGTTGAGCGCTGCACCGTGAAGCTGTCTGCAGCCTCTGCAGCGCTGGTTCAATCCCTGCCGGTCAGTGAAGATCCCATATGGCGTAGCAGACCTCTCCTGTCTCACCCGCTGCTCCCCTCAGCAGTGTATTTTGTCAGTCTGCCTGTTCTGTTTCCCGTTCTGTCTCTGGTGAATCCTCTCACCCTCCCGCACATCTGGCCTGTACCCTGGTTCTTGTATAAATAATAAATCTTTAAAAAAATCCTTAAAATAATACCTGTAGATAATATGTAATGTCAGCTATTACTGTGGGATTTTATTGCTGTTATTGCTTTTACTGTTTTGCTTCATTCTAATTGAAAATATTTAGGGTACCTCAGTGGTGGGTGTGGTATATATATGTGAAGAAGTGGGATGCTCTATTTCTAAAACATATGTAGTTCCCTTAATTAGACAAAATATTTTAAAAAAGCCAGTAATTTACTCATTGAAACAACACTTAGCATGATATGTTCCCAAGTTAGCCCACAACTCTACTTAGCCCTTCATGCTTCAATAGTATAGTACACATTGACATTACAGAAAACAATCATTATGTAAAAAATGCTTTTAAACAAATGTAACCAGTAATTTAACTTTGAATCTCATTACCATGAATTGTTGCTGTAAGAAGTTTCCTGTCCACAATGTCAACTTATCATATGATGGAAGGGAAGACTCCTCCAGTTCCTACTTAATGATTTTATTTGGTACAAAAGGTCCAGCTTGGCAGGGCATTTGTAAGGAGGCATATGTGTTCATGTGAGTGTGCATACATATAGACACTATCACACATACATTTTCTTAAGTGTACTTGTGGTTCATGATGGCATATTGAACAGGCAGACATCATTTTGCACACTGTGCTTATACCCTTCCAGACCCCTAATAAAAATTATTTTAAAAGGCATATATAAAGATGAGGGGAACTGGAGAATGATAACAAAAAAATATTGGCACCTTGAAAGTATATGGGAAAATGGGAACTATCCTTATGGCCCTGGGGGAACATTATGGTGGATGAAGATGAATACCTTATTTATTGTGCATATTCTCAAGAAAGTACATAAACTACCGATACCAAGCATTCCGGGTAATGAGAGTGGCAGTGATTACTAAAAGAGGGAGAACTAGAGTTCCTTCACTACACAGTCTGAAGGTTACTTCACTCAGGACACCCACAATATAGAATCTGAATAATACTGAATGCTGAATGCAGTGAAGGATAATTCTTTCTCCCAATGAGTCCCACACCAGCAGCCTGCAAGAATGTTGGGAATCATAGACAATAGTCTTCAGGTATATTTCAAAGAGCCCTTCCTGGGTAATGTTTAACCTGTTATTGAGAGTTTCCAAGAATTGATCCACCCAGGTCATCCACAATGAAGTTTACCTTACCCAGTGCTCAAAAATTCTAATCAGTTACTTGCTACCCCTTCTCTTCAATGAAGAGCAGAAACATCTGAGTAAGCTGTCTCATTGAAAAATAATGGCAAAAAAAAAAAGACAGAAGCAATGTGAAAGGAGAAAATGCTGGGAGAAAAATACTACAGAAACAAAATAAAACCTGTATTGTTTATAAATAAGATAATCCTAAATAAGAATTAGAAAAAAACTTATAAAAACAAAGAGCTATTGAAATTAAGAAAAAAAAACTTACAGTTAAAGGAAGTCTGATTTATAAAGTTAAAAAAATTAAAGAAAATAAGTGAATAGAAAAAATGTTAACATATAGAAAAGAAAATGCAAAACTCAGACATCCCTTCAAGAAATCCAATGTCCAAATAATAGAACTTCCAGATGGAGAGGAAAGGAAAGCAGATGGCAGGAAATAATTAATAAAATTATTAAAATATTTCTCAGAACTGAAGAACATGAATTGCCAAACTTAAAGAGTTCACCCAGTGCCCAGTGAAATGAGATAAAATAGACTCACATTAAGGTACATCGATACATCATGAAATTTAAAAATACTGAAAACACTTAGAATAATATGTTCCCAAGTTAGCCCACAACAAAAAGAATTCTCTACAAGTTTCTGAAAAGAAAAAGTGAAATGTTAAGTCACACAAAAACCGATTAGGAATCAAAATTGCCTCTGTCTTCTCAACCGCAACAAGGAAGGCAAGGAAGCCATAAAACAGTACAAAACTGGGAAGGAAAAGTGCTTGAAAGTGCTGCTGTCGTCCTAGTGTCCTCCCCACCCGTGATGCTCTGTTCCTAGGACACTTCTTTTCACAGCAGTAAGTATCTCTCCTTCCACTTACTTCTGAGAGCTGGAAGTAGGCAATGGTAAAGTTAGAAGCCAAAACAATCTAAAGATCTCTCTCTCTGCCCACATGTGGTACAATACCTCACACCTGCTTCATGCTACAGCGCTGCTATTGCTGTTTCCCTGGCCTTACTGTGGTTTAGCTGAGATCATAATCTCACCTCCCTAGAACATTTCCATTTTCTTTGTCTAAATTGTATCACTTTTTATTTCCTCTTCTCTCAGAGGTTTTCACTATACCTTTCTTTAAAAAAAAAAAAAAAAATTGTATCGGGCCTGCCCAGTGGCACAGTGGTTGAGTGCCACGCTACAAAACTGTCTGCAGCCTCTGCAGCACTGGTTCAATTCCCTGCCAGCCAGGGAGAAACCCACATGGCGCAGCAGACCTTTCCTGCCTCGCCCACTGCTCCCCTCAGCAGTGTCTTTGTTCCGTCTGCCTGCTCTGCTCCCTGCTCGGGCTCTGGTGAATTCTCTCACCCTCCCGTGCTTCTGACCTGTACCCCGGTTCTTGTATAAAATAAATAAATAAATCTTTAAAAAAATTGTATCATTTTTTACTGAAATAACATGAGTTTATGACACTGTACATGATTTAGGGGCATATGCTCACCTCATCAGATAGATGTTACCACACCATGCCAACCACCTTACCCCATTTCAGTACTAATACAGATCCTGCCACCACAACTAACACCATTCCTCAGTGTCAATAAACTTTGTTAGAACTCTGTTTTTTTCTCATAATGCTTAAATAAAAGTGTGATTATAAGGCTGCTGACTTGAACATTTGTTTAATATTTGTGTCACAAAAGAGCAAAAATATTGTCTGTTACGCAATAACTGTATCTCAGGTCTTAGCAGAGTCCTTGATGAATCTTGAGAAGTGAATAAGTCAAAACTTAGTATATTAGTTGATGTCATATGCAATAATGATCGTCAAATAATACTACATTGTAACATATTTTTTAAAGTTTTATATATATGTACCAATTATTAAAACAATAGCGTTGGTAAATGCATAGTTACATATTTGGCAAGTATAATTCCTTATAAACCTATAACTTGAGCTCGAAATTTATTATGAAAAAATGTTTCATATGAAACATTGGCCCACATCTTTATCTTTCATAAATTGTGGTTGATTAAAATATGATACCACTGGTAGTTTACAGTAGTAGTACAATGGGCAGTTATGAAAATTAATATATGTATTAGAGACTATAGTTTTCAAAAATATGGCATAGTGAAAGAAGTATGGTAATATATATTATATATCAATATGAATGACCACATTTTGTCTGAACATTATATTTATAATATCCTCTTAATAATTTAATAGTAGCATTCTTATGAATAGGTTATCTTCATTTAAAACTCCATAGGGAGTAGATTATTCTAAAACTTGTTTCCTTTTATTGGTGATATAACTCATAGAAGATTTTCTTGAGGTTAATTTTAATTAACTTATTAATCAATAATTAAATTTCTTTGTTGTTTTATTAATAAACAAAGAGAACAGTTAACAACCTCAAGATATATTTAAAAGATGTAGTCATAGGAAAAAAGAGTGACATAATTTATTATATAATGTGCACAAAATATAATCATTTTCTATATTGCTATAGCAAATTATTGAAATATTAGCAAAGAAGGATTCAGTTGAAAATAATTTTATTTGCTTAGAATAAATATAATGAAACTTAATACTTTCATCTACTAACCTACAACATAGTCCAAGTATCACAATGAATTCTTACATTCATACTCTTGTTGATGATGGAGCACCTCTAACTTGAAATTATATTAGAATATTTGTAATATGAGAAGCTGTCTCTTTATTGTTGATATATTATTTTATTTATGTTATTCTCTCCTTACTTAAATACCAAACATCAAGATAAGACTCAATTTCATTTTGAAATGGTTTCAGTAAGTTTTCCTCATTATATTCTTTGGCTGATTTTCATTTAGTTTGTGCGTGGGTTCATTAAGCTGGCTGACACACTTCATAAAAATGACCATGTAATGAGCAGGACTGTACAAGAGGAGTTGATTTTTGTTACTTATGAAAGGGCAAAGTATAGCAATTCTTACTGCCAGCTTGCAGTGCTTGACTCCATTGGGTAGGAAAAAAAAAGATGTCATTTCCCATTATTGAACAAGCAGTAACATGAGAAAAATAGTGAATGAGAATGGTTCATTTTAAAGTTATGTGAAAGATGACATCAGCAATAACAGTCCAACAGATAGTTCCAAGGGCCTATTCCTATACAGAAACAAAAAATTGAGCATAAATTGTAAGAATCAGCTTTATCAGAACTCTGGAAAATAGCCCAATGTTTATAGGAAACAGGAGAGTGCTGAATCTCAAAAAAGACAACTTAAAAGTGAAAACATTCCCTTTGCATTTTCCTTTCCTAGATCATTGCTGGTATCAAAGATTTCAGCCCAAATTTTCAGATATTCTGGTTCTGAAAATTACAATACCGAGGGTGAAAAAAAAAATTACTCTAGAGGATTTCAATAGCAGATTTAAGTAAGTAGAAGAAATAATCAGAAAACCTAAGGATAGGCTAGTAGAAAGTATCTAGCCTGAAGAGCAAAAATAAAAGAAATGAGAAAATAAATGCCTGTTAGAGCTTTAGGATGCCATTAAGCATTAAAATGTACATGAGAGCAATCTGAGGAGGTGACAAGAAAAGAAGGCATAAAGAATATCTGAAAAACTGATGACCAAAATCTTCCCAGAGCTGATAAAAGACTTGAATTAACATATACAATGGAGTCCAGAAAGACAAATACACGTAAGTTCATGAGAATAATAAAACTGGGATTTTCCAAGTTTTCAATACCCCAAAGTAAACATCTTTGGTGGGAAAGGGTTAAAGGTGGTCAGGGCACGCCACTCCCATATCTACCAGTGTGGGTTTCAGTCTCTCCAGCCCCCTTCTCCCACTTTCCTAGAGTTCCCCCACCAAAACGTGCCTTAGACTTACGGCATTTTCAGGTCTCAGTGACCTGGCTTTGGGTCAACCCTGTTTGGCTGGACATTTACCCATGAGTGGATGGATAACTTTGGGCGTCTTATTGGCAAACTATTATCCTTTCTTCTCTATGCACACAATTCTATTAAACTATTTCACACTAAGAGTATTCTTTCCTTTTATGCAGGAGATGGCAGAATGTCTTTAGGGTGTACAGATTTCTGGGTCCTAGGGGATGTCTCAGTGTGCCCTCTAACACTAGGAAGAATAAATTTACTAAATAGACATGGAGAATATGGGAAGACCACATACATGTATAGATAAACATTACCACTCTACCACAAGCTTTTTCATCTCCTTTTTTTGTTCTACTGAAATTCAATTTGTCTTTCCCAAAGAAATCATTTTACTTTCCCTATAAGAGCCTTTGCTTTTCTTTAGCTTTACCCTGCTACACTGGGATATATAAACTGCTAACTTTTTACGACTCAGTTTAACATTTCACGAGTCAACTGCTTCCTGTGTTGGCTCCAGTACGCACAGAATGCATCCCTATAAACTTTTCTCTCTTATTATTATTTTTTGTTTTGTTTTTGATAGTTTGATCTGGTTTACAGAATGTAATTTAAGAACAGTGGATGTGAGATATTTCATAAAGGCAT
Organism: Talpa occidentalis; assembly: GCF_014898055.3. Taxonomy (NCBI): domain Eukaryota; kingdom Metazoa; phylum Chordata; class Mammalia; order Eulipotyphla; family Talpidae; genus Talpa; species Talpa occidentalis. Next base: position 100,076,635 of record NW_023605194.1, on the reverse strand, counting down.
TAAAACAAGAATACCTGCACTGTGATTATTGCTAATTTAATTAAGGTAGAGGATACCTACCTCAAGTCCTATTAATTAGTTTTTTTCTCTTCCTCTAAGTTGGAGTTCAATGTGAGAGACTGCTAGATGTTTCTTGTATGTGGCTAAGGTATTCTAACACAGAGAAATGGAGGATTTGAAGTGGTGATTGCTTCTACCCAGATTATGGGCAGCTTTTTCCTGAGGGGATTGAGAGTGTGAAAGTACATAACTCTGCTTATCTAATGACTCTGTGAATCCTGGTTCCCATCCCAACCTGTAGATCACACAGAGTACTACATCGTGATATCATGCCTTTGGGTGGTTTCACCAGAGAAGCTCAATTCTAAATTGTTTTCCTCTTATTATTACTTAAAACAATTTGAACTGATTTCTGTTCTTACAAATACAATTATAAATAAACAAAAATTATATTAGTATACCTATGGAGAAAATAATTCTTGGTGTTATACTCTAGATATGTGTGACATTACTTGAGTTCAGTATACAAACAGGCATGTAAGATAATTGAAGAGGAATGGTTTATGCCCATTATGCATAATGGATGTGAAATTTTAGAGCACAGATAAGAATGCTCAAGGACTAATGGATTACCTTTTAGCCTTTCTTGTCTAAGCAATTTTGCTCCAGATATGTCACAAAGTCACACATGTTAATTTCTGTTACCATGCCTATGCAATTACTTAGCTCTGTTTTATATTGTTTTAAAGTTTACCTGCAAATGTTCATAAAAGGCATCATAGTAATTTAGTTTCTACTGAATATTAAAATGCAAATTTTATCATCCAGAGGAACTCTAACTTTATTTTTAGGCAAAATATAGATGACAAGTATGTTAATACATCTTAGCCATAGATATCATATATTTATGCCCACATGAATGGACATAAATATATAGAAAATATACAAGTAGACAAAGATGACTGTGCTTACTAGTATTTTTGCATTTATTTTACTCAAGATTAAATTTTAATATGCAATATGTTTTTTCTTATTTCAACATTGCATTTATTACAAATAGCTAATGATAATTATAGCTGCAAACAAGATTATATTTCAAACAAATCTTGCACGAAAAGAGAGAAAATTTTTTAATGTGGAAATGTTTGTGGACTTTTATGTATTCTCTTGTCACTTCCCATTTTTTCTCTTATTTAAGAATAAGGGTTTGTGCCTGATGGTATAGGGAACCATAAATCTACCACCCCAAAATATTTCTTTGGCAAAAATTAGATTTTACAGGAGTTGTTCTGAAAGCTGGATGGAGGTTGTTTTTGAAAAAAGATCGTTTCAGGTCAACTGCTGTGAGTATAAACTGGAAAAACTTAATTTTCTTATCCCATTTCAATGAAGAAGGCCGGACTTAAATCTGCATACATTTGTCTACTGTACCTTCACCTGTAACCTCTTCTCAGCCCCGGCCACACCAATTCTTACTGTCTTAATTGAACTTTATAGGGGCATCTGAAGCCACATGGGGAATTGCCTTGTCTTACTGGGTCACTCCAGTATATAGATAAGGTACACATTTTATTACTAAATTTCTTTTTGGCTTTGTTTGATGCTTGTTTGATTATTTGCCATCTTAGAAGAAGCAAGAGGGTTATGGAATTATTTCCTTTGCTTACCCACATTGGCATGCATGCAGAAAGATGCTAGTTATTTAATAATTAATGGATGAGAATAGTGGGAAAGAGAAAGGAGCAACAGCTACTTGCCTAAGGTATGTGTGAGACTTGGCATAAAAAGATTCCAGTGATGCTGGTAGTTGCCAGAAAATTTAAGATTGACAGAATGATTTTGGGAAAGTGTCATTGTAGGTTATGAATGGAACTGGCATGAGTTGGGCTTCTTATCTTATACTGAGAGAACACTCAAACTAGCTGTATACAATAAAGAATACCATCCCTTGTAACCTTGTAATAAGAGTCGAGTTGATTCTGAACTGAGGTATGGTTCTTTTTAGGTACTCATCAATGTAATCATGAATCTGTTTTGTTTTTGTTTGTTTGTTTGTTTTATAACTCTCAAACTGTTTGCCTTGCTTTAGGTCCCATTTTCTGCAATAATCCTTCCACTCAGCAGCAAAGATGATTACAGACTACTCTAGACTGACATGGGGCTAACCAGCACTTTTTCTCAGAGGAGATACCACTCTTGTGATATCAACCTTTTCAAAATGTTTCTAATTAACTTCTAGTGGCTCAAGTGCCCATTCCTGGATTAAGCCAATTATGTAGAAAAAAAGGTGTAATCTGATACATCAGTGGGTAGATAAGCTCTCCCATTCTTCATGGTAAAGCATGGAGCCTTAACATATTGATCTAACCACCAGCCCATGCAGGCAAGAACACACCACCACGAGAGATCTTCAGCTAAATCTGCATTATCACCCTGTCTCCTTTACCCAATGACTCTTGCCAAAGCCATTTTTTCTGTGCCTCCACTCCAACCCCCAGCCAATAATATTAGATTTTTCCTCTCCCAAACCTGCTTCCTAAAATGTGCTGCAAGTCCATTTCTTCAGCCATTCAGGAGGTAGATCTGAATCTGGGGCTCCTGCTTCTTACTGAGCTAGTTTCACATTAAAGTGTTTCCTTTCCCAAACCCTGGTGGCATATCTTTGGCATTTATGTGCACCCAGTAGATGAACATTTGAGTTCTCAATAACATTGTTTCTGTTTAGCTCAACTAGTTTATAGAGATTGGGCTATGTGATTTCTCACTTTAAGAATGATTACATTATGCATGTAATGCAAAGACAAGACTAAGTCGTACCAAAAGCAAGTAATTTGTAAGGCATTAAAATTTCTTGGGAAATCTGAGATCTGAAGACTGAAATGGTCTTTAGGAAGGTAAGAATTAATTTCTGATCTCACCCAGTATTATCTTTCTATCTAGAAATATGTTTGAGAATATGATAAATTTTATTATATTTTAGCTTGCCTTGAAGTAGAATTTAAATGTTGATATATAGATATATTTTAAAAATTCAGGAAAGGGGTTAAGACGCAACCTATAAAGCTGACCACAGCCTCTGCAGCAAGAGTTCGATCCCCAGGCTGTCTGAGGAGCAACCCACATGGTACAGAAGACCTCTCCTGGCTCGTCCACTGCTCCCCTCAGCAGTGTACTTTGGTCAATCTGCCTGTTCTGTCCCCCACTCTGTTTCTGGTGAATCCTCTCATCCCCCACACCTCTGGCATATACCCCAATTCTTGTATGCATAAAAATAAATCTTTAAAAAAATTAAAAATAAAATATGTAATATCTCCATTAATTCATCAAGGGGTGGGACTTTCCTATCAATTTTCAAGCTCAACTGACACCCATTCTGATTTCTATCTGGACGTAAAACCTAGTATCCATAACATTCTTAGATACCATGGAAATGTTTTAATTTATTTTAAAGCAAGAAAGTAAAATAAACTAAGTTAAAGAGAATTTCGCAGCAGATTCTTGCATTACCTAGAAAAGTCATAAAGTTCTGGGGTTTTCTGCGTGTGTGTGTGTGTATGTGTGTGTGTGTAAATTCTATGTATATGACACACTCCCTGAGGAGGGGATTGTAATGTCATGGGTTTTAGTTAAAATAAAGTCTCTTTGTATTTCTGATGGGTTTTTAAAATTAGGATTTCATCAGGTAGGTGTCACATTTTCATTATTATGGTGAAATTAATATTCTCTTGCAACATTATGTGTCTTACTCAGAAACAGATGTCTGCAACGTTTAATGGTAAATGTGTGCTAACCTTACTCTGAAGGCATAATTCAAAAATTAACATTATTATTATTTTTAAATAATTTTTATCTAAAACAATTAAACACCCTTGTTTATTTTTTCAACTCAGAACCACAATGAGATATCACCTGACACAAGTGAGACTGGCCCATTGGGAAAAAAACAAAAAACAATAAACCTAGGACAAGTACTGGTAAGGGGTGCAGAAAAAAAAGGAACGCTATTGCAGTGATGGTGGGAATGTAGACAGATCCAGCCCCTATGGAAACAGATGTGAAAATTCCTCAAAAAGAAGTACAGAGATTTCTCAAAAGACTTAAAATAGATCTACCACATTATTGATATTTAAATCACATTTTCTACTAGATTCATTCAAAACAATAAAGTCTGAAAGTCAAAAACCAATGTATAAAGATCCATGACTTTTTGATTTGAAGAAACATTGTGTTACAGCAATATACGTTCCAGTTGTACATCCCTGAGAATCAACATGTGTATATGCTACATTAAGATCAACACTTAATGCTACATTAAGATCAACACTAAGATTTATCCTTCACGATAACTTCTGACTAAATCATTTTATGGTCCATTTTTTTCTGCAAAATTATTGAAATATATTTTGAAATTTTTATCTGTCTCTTTTATAAATCCAAAACTCATATTTTATTGTCTTTACACAGAATTATTAAAAATATAATACAACTTCATAGAAATGCCTTAATTAGCATAAATCAATTTAATTGTGTAAATAGATAAACATCACCTTTTATAAGATATACAGCCAAATTCACTGATTCCTTTTTAGCTAAAATATAAAATCTTCAAGGCTTTATTGTATTTATTTTTTGTGGGGAATGGGAATATTAGCCCTTTGAGTGAACATTAAATTAAAAATAATCTCAGAAAAATAAGCTTTACCAAGACAGGGTATAATTTTCCAAGTAACTAAGAGTGTTTATGAGTTGTAAGTGGCTAAACAATTAATCCTCTGTTTTTATGTCACAACACCCATCTCACTAACTTTAATCAGAGTTTTAGATACTGTTCTCCTGTCTTTCATTTTTGATAGAAATGACTTTTGACACTTGACAGACACAATCAATACTTCTATTTTTGACCTTATTGAAAAATTGGCCTCAGGGGAACTAGAGATGGAAAGTGAGAGAAGATAAAAATCAGGGAACTAAGGTAGAATAAAATGCAGTATTTATTACAGACTGATCTGAGATCATTAGAAAATAGTTAAACAAATATAATAAGAAATTTTAAAAAACACTGCACAGTGATTTTAGTTGGTCTTGAGAAATAGCTGACACTTTTAATTAAGCTTTATTTTGGATATTAGATAGTTTCTATACATAGAAAGTATAAGCAATCATTTCATCTTTAGATTTAATCATTCTTTTGCCCTAATTGTATTATCATCTGGATTTGAAACTAAATATATATATATTTTTAATTTATTTATGCCTACAAGAGCTGGGGTGTAGACCACAGCTGCAGAGGCTGAGAGGATTCACCAGAGACAGAATAGGGAGCAGAACAGGTGAATCTACTGAAATACACTGCTGAGGGGAGCAGCAGGTGAGACAAGAGAGGTCTGCTGTGCCATGTGGATTAGTTCCCTGGCGGGGGATCAAACTTGTGCTGCAGTGGCTTCAGAGAGCTTCATAGTGCTGAAACTTAACCCCTTGAGCTACCAGGGTGGCCCTGAAACTATTAAGGTCTTGTTACAGATACACCTCCATTAAGAGGAAGCAACATTTTCCTAGCCTCCACTTATACGTAGTTGTTCTGGATTATAAGTCTCAGTTTGCCCTGAACTGGACTTTCTGAATGGTGGGGGTAGGAGGACAGCTGGGAAGAAGCAAGGTAGATATATAAAGGGAGATTTGAAGGGGACTTGGAGAGACACAGAGAGGAGAGACCTAGAGGCACTTGGAAGACACATGAGGGTAAAAGACACATGAAGAGGTTGCTCCTGATCCTTATCAGATTCAGAGTCAATCATTCTCTTGACTTCATGTTGGGTTATGTGTTATATATTGAATTTTTACTCTATCTGTTCCTGCTCACTGGGACCTGCCTAACCCCTTTCTTGTGGTTCCCTGCTAGAAAATACCTCGAAGTGTAGCAAACATTCCAACCTCAGAAGCTCATTTTCAGGCCAAAGATGCTTGATTGGGCATTTGTCCACAAGGAAATAGGTGATTTTCTGAGTTTTAATAGGAATATACTTTCTTTTCTCTATGTATCCCAATTCTATTAAATATCTGGGCCTCCCCTGGTGGCGCAGCAGTTGAGTGCTGGGCTGCGATGCTGCCCACAGCCTCTGCAGGCGCCAGTTCGATCCCCGGCCACCGGCGAGGGTCCCACATGGCACACAGACCTCTCCTGCCGTCTGCTACTCCCCTCAGCAGTGTTTCGTCAGTCTGCCTGTTCTGTTCCCCGCTCTGGCTCTGGTGAATTCTCTTACCCTACCGCGCTTCTGACTGTACCCAGTGCTTGTATAAATAAATAAATAATTCTTAAAAAAAAAAATCTTTCACACTAAGGGTATACTTTGATTGCCATTCAGTACATGTGCCTCTTAACAGTTTGGGGTCACAGGATATCCCTTGCTAAAAGTCTTAGTTCAAATATTAATTAAATCAATTCATTTACTTAAACAAATAAACAAATAATGCCTAGGCAAGGTACAAGGCTCAGAAATGAAATGATTAAGGTGGTAATTGATAACTCTTATTTTCTATCAGGTCAGGTAACTGAATTTTCACTGTTAACTACTGAAAATATCATTATGCAACTCAAGTTTAGCCATTACCATCATCCTATTAAAAAGTGTCATTTTGTGAAAAACATGACCATGTATGAAAAAGATGTAATGGGTTTATAGAGAGCTAAGCATACTTTAAATTATATGACCATTTACTATTTGCTCAAGGCAAGGTTCCTTATCTTCATGAATACAAGACATGGTTTTTAGAAATGATTTAGACATTTATCTGCCTGAAGGTTCTGAAGATAGATGGATGATCAAAAAATCATTTTAGTTCCCTTTTTCCCCTTAAGAATGTATTATTACAAGCAATCTAAGTAGGTTCTTTAGAGCATACTTTAAAAATATAGCAGTTTGCTCTCTATATTTAGAAGATTTAAAACTGTAATATAATATGTAAGTTTGTATGTTCATTGAAAAATACACAACTCCAAAAAAAGTACTATTATAAGTCATTCTGTTACTATTAACTATAGATCAGATAACTATAAAATATAAATATTTTGAAACATTTACATAAAACTTTAAAATTTAACTTTACATTCCATCAAATTCTGATGAGTTATGCTTTAGATAATACATGTTATACATATAGAATGTATTAATAAATACTGGTAATTCACAAGTTACATGTGTTCAAATGAGAATTTAAATCACAAATCAGACACATATCTCACAGAACTTATATACTTCTTTTTAGCAGGAAGGCTAATTTTGATAGAGTAGAATAACATAATTTTATACTATTTTAATAAAATTGCACAATTGGATTCACCACAACATTACAAAAACAATTTTTCAAAAGTTGGGTAGAAATATTCAATCCAAAAAGAACAATAAGACAATTGCTTCACTTGTGTATCTCGAGCCCTGTAATTACCCCACAGAGAATTTTTGGCAATGACTTCCAAATTTTTAATAATTGATATATAGCTTAATAAATCTGCTAACAGTTTGGAAAAGATTCATTTAATTTAAGGTTTAGTGTTGCCAAAGTGTAAGAAATTTATATCCATTGTTTAAAAATACTATCATAACTCATTTGTATGTGGAATGTATAGAAACAAAACAAAGGGTCAGGTAAAGTCAAACTAATAACAAAACCTAGAAATTTGACTGTAGAACACAGGCTACCCCAGGGTGAATAGGAAAGGAAGGGGGAAAGAGAGGGAAAGTAGTAGAGGGGAGAGAACAAACTAGGGAGGAGGCACAACAGGCTATAATGGAGGACTGAGTGTTTTTTTGGTGCCTCCCTGGTGGCACAGCGGGTTAAGTGCAGCGCTCTGAAGCTGCCCCAAGACTCTGCAGCGTGGGTTCGATTTCCAGCTGGCCAGGGAGATATCCACATGGCACAGCAGACCTCTCCTGTCTCGCCCACTGCTCCCCTCAGCAGTGTATTTGGGTCAGTCTGCCTGTTCTGCTCCCCACTCTGTCTCTGATGAATCTGCTCACCCTCCTGCACCTCTGATCTGTACCCCAGTTCTTGTATAAATAAAAATAAATCTTTAAAAAAAATTTAAAAAAAGAGTGTTTTTGTGGACAGTGTGGTGTGGTACAAACATGTGGAGGGGGTGATCCTATACCTTTAAAACATAAGCAACATGTTAAGCCAATGTCACCTCAGTAAAAAAAAAATATATATATGAAATCAACACTACCATAACAAGTAATTTTTTGGTTAACTATGCAATATAATTTACTAAGATATTATGTGGTAGGTGGACCACTGAATTGCAAAGCTTATTATTCAAAAAAGTGCTATGCCAGAGGATAATATAAAATGAATATATTCATGGAATTTAGCTATGATTATGCCTAAGATTAGGGTAACATTTAAAACATTTAAAACATAATACCACAACATGTGTCAAATGAATATATTTTTACAGAATCTGAATCACTATTGCACAAAACCATGATCCACATGACTAATGGTACTTAAAGATTCTGAACACAGTAAAGCAAGAGTTTATTTTTTGTTGTTTTTGGTTTATTTGCTATTGTTTTCTCTCCAGTTTTATTGATATAATAAATATGTAACACTGTAAGTTTAAGGTAGAATGTGATGGTTTAGTGTATGCAGATATTGTGAAATGATTACAATAACATGATAATTTAAGACATTCATCACTTCATGCAGTTATTTCTGTCTCTCTGTATATGTGGGGTGAACACCTCATATCAAATTCCAAGTATACAGTATAGCATGAAAACTATAGTTACCATTCAACATATTAGATTCAAAGAAAATATTCATATTATCACTGAAAATGTATACCCGTTAACCAGAATTTCCCCATTTTCCCCAATCCAGACCTTGACAACCACCATTCTACCCTTTATTCTATGAGTTCAACTTTTAAATTTTATTCTACTTCTAAATTATGTTTACTGAGATGATGTTGGGTTATAACACTGTATATATTTATATAGGTTCACACTTCTACAAGTGTATGTTATGACACCTTGTCTACCAGAAAAGTCCCAGTTTTTTTCCACCACAGTCTGAATTTAAAAAATATCATATATATTTCAACATTTTTCTACAGACTATTTTATGCCACATAGACATAAAATTATTCAAATAATAAAATTTAAAGTTATGAGTGAAAATATGAAATATTTCCTTTACACAATTTTAGCATTCAACATTTAATCATTTGATTTACAGGATTTTATGTTTTCATTTTTAAGTAATTAAATTTTAATTGAAGTAATATTTAGATACCTCCACCAGGTATTGTCACTATAGTGCACCCACCACCGCTAAAATAAAATACTGCAACTGATGGTTTTTTACATGCAGTGTGATTTGCTGCTTCAGAAAGCAATAAGCTCTAGGTGAATAACTTATAACTAATGCAAGGTAACTATATTTCCATGTCAAAATATGTAGGATAATATAACAGAAGTTTTGATCATAATTAATTGAGATAATGGAAAAACCAATAAAAAGAATTTCAGACTATTTAGTCATATTTTATTCTGTAACATATTAATATTAATATCTTTATTAACATTGTAAAAGCTTTGAGAGTAGGAAGGTACACAAGTACTTAAATAGTTTATTATATTTTATTTTTGCTCAACAATTTGAGCAAATAATGTCCAAAATGTCTACCTATTAATATGTTAAAATATATGTGTTAGAAATATGTATATTTAGATTGGAAATGTTTCTTGGTATATAAATGGTTTTGGAGATTTTTTTTCAATACTATTTCTGCTCTCCAGAGTTCTGTGCTTTACAATTTATTGGATGAGAATTGGCTGTCTGAGAAAGCTAATTCAGAGGTGTGCTATTGAATTAGCCTTTAACACAAATAGTAATTCACTAAGTGGTGTCCCAGTTGCCTAGAAGAATGAACTATGCTCTAAATTTACATCCAGGGAGCAGTTTACATGGAAGACCAATTCTGGCTTCTTGTAAGCTCAGTATGAGGAAGTTAGCACTTGACATATTCCCAGATTTCAAACTAAAACCACATTGAAACACCAAATCAAGCAAAGTGAGGCAGATATATATTTACTACTTAACAATTTAATTAAATCAAAATGTTTCAATGCCAATGTTAAGTTAGCTTGTTTGCTACATCAATATTTATTTCTATGAGAAACAGAAATAGGCAGCTTGAGATAGAGAATTTGAATATATCTAACCAATGAAATTTACATATATAGTCAGAATCAAATAAATCTGTTCAAGATGTGACTAGCTAGTTTGTCTATTATGTAGAAACATTTATACTATATAATTGGCTAAAATATCCACTTTCTTCTGAATTATTTAACTATTATACTATTCTTCTCTATATAAATACTTGCTATTTATTTCAAGACAGTAGTACTAAACTATTTCCTTTCAACAAAATGCAAGTTTGATACAGTATTAGAATAGCAAGAGGATGCTGAGAAGACAGTTTAAGGCAAAATAATTTTAGACATATCAGGTATGAATGGCAAAACAAAGTAACAATTCAAGATTGGAGTTATAAGTCATATTGGAAATAAACCAGGGAATGTAGTAAATTTCTTAGTAGTCATGAAACTTTAAATTATATTATTTTTCTATATACATATTGCATTAAATATAGCCACATGGCAGAAGTTTATAATTATACTCTTGATTATGTACACTTATAATTTATTTTTATATTAACAAAAGTGAACTTGGAGGTAACTTTGATTATATTTTATCAAAAGATTGTAATTGTAGCCAATACATAGTAACTAACTTAATTGGTACATTGGCCCTACAGATGTAATAGGCAAATACATAATATGTTATATACTTCACTTTATGCTGGAGGGAAATAAATATTTTATATATAATGAATTCTGAAAAGCATCCTCTCTTTATTAAATGAACATCACTTAATATTGTTGAAATCCTCTTAACTTTGGGATCTCTTTTCATTCCAAAATGGACTATTAGTGATAAAGTTATCCATAGAACAGAATGATATAATCTCCAAAGATGAAAATTTGGTATCAACTAGTTACTTAAAAGTGTAAAACCCAATTAGTACTTCAATATTAATAAAAATATGTCCTCACTTCCAAGTTCCATTAATAATTTTATCATTTTCCTTAACTTTACTACATGACCCAGTCCCACCATAATATTTTTTTAATTGATAAAAGACATTATAGTTATGTGTTTGAATGCCCAAGTTGGGTGAACTTATGTAATTTGATAAATTACTAGTGGCATGGTAACATCCATCCAACAGGTATGAATTTATATTCCCAAAAACACAAAATGCAGTATAATAAACAGTTACCTAAATTAAAAAAAATTCTCTATCAACTAGATTGATATGTATTTCACTGATACTAAACATAACTAACAAATTATTTTTACTATGTTGTTTTCAGTGTTATTATATAATATGATGTATATTTATTACAATATACTTGTTTTATTTTATGAAAATTGAGTCCTAAACATTAAAAGCAAAAGTCAAATACAAGTAAAATCTAATAGACTAGGTATTTAAGTATTTATGTACCTTATTACTCTTGAAAACCTCTGCAGCATTATTAAAGATATTAACAAGTTACAGAATAAAATTTGACTACATAAGCATTCTTAAATAGATTGTAATCTCCATGAGAGAAAAGTCCTAATCGTTCTTTGAAATATTTTGTCCCAGAAGTTACCACTGTTCTCAATGCTTAAGTACCGGTTGGATATAGATAAAATATTTTCTGCTTGTTATTCTAGCCAAGACTGCTCCCTTTTTGTGATCTAATAAATCTTTTTCTACTGTAACTCTCCAGAATATTCTAATTTGTACCTTCCTATGAACTCAGAGAGTAATTGTCTACGCTGCTCATTTGAAAATGGAATTACAGGCATTGTGTGATAGCATCTTCTATTATTACCTTGTGGTTGATTATCTGTCATTTAATTTTCATAAGTTGATGCCCTATCTTTTAAGTTCCTCTAGGGCGGGCACCATGAATTAAATTTAATTTTGTCACTGAGACAGCTTATTAGCTGAGCCCTTAATACTTTTAAAACCACAATTTGGATAATCACAAACTGCAATTTCAGATAAGTTCATAGAACTAAAAAAATTTTATTTCTTAAGACACTCTGAAGTCTATCATTTAAAACACATTCATTTTCCAGTAGAGGAAAATTGATGCAAAAAATTACGTGCTACGTTTGATTTTTTAAAATCAGAATCCATTCTTATTCTACCAACTAGTGCCATATTATTACAATTATGTATAAATTGGTCATTCCTCTAAAATCTGAATCTAACCAACAATGGTACTATGCACTTTAATAACTTACTTGTAATTAATAAGTATTGATTGATTACTATATGAAAATAATTGTTTGAAACACTATTTACACATATTCAAATTTTGCTATAAAAAAAAAAAAAGTTTAGAACTCAGTACGGGAATGTTTTCATTTACAAGAATATTTCAAGGGAGAAAATGAGGATGGGTGTCGTCAGTTTATGTGCGTGATGGTAAAAACTGCATTTTGAGAAGTAAATCACATGATATAAGAGGTAGCACAGACTTTGGGGTGAGAACTAAATTTGAACTCCAGCTATGCAACTTGCTAGCTATATTTTGTTTAACCCTAATTTAATACTATTAGGCAGGGAATATAATAACTTCCTCACACATTTGCTGTGCTTAAATTAATTACTGAAACCAAATGTTATGCAGAATACTTGCATATTACAGTTATTATTTTCTTGTTCTTTCTTTAAAAAGGATTATAAATAACTTTGAAATAGAAAAGCCCCCTTTGTTCTCACAAGTTCATACAGAGTCACCTTCCGAAAAAAAAAAAAAACAGCCAAAATGGATACATTTTTGAAACAAGTCACAGATTATATATAATTACAAGAATGTCTGAAGTTTATTTTTTATATATATTTTTTCATTTAAACATCCTTGTTTATTTTTTCACAATATAGGATTTCTCCCCTCAGGTGCCACCACCGTTAACTTTTCCACCACCAGTCCAGCTCCACACTCCACCACACTCTCCCTCACACTCTCCTTCCCCTCCTGAGTGTCTCTGATCTCTGATCTACTATCAATTGTCAGTCTTACTAAAGACTAAGGATGAGTTTATTTTGAATTAAAAATGCATCAAAAAATTAAAGCATTTACAGTTATTTTCCTCATTTGCAAGGTTATTTATTATGCATTGTGCTGCAATATACTATTTTAGATAAATTAATTTCCTACTCCAACACATTTTTTTTAAAAGATTTATTTATTTATTTATACAAGCACTGGGTACAGTCAAAAGCGCGGGAGGGTGAGAGAATTCACCAGAGCCAGAGCGGGGAGCAGAGCAGGCAGAAGGACCTAAGTACACTGCTGAGGGGAGCAGCGGGCGGCAGGAGGGGTCTGCGCGCCATGTGGGACCCTCGCCCGGTGGCCGGGGATCGAACTGGCGCTGCAGAGGCTGTGGTCAGCTTCGCAACCCAGTGCTCAACCGCTACAACACCGGGGAGGCCCTCCAACACATTTTTTTTTAAAGATTTATCCATTTATGCATCAAGACCTGGGGTGCAGGACAGAGGAGTGGGGAATGAGAGGACTCACCAAAGACAGAGTGGGGAGCAGAACAGGCAAACTGCCTAAAATACACAGCTGAGGGGAGCAGCAGTCATGTGGGCTGCTCCCAGGCAGATGGGCCTGGACCAAATCTGGGCTGCAGTGGCTGGTGAGAGCTTCACAGGGCTGTCCCCAGCACCCGTGCCACCAGGGAGGCCCCAAACATTTTTAATTAAAAAATTCAAACACTATATGAAAGATACTTAAGCTAGGATATAAGCTTGAATACTCATATAATGAAAGTTCAAAATCTAAAACACAGCATTTCTTTAAACAGTATTGCATACACATGAACTCCCCATTTCTAATGCGGAACATTTCATAAGACAGTGATGCAACTTAACAGGAAGGACTTCTAAAATTTTCTTTTTCACAAATGTACCCAATTATTGTTGTTTTCAACATAATATGCATACTTATTATTATTGTCAATTAATGGTCTTGCCTAAGTATTAATATGCTATATGTTGCATAAATTTTTCCTGCTCATGCTTGATACATTATTATAAAATACAATGAGCAGCAATTTAAATAATTTCTAACATTACTCAAGAGATTACTTGCTTTTAGTAATATATCTCCATGAATTCTGAATTACAGTCAGATTTGTATTATTAGGACAAAGGATTTCAGGAAAGACAAAAAAGAGGAATGTTTAAGTAAAATTCTTTTTTTTTCTCCAGTGTCACTTAAGCATTATGAATGTTAAACACTAACTATTCTAACTATTCACACTTGTAATGATTTGGAATATGATGGATAGTAGGGACACCACATTGCATGTAGCTTCTTTTGTAATTTGAAGAATTATCTATGAGAGTATGTTGTAGATTGGCAGTTATCTGACTTAGGTGGAAAATTTCAAGTCAGATTTCACCTCTAGCAGAAAATGTCATCTTCACACCTCAGTTCACTGATATTACTTTTTGATTATGTAATTAACAGCCAATTTATTAAATTCTATATTAGATTCTAGAGCTTTGACACAGATCCTTAAGTATGGTTTACTAATTATATGTAGATTGTTAGGGTATTTCTCTGAATACTACATACAGAAGTGAAGCAACATCATGCTGAATTAAAGTTTTTGCTAAAATTCTAGGAAGTAGCTGCCTATTATTTCTCTCAGGAAATCTCAGGTTCTTGCATGCAGTAAAGAGGAAGATTTAATAATATCAGAGGTTAACTATTTTAAAGACCCCCCCTGCAGTTTTTCTTTTTACTGTTGCCATAGGAAATTATCTGCTAGATTTTTGGTCAGTTTACTGTGCTTTTCTCTGAAAACAGGTAATATTTAATTTATAATGTTTTCTTCATTCTTAGTGTATAAATATTAATAGCTTCCTGTGTTTGCCTTCTAGGACGCAGCATGATAGTAATAGAAATCTGTGAAACATGGATTTTGTCTCTTCTGGTTACAGCAGTTACATTTTAGAATAAAACATTTCTTAATTTTATAACATATATGGTCACAATTCTTCAGAAGTTTTTTCCTGAACTGCTAGAAATGTATAATAATTTCTTCATCAGAAATAGGAGCCTCCTTAATTATTGGCTCATCATTACATTATTTTAATCTAGAGCAAGGTAATGCTTATCTAATTAGCAAGAAACCATTAAGAGTTTATATAAAAATATTAAGTTTTCCCATAAAACATTAGTACATTTTTGGAAAACCTGATTACTAGGGAGCAGATATTAATTGTTTTGTATATTTTTCAAAAACATGCATCTATTCCTACGAATATTGAATTTTTATTATACCTTAATCCTTTCATATCTCTAGTGGGTCCACTCCCTTTGTTATTTGACCTTAGCTTCCATTCATTGTTCACGACTACTTTGAAAATTACATTCAGAATCTTGGGTACATGATCACTCTCTAGAGATCTTTTAGTATCTCAACTCCATGGACCTTTACATATTTTAGAGTCTTACTCTCATTTTTGAAAAAGTCCTAGAGAGACTCAAAGAATTTTTTCTTTTTTTTTTTTTAATAGAGGCATGTTATTTATTTGTTTGTTTGTTTGTTTGTTTGTTTATACATGCACTGGGTACAGTCAGAAGCGCGGGAGGGTGAGAGAATTCACCAGAGCCAGAGCGGGGAGCAGAGCAGGCAGAAGGACCGAAGTAAACTGCTGAGGGGAGCAGTGGGCACCAGGAGAGGTCTGAGCACCATGTGGGACCCTCCTCCAGTGGCCAGTGGCCGGGGAGCAGCCAGGGATGGAACCGGCGCCGCAGAGGCCGCAGGCAGCTTTGCAACCCAGTGCTCAACCGCTGCACCACCGGGGAGGCCCCTAAAGAATTTTTGATTTTTTATTTGCAATAATAAATTTGCTCTTTGACTGGACTAGAGAGATTATGGTAAATATTAGTCAATGTGTCTTATCTTTTATTTTTGATCTACTTAATTATTAGATTTTAGGCAAGAAATTATGTTTGCTTAAATTGTGTAGGAAGATTGGATGGCATTTATCTTAAGACTTGGATTTGCTCTGTCCAATATAAATAAATCTGGAAAGAATACAAACCGTATATCTTCTGTTGAGGCCACCAATCTTTGTTTCTCTGCTTCCAACTCTCCTTAGAAAGGATATTTAAATGTATCAGAAAGTGCTTACTACTGGACAGTTTTCAGACTCATGTTTATGTAGTACTGGACTGAGGCATTTAATGTGCCAAATATAATAATTACGGGGATTGTCATTTTCTATAAGGATCTTTTTTAGAAATTCAACTTAGATGCCTTGGAAATAATTTTTCTTCTTACCAATTATTACCAGGAGACTATGGTAATTACCCCAGTTTATAAAATTCTCACAAAATTAGTACAGACTATATAATAATCAGATTATGTCAATGGCATGCAAGACCTGGACTTAATAAAATTTAGCATATTTTTATGTATTTGTAAATTTCTTATTTCATGTGCCAGAGTTTGCATATGAATCCAAGTGTGTGTGTGATTTTCTTGTTGACACAGAGACAAATGCGCTATAATAAAATCTTGTGGCAAGAAATATGGAGCTATAACAAGAAAATGATGCCTTTTTTCTTTGATTCATACTAAGTAGATGAACGATATTGTAGAAGTCTAAATTTCAATTCATACTGAAATTTGGCTTGTTGCTTTAAAATTTGGGATCACTGATCTTGATCTTGTTTTATCTACCTGTCCATTCTAGATTTTACTAGACCCCTCACTTTGTGCAGTTAAGTATAAAAGAAACATTAAATAAATTACTCAGGAAATAATCTTTAAAAAATTTTCATAAACACCTGGGAAAATACCTAAAAGGCTGGTTTTTAGTTGAATTGTATTCCCCCCCAAAATTAACAACTTAAGTTCTAATCCCTAATATTCAGAATGTGACCTAATGTGGGGATAGGGTCTTTACAAATGTGATAAAGTCAAAATGAGATCATTAAATGGACACTAAGCCAAAATAACTTTTACTTATATAAAAAGGAAATACAAGCATAATGATGCACAAAGGGAAAATAAGGGACACAAAGAAAAGGCTTTATAAACCAGAACAAGTTCTAGGACAGATCCTTTCCTCATGACCCTCAGAAGGAACAAACTACTGACACATTAATGTCAAACTTATAACTTACAGAAATGTAAAGAAAAATAAATTTCTATCGTTGATGCTACCTGGTCTGTGATACTTATTATGGCAGCCCTACCAAACTAATACAGCACTTATCTCGCTGTCATGATTCCATTTGAGTATATCTCCTTCATCTTTCCAAAGTAATGTTTTAGTTAACTCAAATTAATGACCAACTTGTCATGTGACAGGCAAAAGAGCTAGATACTTTCAATGAAAATATTTTACACAATATGGATTAGTCACAGCTAACTCAGATTTAACAACCTGTTAAACCTCTCCACATAAAAATAGTGTAAGTTGAACTCACTCATTTTCTATTTCCCCTCCAGCCTTTCACTCTGCACATAGAATCAGTTACCAGCTAAACTTTATGAGTTCAAAATGTCCTTGAGGAAAAACATAAAACTTCTCTCTAAAAAAGAATACGTTATTGAAACAAAATAAAACAGAGTATGGTCTAGTACTCCATTTGTTGAATTATATCTGAATCATCTAACAACATTTTTTTAAATAAATTAAGTCAATGAATCAGAAATATTTTATATACAAGCATTCTGGTATTTTATTTAATTTTCAGTTTCTATCAGATTGACTTTTCTACAAATGACACAGATTAATGATTTAAAATTGTTTCTTAATTATTCCACAATGTTTAACATTTTAAAATGAGGTTCACATAAAGTAGACTAATTTAGTGCTTTGAGATTCATATTTTACAAATAAAATGTCCTGTGATATACAATATTATAGCATTACTCAAATATGGGAATTTGAAGAAAACATTTTAATTTTAGCTATAACTGAAATGCATTAATCCTAAAATTTTCCAATCTAGAGTCATAGATGTTAAAGGAAGTTTGAAACATACTTGTCATGTGCTGAAGAGAAGCTCCAGTTTATGGAATTTCTTTTTGAATAATCCTGAAAGCTTATTGAGCTATGAGCATTACACAAAAAGTAGCTCACCTCCATATGTCCTCAACAAAGCTAAGTTTCCTCAACATCAACAGTGAAAGTTCTAATGACAATTATAAAAGGAAAAAAAAAAAAGAATAGTTGGCAGGCAGGCAGGCAGGAAGGTAGGTAGGCAGGCAGGCAGGCAGGCAGGAAGGAAGGGGAAAATTAAAAAGTAAAAGAAAGGGAAAGAAAATTAAGGAAGAAAAAAATCTTTGATTGGAAATTTAAAAAATAGAAAGCTCTTTGCTATAAGAAAAAAAATTCAATTATATAAAATAACTTTGTAAGTTGGCTATTTAACAAAATGATGGAAAGATAAAACCAACAAAACATGAAGACATAAGAGACAAAAAGAAAACCCATGGACAAACTAGCACTTGGGAATCACAGTTTGTGTTAAATTTTGGTTTTTAAAATCATTAATCATTGGAAGCAATTGTTTCAAAAATCCCACTGATTTAAGTATCTTCTGCAATAACATTAAATTGCAAAGAAACATCTTTCCCAAAAAAAATTTTAGAAAAGAGAATATTTTATGTTGAAAAAAAAGGAAATTTCCCAGGACATAATTTTCCTTTAACATCATCTGTGCTTATGAATGTTACAAAGAAGAAAACCAATGCTTCTTTCTTTGTTGTTTGTTTCAAACATACTGTAGTTGTTAACAAGGGTGTGGGGCCTCCCCAGGGGCACAGCGGTTGAGCGCTGGGCTGCCAAGCTGCCCGCGGCCTCTGTGGTGCCAGTTCGATCCCCAGCTGCTCCCCGGCCACCAGAGGAGGGTCCCACATGGCACGCAACCTCTCCTGCCGCCCGCTGCTCCCCTCAGCAGTGTACTTCTTTCCTTCTGCCTGCTCTGCTCCCCGCTCTGGCTCTGGTGAATTCTCTCACCCTCCCTCGCTTCTGACTGTACCCAGTGCTTGTATTAAAAAAAAAAAAAAAAATGTGGTACACTTCTGACTTCAAAAACATCCTGATACTTTTCCTATTAGTTATTCAACTATGGTAATTGCTTTATTGCCCTACCTGTCACTTCCCTGGCCTGTAACATGTTTTGTTCTATGGTTAGAAAATAGGATACAATATGATACAATATCTGGCAAGGTGGCAAAGAGGAAGACACTGGGTTTACATCCTCCACATATTTGCAACCAAATTATACTTAAATAAAGACAATAACCTATGGTGATGAACAGATAGCTACTGTTTACATCTAAAGGGATTACATGGAGGAAATGGATAAGAAAAACAACAATTTAACTCTGGGGCAGAACTGGAATTTTACAACACCAGAGAATTAGAGGCAGAAGCTGTGTGGAGTCTCTTTGCTATTTTTGACTGGAGGATTCAAGCCTATGTTGGAAACTTCATTAGTATTTAGTGAAAAGGTAAATAGCTAAAAAGTAAATATATAAATATAAATAAAGGGGCCTCCCTGGTGGTGCAGCGGTTGAGCACTGGGTTGTGAAGCTGCCTGCAGCGTCTGCAGTGCTGGTTCGATCCCCGGCCACCGGGCGAGGGTTCCACATGGCGCGTGGACCTCTCCTGCCGCCCGCTGCTCCCCTCAGCAGTGTACTTCGGTCCTTCTGCCTGCTCTGCTCCCTGCTCTGGCTCTGGTGAATTCTCTCACCCTCCCGCGCTTCTGACTGTACCCAGTGCTTGTATAAATAAATAAAAAATAAAAATAAATAAAAATAAGTCCAAAATGTAAATGCAATTTTTTGATAAGGTGTCATTCTTACCATTGAAATCAGTGATATCTATAAAAGATAAAAACCACATGTAGTTGAAAAACAGTATTTATAAATTAGAGATTACATACTTCCAGCATTGCATATTAATTACATAGAGAAGTACAAAATATTTGATTTTTCTCACAGCAGAAGTTTAGAACAGAAGTTCTGCACTAAATATTTAGTCATTTGGGAAGAAGATATTTAAAAATAGGTAATCTGGGGTTTAGAAGGGACCTCAGAGACATTCTAAAACAATCATCCATTTGATATTTTAATCTCTTCAAAAGCATTGTAGCCAAGCAATCATTCTATCTATATTTGAACACCTGTTAGGACAAGTAACACCACATATTGTCTGCCAAATCTGTCTCTAGCATCTTGATTTTGCAAAGCTAATATTTAGTTTACATAAAGCCAAATATATTCCCTTTAGCCTCAATTTATTAATCGTTTTGGGCATTAAAAATGAAGAAAAGCCTGCCTATTGTCATAACAGACTTTAAATAAGCAAACATAATTATTATGTCTCCTATAATAGCCTATAACACACATAATGTATATACAGACATCACTTTAGAGAACTTAAGAGTTGATTGTAAAACTTTTTACCACATCGGCTTCCATCCTCTCCATACCAATTCCAAGGAGGGAGTGAAAATGCTTTATTTTTTGAGATTACAGATGCACTTGAATGTGAATAAAAGTATGACATATTGGGTATTTGCAGAGAGAATGGACTGTATGTTGAAGTTTTTTCTGCCAGTTTACTATTTCCTTTCCTTATATTTCCAATTTGATTTGTCTACTCAAGTGTTGGAAATAGCATTTTTTTTTTTTAAATAGAGGCATGTTTTATTTATTTATTTGTTTGTTTTGTTTATACAAGCACTGGGTACAGTCAGAAGTGCGGGAGGGTGAGAGAATTCACCAGAGCCAGAGCGGGGAGCAGAGCAGGCAGAAGGACCGAAGTACACTGCTGAGGGGAGCAGCGGGCGGCAGGAGAGGTCTGCGCGCCATGTGGGACCCTCCTCCGGTGGCCGGGGAGCAGCCGGGGATCGAACCGGTGCCACAGAGGCCATGGGCAGCTTCGCAACCCAGCGCTCAACTGCTGCGCCACCGGGGAGGCCCGGAAATGGCATATTTTAATTGGTTGCTTTAAAAGTGTTTTGCCAAGATGCCATGCTTAAAGTTAGAAAAGTTTTACCTAGTCAGAATTTCATGTACACACATATGTAACAAGCATTCCCTATGTAATTTTCAAGGATGTAATAACACAGAGTCACAAATGTCCAAATCATTTTACTTTGAAATATGTGTATTTAGAAGGAAATATATTAAAGTAACTGGTTCATATTTATCTCTGGGAGACATGGGTGGGCAGAAGTCATGGGATTGTATTTTTAATGGTACATTTCATGCAGTATTTACCGATGTTGATTTTTAGTGATGCACATCTGAAACTTATGTAACATTTCAATGTTCCTTCAATGAAAACTAATACAAATAAATTAATGATACATGTTAACATCACAGATCTTTCAAGAAACTCAGCTGCTAGTAAAAGAAAAAAAAATAACAGATACATAAAACACATTTTTTTTTTTTAAATAGCAACAACAGGGCCTCCCCTGGTGGCCCAAGCGGTTGAGCACTGCACTGTGAAGCTGTCCGCAGCCTCAGCAGCGCCGGTTCGATCCTTGCCGGCCTGCAAGGGTCCCACATGGCTCGGCAGACCTCTCCTGTTGCACCCGCTGCTCCCCTCAGCAGTGTATTTCGTCAGTCTGCCAGTTCTGTCCCCTGCTCTGTCTCTGGTGAATCCTGTCACCCTCTAGTGCATCTGTCCTGTACCCCAGTTCTTGTATAAAATAATCTTTAAAAAAAGTTCAAAAATAATATAAAAATAAAAATAAAAATAGCAACAACAAAGTGTTTGAAAGATGAAAGAGAAGCAATCTGAGAGAGAGATACTGTTAATATGGTGCTGGTGGAAATCTAGAGACTTTCAAGCAGTGGAAGTTTGAGAAAAGATGACATTAGTGCAGTGATGAGTCAATCAACTGGAATGCTGAGTGAAATAATAATGATTAAGAGTATGTTTTAAAATCTGCTGGTTAGTGTGTACAAAAAATCAGAAGAGAGAACCAAATATTAGATCTCCATCTCCAAATAAGCAAGTAAAGTATAACCAATACAAGCTTGGTTGTGGTTTCAGCTTTTCAGAGAAGTTAAACATGAAATTTAAGATTATATAAGAAAGGACAACAAGACTCATGTAAAATAATTAGGTTGTAGAAGGATAAACAGTAGAATTAGGGAGCATAGAGAGATCAAAATGCTAATTTAGGTATTTTGTTCTGAAATAAAATCAAGTGTTATGCTTCTCATTAAGTGGGAAGTTAGCTTGAGGGAAGGAGAATAAAGTGTTGCAAAATGTTCTTCAAAATCTAAAATGACCTCTTCCTCTATTTCATCTTGATTTAAAATACAAACAATTGTATGTCATGCCTTTATTTCCAGTTCAAACCTAAAAAAATATAACATCAGTAAATATAAATGCATTGTTGGATGCTGCAGAGAAACAGAACAGAGAGAACTCAGTCTTAGGAAAGACTTTTTTTTTGAAGAAATGGATTAATGATTTCAATCTCAAGAAAAAATGAAGAGATATGTATAAGAATAATAGATAGTGGTGGGCCTCCCCTGGTGGCGCAGCGGTTAAGCGCTAGGTTGCGAGGCTGCCCGCAGCCTCTGCAGCACTGGTTCGTTCACCGGCCGCCGGCGAGGGTCCCACAAAAAAAAAAAAACAAACAAACAACAACAAAAAAAATATAGATGGTGATTATATAGCAGAAGGAGAAAGAATTGAAGATAAAGAGCACAGTGTGTTTGAAAAAAAAATACAAGTTATTTTCTAAGAGTGTGGAACTCAATGGAGGGAGTAAAAGACTAGATTGAAGGTGATGATATGGACCAGACTCTTGTGTTCTGGGCTAAGAAATTTGGAATGACTTCATGGGAATTCAGCATTAAGTATGTGATCTGAAAAATAATAATAACACCAGTGGGAATAATTATAAGATGCTTTGGGGTAAAGGGTGAAATAAAAAAAAATATTTTCTACTATTAAAATAATCCCATTGAAGGGGCCTCCCTGGTGGCACAAGGGATTAAACACAGCACAATGAAGCTGTCTCAGCCTCTGCAGCACGAGTGCGATGGCTGGCCTGGCAGATACCCGCATGGTGCAACAGACCTCTCCTCTGTTACCCGCTGCTCCCCTCAGTAATGTTTTCAATCAGTCTGCCTGTTCTGCTCCCCACTCTGTCTCTGGTGAGTCTTCTTACCCTCCACACCTCTGGCATGTACCCCAGTTCCTATATGCATAAATAAATAAATCTTTAAAAAAATAGTCCAATTAAAGATTATGAGGACCTGACCAAGATTAATATAGTAAGAATAAAAAGGAAAGAACAGAGTTTAAAATCACTAAGGATTTATGATCATAGACCTTACTCTATGTTTAGGAAGTTTATTTAGACTACGTTGGTAATACTATTTACTAGGACTATAAAGTATGTTTTTCAGTATGGTAACACAGAAATTGAGTCCAAATCTCAATGAATTTGCATTTAGGAGGAAAAGGGCAATGAGAATTCTATATTTATGAACTATAATGTTTTGAAAATCAGTACTATGATAACAACTGGTTTCATTAGGCATGTTATATTTCCTTCAAGACATAACATTTTAGGGCCTCCCTGGTGGCGCAAGGAGTTAAGACAACCTATGAAGCTATTTGTAGCCACCGAAGCAGGAGTTCGATCCCCGGCCAGCCAGGGAGCAACCCACATGGTTCAGCAGACCTCTCCTGTCTCACCTGCTGCTCCCCTCACCAGTGTACTTTGGTTGATCTGCCTATTCTGTTCCCTACTCTGTCTCTGGTGAATCCTCTCACCCTACACATCTCTGGCCTATACCCTAGCTTTTGTATGCATAAATAAATAAATCTTAAAAAAAAAAGACATACCATTTTAAAATAAGGGTTTATTTCAAATTATATTATGTAAGTTATATTATGTAAGTTTTCAGGAATTTTGTGTCCAGACTGAATTAAGTGAAAAAAAGCAAAATGTGGACTTATGTAGAAGGCATCCATCCACACAAAGAAACAGATTTTTATTCTTCACAAAAAAACCCCTCAGTCTTGAATATTAAGCAGCACATTTTCTAAAAGGCACAAGATATTAATCCTGATATAAGGAAAGGTCATTAAAAACCAAAATATTATAATAAAATCCCCGTGGTAAATCAAACAGTAGCTTCTGAAATGCAGAAAAAATATGATTTCAATAAATGATTAGAAATCAATTTATATTCTAGACAACTCTGACTGCATCAGTTATATCTAAACAATGAAATTCAAGTGAATAATATAGAAATCAGAATTAATACCTGTTATGAATTTTATATCATTTATGTATTCTTTATAAGTGATGTAATTACAGAAAAAGAGAGCTGGTTCTTCACTAAGAAATGATTTTTTCAATCTGGGCTTGTAAAATAGTTTACTAGGAAACAATAATAATTTCACACAAATGCAAAAGTCAATTACTACCCTAATATCATAATAGCGATGATAAATATTCAATTTTTTTTAAGATTGATTGATTGATTGATTTATACAAGCACTGGGTGCAGTCAGAAGCATAGAAGGGTGAAAGAATTCACCAGAGCCAGAGCGGGGAACAGAACAGGCAGACTGATGAAAATACACTGCTGAGGGGAGCAGCGGGCACGGCAGGAGAGGTCTGTCACAGCATGTGGGACCCTCACTGGTGGCCAGGGATCAAACGGTGCTACAGAGGCTGAGGGCAGCTTCGCAGTCCAGGGCTCAAGCATTGCACCACCATGTGAGGCCCTGTTTTTTATGTTTCATTCATATAAAGTGACTCAGACTTGAGATTTCAAGAGGTATATTGAATGGTAACAGATTGGTCAAACACTTCTGATTATGTACTGTTACATTAAACCATACAGACATGCCCTTTTTTACTAAGTCATAGTAACAAGCTATCGATATTAGAAATAATAAATTAACCAATAAATTAGTAGGCTACAAATTATTACAGAACAAAAATCTGTGTGTTTCTTTATGCACATAATGAACTAACAGAAAGAGAAATCAGGAAGAAAATACCTGTATACCAAAAACTGAAGCTGTGTTGCAGGACAGAAGACACAAAAAGATGGAAAGGTATTCAGTGTTCTTAGATTGGAAACAGAATCAGTAAAATGGATATATTTCCTAACATAGTTACATACTCAAAATAATCCCTTTCAAAATCCCAAAGACACTCTTTATAGAAATATAAAGAAAAAATCAATAAATTTGTTTAAAATAATAGAAGGCCCAGAATATTCAAAGCTATCTTGAGAAAAAAGAACACATATGGAACTATCATGCTCTCTGATTTTATTTTTTTTTATTTTTTTTATAGAGGCATGTTTTATTTGTTTGTTTGTTTGTTTGTTTGTTTGTTTGTTTTTGTTTATACATGCACTGGGTACAGTCAGAAGTGCGGGAGGGTGAGAGAATTCACCAGAGCCAGAGCGGGGAGCAGAGCAGGCAGAAGGACCGAAGTACACTGCTGAGGGGAGCAGCGGGCGGCAGGAGAGGTCTGCGTGCCATGTGGGACCCTCCTCTGGTGGCCGGGAGCAGCCGGGGATCGAACTGGCGCCGCAGAGGCCGCGGGCAGCTTCGCAACCCAGCGCTCAACCACTGCGCCACCGGGGAGGCCCATGCTCTCTGATTTTAAACTACACTACAAAAAATAGTAGTTAAAAGAATTTATTATTAGAATAAAAATAGACATATAGCTCAATTAAACAGTATTGAGAACCCAGAAATAAGACCACACACATAGATAACTAATTTATGACAAAGGTGTCAAGAGCTTACAACAGAGCAAGGAAAGTTCCTTCATAAATGGTTCTGAGAAAACTGGACTACCACATTCGAAAGAATTAAACCAAATCACTACCTAATACCATACACAAAAATTACTTAAAGATCTCTGACATCAGCATTAGAGATGGACTCCAATGGTATGGGAGACAAAACCAAAAATAAACAAATGGAACTAAAAAATATAAAATAACAAGATTCTGCCCAGCAAAAATAACTTGCTTCAAAATGAAGAGACATGGTACTGAATGAGAAAGATATTTATAAACCACATGTCCAACAAGGTGTTAATATCCAAAATATTAAAAGAACTTATAAAATTCAAAAGTAAAAAAAAAAATTAAAAAGTGGGCAGAGAATCTGAACAGACAATTCTCCAAAACAGATATCCTGATGGTCAACAAACACATGATAAGGCATTCAACATCTCTCACTATAGAGAAATGTAAATCAAATCAATGAATATCACCTCACATCTGTGAGGATGGTTATTATTCAGAAGACAAGAAATCACCAGTGTTGGAGAGGATGAGAAGGGGATCCTTATTCATTGCTAGTGGAATGTAATTGGTGCAGCAATTATGGAAAGCAAATGGAGATTGCTCAAAAAATTAAAATGGAAATTCCATGCAATCCAGTTATTGCTCCTTTGTTTAATCAAAAAAATACAAAAACATTAACTCAAAGAAATACATGGACCCCCATTTTTTTGTTTTATTGAGGTAACATAAGTTTACAACACTGAATAGCGAATCAGAAGTACAGGATCACACTCTTTTAACCATAACTACCAAAAACGTATTCATAGTCCTCCAATATAGTCCATTGGGCACCCCCATTTTATTGCAGCATTGTTTTTAATAGCCCACAACTGGAAATAACCTAATTGTCTATTGATTGCTGAATGGATAACAAAGTTATTGTTTTTATATACAATGCAATACTATCCAGCTATACGATGGCTAAATTCTACCATTTTTAAAAACCTGGATGGAACTAGAAAGAATTATAGTGAGATAAGTCAGATGGAAATAGACTAACAGCATATGATTTCACTCATTTTGTGGAATATGGAATAAACAGGTGAGCTAAATGAAATAAAAATAAACTTTTGGACTGTAAGAGCATTTAGTGGTTATGAGAAGGGAAGAGGATGGAAGGGATGTAAATCAGAAAAAAAGGAGACAATAGTCAGGTGAAGAAGACATCTGACTTTAGTAGTGAACTTAATCTAATATATACACATTTTGACTCTCAAGGTTTAACATCTGAAACATACATTATAATGTAATATTATTTCAATTTTAAAAAGATAAGGGCTTTATGCATTTTCAATCATACTCTGGGTGATTGCTTCTGATATTGGAGAATAAAACTAAGAAATATGTCTTTAAGTTCATGATTTCATATAGATGCCTTCAATGCCACCCAACATTTTGCATTTTTTCTATTAAAAGGCAAAAATGATTTTTAGATAAATATACTTGAGTTTTTTTCCCAGCCCCCCCAAAATAGAATGAAATAAAATTTAAGGAACTGAATAACTGTCAAGAAACAGATGCATTTAAAAGAAGCACAGAGAAAGAAGCAGCAGCTGTTTAAGATTATGGAACAAATGACAAGTGGTATACATGGCACCTGTCCTTTTGTTTCTTTTATTCCTAAACATTGTAGTTTGTTTATATTTTCTCTCTCGTTTGTCTCTTTACTCACTATAATTCCCTCTCTACATTTTCTTTTCCTTTTTGTTTCTTATAATCTTGTCTCTTGTTTATCATCTGTATCTTGTGGAAATTATAAGAAAGTGACTAGTATTTTTATACTTTAGTTTGTTCTATAAATATACATATTCAAGACACCAATCTCTTTCTTAGAAAATCTCTTCCTTAGAAAATAATGTAAAAGGAATTTAATAACAGGCATAAGTGGTTGTATGTTCTTAAGCAAATTTTGCAGTTACTTAGCATGTATAATTTTTTTGCTCTTTTTTTCCTGCTTAAAGCAAAAGAACTATTTATATTTCTAAAACACATATTTTCTGAAAAGTCAGGATTGGAAAATATATGATAAGATAATCCACTAAATCACATGTCACCTTCTTACTGAAATATTAATATAAAATCTTAGCTTCGCCAATTGAAATTCACGATCATGCACAAACACATTTTAAAGCAGAAGTTAGATCAGTTAGAAGATAATGATATACTTTACTATTATAATGATGATCTTGCACTTTATAGTAACTTTTCAATAAGAAATCAGAGTAGTGATTTTCAGAGATTATCTAGCAAATCTCTTTGCCTTTTGATTTGTTACAAGCACAAGAGCAAAACTTTCACATTCTCACATTGTTCAAACAGAATAATTATTATAACTGGAGGTAAAGTAACACATGAAATACTTATCAGCACTCTTAAACCTTACTAGTATATTAACCAGAATTTTCCCATATTTTCTTCTTTTCCCCGTGTGATATGCCACTGTATTCCCTTTCCTTTCCATGTGAATTGCAATTCCACTCTCAGTGCAGAACATGAGACTAGTTCCTCTATATAACACCTTGTGGCAAATATAGGTTTGGATTTTGTCTCTCAGATTGTTGGTTGATGTTTTTAGTGTTTAAAACCTAATGATTAGCTTTTCAATTCTTACTCTTGCATATATTTCATCCTCATTGCCATTAAAATGCACTCTTTAATGAACTTACAGGTTTAAATTGTACATTTATATTATAAAGTTATACATAATTTATGTGAACATCTATAAATACCTAAAAGTTGGTCTTAATATTCTTCAGTCATAAATTTGTATATGTTGAAAAAGTTATGCTTGACTTTAAAAAAAAATGTTGAACATGGCATATCATACCCCCATGATTCATGGACATGGAACCCCATTTATGATGCTCATAGCTCTGGTGGGTTCTCAAGATCCAATTTGAGCCACAGCAATCTTGTAGAATGTTAGGCTATGATTTTCAAGTATTACCCATACCTTCATAAATAACCACAGAAACAACATACTGAAACGTGGGTAAAGGAGCTGAGAAAGAGCTGACCTTTGTGAGTATGAATTGCATAGAAGGGATCTTCCCAGTTAATTGTTTATTTGGAATTCAGATTTGTTTATGAAAACTGTAGTGGGTCCTCATCCTACCTGGAGTATTCACAGGGAGATGAAACCAAAATTTTAGAACTGACCTTTATAAGGATAAAGAAACATTTAACAGAAGACATAATGGTTCTATATGTATAACTGTGACTTTTCTACAGCAGTGTCAGTGACAAGGGAAACAAAGTTGTGCTTAGAAAAAAGAATGTTTTCCCCTTCTATCTTTGTGCTGAACTTCACTAAATTCTTTGTATATTTATGGCTATATTTGTAGCACATTCTTTTATTTAGGGAACAATCATCCATATACCTGTAAAAGACTACTTCTTTGAATACATGAATAACATTTGAATAATATTTGAGTTAACATATGTGACAGGGAAATATAATGTTCATTTTTATGCATAGTAATTATGACCCTTTATATTCTACTATGGCCCATTTTGATAGTCAATTAAAAGTTACAAAAGAAATGACCAGATTCTTTGCTCATTAATCAATTTAAAAATATTCATGAACTACTTGTTAGGACTATGTAGTATTTTTTTGAACTTAAGAATTTAATAATGCTTATAATACATTAACTATGACTATGCTGAATAAGATACTGCAAACTATGATTTTAAAAAGATACACTACTATGAACTCACTTATCATCAAAATACACAATGCATTCCTAGGTTTTTGATGATTCTGTAATACTATATTATACAGATTCAACTACTTTGCTTTAGCATTTTAGTTTTTTAAAAGGATATTATTATTAGAGAAATAAGTCAATCAAAGAAATTATGAAACATCAGTTTTTACATGAGTCATACTGGTGAATTAGGAGAATACAAGGAGAAAAAATACATTAAGGTTTTTTACAGCATGGGGGAAAACGAAATCTTAAGGAAACCATGTATCACTCATCCGTATATGTGATACATATTTTAATACTTGTATCTGTGGTTTACAATTCATACCTTGTTTTGGTATTAATGTGAAATGTGTGTCTTCTATTAGAAAGTTTAAATATATACATCTCATAAAAATGGCAGAAGGATGAATAAAATTAGAATTCAGAATACTCATTTATACATCAAAACATATGAAATGTATAATTTCTTAGCTTTCTAATATTATGTCTTCCACCAAGACAGCCTTGAGGGATGTAAAACTTAAGAACCCCGATCAAAAATTATATTATTTGTATTAAAATATACTATCATTTTTGGGGTTCTATATATGATTATTATTTTTTTGTTTACAATCAAGCCTATGATGAAATTTTAGGAAATTTCATGGAAATTTTCACAGGAAATTTCATGCCTGATCACAGTACCTCATGCAATTAACAAATACTTAAATTAAAAAACTTACAAAATGAGTCCACAGTTAACATTCATTTAAAGTTATTTTCTTCTAATATCTTTTGTTCTTTTTCAAGACTCCATCTAAGGCCTACATCTTACTGACTTGTCATTGGTAAATACATTTCCCCAACTGTTTTAATAATCAAATTGAAAAGAATTATACAAAAGTTTGTAACATTCTATAATATTGCATAAGAACTTCAATTTCCATTCTGTATTCTATATCATGATATTTTAAATTCTCATTTATCAAGTTCATTTACTATACTAGGTCGCTACTCTTTCTTTTGTTGTATTTTTCTACTGTAGGCTTCACTTTAATTTTTTTGATATTTCACATATAATTTTACTTATGTATTACTGATACTATACCAATAATCAGCACCTATAACATGAATGTCATACATTTACTTATTTTATTCTCCCAATTTTTTACTGAAAAACTTGATAAAGGTGAATTGAAAACAACACTTGAAATGATCCCATTCAATTTAGAATCAGGTTTCTATAACATAGTTCACTAGTTTTAGTTGACTTTAGTTTCTTGAACCTCAGTCATTTTTAAATAATTGCAATAAAACAATACTACTGTATGTATCTCATAATACCTAAGGAAAAGTAAAAAATATCTACAGTGTGTTAAGTACTATAGCAGTGGTTCTACAAATTTGAAAAAAATACTAGAATGACCAAAACAGCTCTTATAAGTCCAGATTCCTACAATCCACCTGAGTATAGTTCTGAAGCTATGAAATGGAAACCTAAAGTAATAGAATTAAATACTCTGAGTTATTACTAATTTTACCTGTGATTACTTACTGTAAATCAAAAATACCCAGTGAGTGAGGGGGGGAGAGGGTTGGTAGACTATTGATTTGTATATCTCATTGTCAAATTATACATTCTTGATTTGCAAACTCCTGTCCCAATCTACCCTCTGCCCTCTGCCTTTTGTCTAGTTTTGATTTATCTAAGTTGATCCATTAACTAATATGTAGAGGAAATTTTTTTTTTTTTATTTTTTACATCATTTTTCATTTTTAAACAATGTTTGCTTCCCCCCACGCCCTCAGGCATAGTCCCCACAAAGTTTCCTTCACCAATGCACCCGTGCAACATCACCTCAGTCCCCTGAGCTCTTCCCCTCCCTCCCTCTGATCCCTCTCCCGGCTCCTCCCCTGCAGGATGGCTCTGATTTATAATTGTCTGTTTTTGCTTTGTTGTGCTTTGTACTATTATTTTTTTTTTTACACTGATGTCTTATTTGGTTCCCCTATATTCCTGCTATAAGTGAAACCATCCGATATTTTTCTTTTTCCTTCTGGCTTATTTCACTGAGCATAATTCCTTCTAGTTCCTTCCACATTGCTGTGAATGGCAGTTTATCTTTTTTGATTGCTAAATAATATTCCATTGTGTATATATGCCATATTGAAGAGGAAATTTGAATCGAAAATAATTCAGTTTCTTTTATTTTCTTGCCCTCATAAAACTACTTTTGTATCCCAAATAAAAGTATCCTTTCTTCTATAATTTCAGAAACAATTAAAAAGGCAGTAAAGGGGCCTCCCTGGTGGCGCAGCGGTTGAGCGCTGGGTTGCGAAGCTGCCCGCAGCCTCTGCAGTGCCGGTTCGATTCCCGGCTGCTCCCCGGCCACCAGAGGAGGGTCCCACATGGCGCGCGGACCTCTCCTGCAGCCCGCTGCTCCCCTCAGCAGTGTACTTCGGTCCTTCTGCCTGCTCCGCTCCCCGCTCTGGCTCTGGTGAATTCTCTCACCCTCCCGCGCTTCTGACTGTACCCAGTGCATGTATAAACAAAAAACAAAAAAAACGAACAAACAAATAAACAAACAAACAAACAAACAAATAAATAAATAAATAACATGCCTCTATAAATAAATAAATAAATAAAAAAATAAAAAGGCAGTAAGGGAGATATTTTGAAGTGCTAAAAAGGAGAGAAAAATTCTCAGTAACAGGGTAGATTTATAACTCATAAGTAACAACTTAGTTACTATAGAAGAGGATCCGAAGAGTCTATGAAGTCTAATAGAAGTTAATAACAAAATGAGCATTCCTATCCAATGGTTCTAACATATTGTAACTTGCACACTGGAAGTTTTAAATGAAGTATTCTTTTCACTAGAACACCTTCTGAAAAAGAGATTAGCCACCTATATAGCTTCACTTTGAGAGATCATTAAATCTCACACAAACAAATCATAATTAAAATAGGAAAGTCAGTCACAACCTTAGACTTTCCTGCCTTGAATCTCCTGAGAGATGCAATTTCATCATTTTATAGACTTAGAAAGTTAATCTTAGAAAAGGAAAAACCTAACTCTAAGTTATTTCAGTTACAAACTGAAAATACGAAGATTATATTACAAAATTTATTGTGAGATAATAAACCAATAAATAAAGAATCATTATAAGAATAACGGAAAAAAACCAAAGAGCTGAGAAATCATTCTGGTACCAGACACACTGTAGCATTTTCTTAGATTTTACACAATTTGAAAAGTAGTAGGGTCTAGAGTAATTAAAGAAATTTGGCCTAGAAAGATTTGTTTTCCTAGACTACAAATCACAAAACATGAGGGTTACAGTGGAGAATTCAGAGAAATCCAAACAGTCAAAGGCATTCCCATTGTGTTGAAAATAATATTCAGTGAAAACTTAGAATCGTCATAAGCAAAATGGTGATGGGAAACAAAACAATAACACAAAGTCCAGAATAAGTTCGTGAATTATAGCAAGAGTTGAACTTCCTCAATGAGATGCTGAAATCTCAAAAAAAGAAGAAAATTCTATAGACCATAAAGCTTGAAAAGTTGTTTAGTAATTAAAAATTGCCACATTAAAATTTTCAGCGGAGGTATTTATTAAAATGTCCTCTCTCAGGAAAGACAAACTCCTTTACTGCATACACTTTTGAGATTAATAAACCAGGAATATAATAAAACTAAAAAAAAACTTTCTACTTTTTTTTAATGAAGACATTATTTCTTGGACATTTTAAGATGTTTTCCTTTTTCTGGTAATTTATTTTAAATTAAGCAGTATAAAATGTGAAATCAGTTTAATTTAAAGTTGTAGTAGAACTAATTCTAATAATGAAATAATCCCTTACAGCAAGTCTTTGAGTCATTAGAGGATTTTCAGATAATTTCTTATGAATGCAAACAAGATAATCACAGGAGTGCATATATCAAGTAGCCCTTTCTTCAAACACTAGTGGTTATGCATATTCAACAGAATGCAAATATTGACTTTTCTGATAGCAAGTGGATCAGATTGAAAAGTGTCTGATGGGAAACTATAATCATGTTGTGTAATGTGTTAATGACCTTCACGCCCTCTGTGCCAAGGGTGTATTTCACTTGAATCTCTGATTCTGCTAACCTTTAAACAGTTTCCACAACTTGCAATATAAAATAGACATCTGGAAAAGGGCAGTCTCTGCCATTACAATAAAGGGTTGGAAGAAATAAACAGTCCTTGTGTCTCATAATGTTTCTCAGGAGATCCAAGGCAGGAAAGCCTAAGGTTGTGACTGACTTTTCAAAGAGACAAAGTTACACAAAAAAAGCTTCCTCCGTCTAAATACAGTGAGAATAGAAAAGGTCAGCCAATTGTATATCAAGTAATCAATAGGCTGTGCAAATATGATACTCATATTAGATGTAATCATTTAATATTTCAAGTAGGAAAATATCCTAGTATATTTCTATCAAGATAGCATTTAAAATATCACAGCTTGCTTTACATTTTCTGAACATAGCCCACATGCTTTGAATGCCAGACAAAGCATAGCTGTAAAATCAAAGTTTAAAAAAAGATGGTTGACTATAAATCAGCTTTATACAGGTACGCTAACAAGTTAAAAACAAATGTTAGTTTATTTAAATATAAATGTATTAAGGAAATCAGTCTAATCTCAGAAATATTACTCACTGCATGATTTCATTCATGTTTTTCTGGAAAAGGCAAAAATATTGGGACAAACAGCAGATCAGTGTTTGGCAGAGTTAGGGTGCAGGAGATTTGGCTAAGGGCTGGGTATTAAGGAGTAGTATTGGGTGATTGATCTGTTCTGTTTTTGGATGTGATGGTTATTATAGAAAACTATACAGGTCGTAGAACATAGATCTGTCCATGAAAATAGGAAGTAGCAATAAATTTCACATATATGTGATTGTATGTATGAATGTTTCCAAACTCAGAAAAAATCCTACATGGGGATCTTTATAGGTGCTTTATTCATAGTACCCCAAACTTGGAAGCAGTCAGGAAGTCCTTCAATAGATGGATGGATAAATAAACTGTGATACATCCAGATAATGGAATATAACTCAGCACTAAAAACAAGTGAGCTATCCAGCCTCTCTCTCTCTCTCTATATATATATATATAGCTATCCAGCCTCTCTCTATATAGATATATATATATAGAGAGAGAGGCTGGATAGCTCACTTGTATATATATATATATATATATATATATATATATAGAGAGAGAGAGAGAGAGAGAGAGAGAGACCTTAAATGCATATTATTAAGTGAAAGATGCCAGTCTGAAAAGTCTACATACTATATAATTCTAACTAGACATTCTAAAAAAGTAAAAACTATAGAAACAGTTTAAAGATTAGTGATTGTTAGTGATTGTTAAGAGTTATATGGGGGTCAACAGGCATAAATTTTAAACAGTTTAAATGTGAGTGAATTATTCAACAATGCTACCTTTTTAAAAATATATATAAAATGAAAAATTGTGATAAGTGAAATATAGTAAAATATTATCAATTATTTTCCTACAATTAACATTTACTTATATGCATAGAAATTATATAATTTTTTTCTATTGAAGTTCATTAAAAAATACAATGGGACACCTGATTAGATATAAAAATTTATAGGATGGTGAGAACATAGATGTTACAATGAAAGACTATTTAGCATTTATTTTAGGGTACAATCTTGTTCTTCCTGTGCAAAAAGTTTTAGAATCATAACCTTCTTGAGAATGGACTGAATCAACAACTCATTCCTGGATTTTTTTCAATGTATGAAATATGAGAACTCTAACACACAAAGTTTTATTTATTTTTTTAAAGATTTGTTTATTTATTTATATAAGCACTGGGTACAGTAGAAGTGCGGGAGGGTGAGAGAATTCACCAGAGCCAGAGTGGAGAGCAGGGCAGGCAGACTGACGAAGTACACTGCTGAGGGGAGCAGCGGGCGGCAGGAGAGGTCTGTACGCCATGTGGGATCCTTGCCCAGCGGCCGGGAATCGAACCGGCACTGCAGAGGCTGCAGACAGCTTCACAACCCAGCGTTCAACCGCTGCGCCACCAGGGAGGCCCCACACACAAAGTTTTAAAATGAGCAATGGCTATCAAATGATTACTCTCTCTAGTTCAGTGTTAGATGTGTATGCCCAAACTTGCTATCTTCAACCCACCTGGAGATCAAATTATAGCAGCTACTAGCAGGAATGTTAACAATGAGGTCCCAGAAGTGTGTAAACGGAAATAGAGTTTGTGATGGAAAAAAAAAAAATTGTCTAGATGTGGACTAAATTCCCAACACTAATTTCCTAACCAAATTGATAACATTGTTATCGATTTTGAAATATCATCAAGATTTAAAAAATGACAGGTCTATAGAGATATTCAAACTGGAAATACCATGTTTTAATCTCTTATTATTTTTGATTTCATTTTATGTAAATTAATTCACACAATGCATTGCTTTGTCTAATACCTACTGAATAATCGATGTCATTTTATAATCTCCGGCCAATTTTATACCTAAGGTAATTGAACTTTGGGAAAGCAGAAAGAATAAGTTCCTACAGAGCCAGGAGATACCAAAATGATTAAACCAGGTCAGTTACGACAGTAACAACTATCCTCAGATCGTGTCTCCTTTCTCTCTACTCATTTCCCTTGATTAGTTCATTATATCTGCTAGAAGATAATAATTTGGAGGGACTTTGTCGTGTATTCTATCAATTTAAAGATATGTCAAACCTTTATATCATTAATTCCTTAAAAGACAGCTAACAAAGTTCTGTTGTGTAACCAAACAATATGTTAGGAATAGGAGATATAGTAGTCACCACAACAGGCAGAATCACTGTCTTCAGGTGTTCACATTTTATGAGAGGCAAACAATAAATAGCATAAATGAATGCATAGTTTGCAAGAAGGCAATAAGTCTACCTAAGATGAAGAGAGAAAGGAGATCGGTAGAAGTAAGGAATGCTAAGAGAAAGAGAAAACTGAGCCTTGAATAGGAGATTTAGGGTAGATTCTCTAGAGAATATGGCCTTTAAAGTTATATGTCAAGAGGGCCTCCCTGGTGGCACAGGTGGCTGAGCGCAGCACTGTGAAGGTGTCCCGCAGCCTCTGCAGTGCCGACTGGATCCCCACCAGCCACAGAGATGCCCACATGGCACCGCGGAACTCTCCTGTCATGCACGCCGCTCCCCTCAGCAGTGTACTTAGTCCGTCTGCCTTTTCTGTTCCCCGCTCTGACTCTGCTAAATCCTCTCACCCCCCACCCCCTGCATCTGGCCTGTACCCCAGTTCTTATATAAATAAATAAACGTGTATATCAATAATATAAAGGAATAAATCATGTGGATAACTAGGGAAAGAGAATCTCAGAACAGAGGATGACGTGCAAAAATCCCAGGAAAACACTGCCTGTGTTCTTGTTCAAGGAGGCGCAAATGGAGATGGTGTGGCAGGAGCAACATGACTGAAGGAAGGTGATACTGGTGGAGGTGAGAGGATGAAGCAAAGACATACCCTGCAGGATCTTGTGAGTAATTTTAAGGTCTGCAGCCTCCATGCAGGGTAAAATAGTGAGTGGTATGAACAAAGCAGTAACTATCTGAATCTGGTTGTTGGACCGAGAAGAGTTCAAAAGGAAGAAACTGCAGGCACAAGGAGACTAATTGGGGTAATCTAAGCAGAGATAACAGTGACCTGGAAAAAGGCAGTCGAAGCAGAGAATACGGAGTAACCTAGACCTTTAAATATACGTTGAATATAAAGACATAATCATTTAGGGCATGCAGACACAATATAAACATTTCCCGAGAGAGTGATGAATGAAAGAGAGTAGTCAAGGTTGATTACAAGATTTGACTGAGATCCTGGAAGGAAGGAATAGCTACTAATGGAGAAGGGGGGAAAAGAGGAAGATGTGCAAGGATTCTGTGTCAGATGGGACAAATGTGGGACATCTTGAGGTACACAAACATGACTCAAATGGCTTCAATCTATTTTACAAATGATATGTCTGTTTTGTTTCCTTTTCATTATAAGAACAATATCTTATTTGATAGCAAGTTGTTATTCCATAGCTTTGACAATATAAATGATTTCAAAAAATGTATCTTAATCATTATTTTCAACAATTTAGGATTATGGTTGATACATAAATATGATATTGTTATATAATTTAACTCATTTCTAAAGGCTTCAGTAAAAAAATTAAGACCTATGCGTTAACGTTACTACTTAGTATTAACAAGATCACTAAAAGAGAAGACTGGGTATTTGAAAGCTATACAGTAGGAATAAAATAAATGGCATCTATTCTTTGAGAACTTAGAATATAATTTGCATCTGGACATCCATGTCCTGATTAAAAGTATGAAATGAATTTTACCTTTGCAAAAATTTTAATCATAATGTAAATTATTCAAAAGTAAATGGAAAAATATATTTTTATTTTGCTTGCAGTATATATTATAATCAGAGACTTTAAAGTTGTGTGATAATAGGACTTTGTTACACATTACTACAGACTTACCAAATAAAAATAAAAACAAAAACAAAAACATGACTTTGGAATTAAGATTGCTTTTAGAGGAATACATTTTTATGTCAATTGGGGTGATACAGGAGTGGAAGAGTATAAAATTAACACAAAAATTGCTCTCCCCTGATTTTCATACTGTATGTGTGTGTGTGTGTGCATGCACACCCATGTGTGCGAATATATCTGTGACTGTACACAAACTCCCTCAAAATATGAATCATTTGTGCAATAAGATTATAGGTTATTAAAAGATGTCTACTTTGATAGGATACATGCTTTAGGAGGAAAAGTGAATGCTCATGCTCACATTTTGGTTAAGCTATAATGATGGTCATAAAATAATATTGATGTTTTGTATGCCATATGCCAGGAAAGGGGCATAAGATTGTACATATTTTTGGGCCTCCCCTGTGGTGGAACAATTAAGCGCTGGGCTACAAAGCTGCCCGCAACCTCTGCAGCGCTAGTTCGATACCCGGCCGCCGGCGAGGGTTCCACATGGCGCGCAGACCTCTCCTGGTGCCCACTGCTCCCCTCAGCAGTGTATTTCGTCACTCTGTCTGTTCTGTTCTCCACTCTGGCTCTGGTGAACTCTTTTACCCTCCCGCGCTTCTGACTGTACCCAGTGTTTGGATAAATAAACAAATCTTTAAAAAAAAAAAGATTGTACATATTTTTGCATGTAGTGTGAGTTACTCATAGACATTATTTTAAATAAACCTAGGATTATTCACATTTACAGATAAGAAAAATGAAAAATGAAATGATTTGCCTAACTTCACATAGTGAGGAAGAAAAGAATCAGGATTTCAAACCAGATGGCTTTATGCTACCGGTGTACTTCCATTTATATGTGAAATCTTTATATTCAACCTATATCTTTTGGGCACCTGATATTCTCTGAACAAATACTCTCTTAGCACATAAAGGGAATATTGTTCTTATTAGTCTTAAGGAACATCGTTATTCATTTGTAAACAGCTATGAATGCAAAAATCAATAGTTGGAATCAGTAATTTGGTGTGAAAAATACCATATCACAAGAAAAAAATTTAAGATTAGACAACTGAATTGCCAATGATTAACTTCTATTCTGTAGATATGTCCTTAAATATGTTGATAGTATAGCAAATTATTTATTAGCATGTAATTTTGTGTATGTGTGTGGTTAGATTTATATTCCTTTATTATCAAAGGAAAACACACTACTTCTCTGAGTCAGCTGAAGGAACTCTGTGGAGACTCACAATATTCTTCGGATCACCTATCAGAATCTTAACCCTGTTGTTTCTAAAATGTACTGTCTAGTACTCTCAAATGTCAGCCACCACACATGGGAATAAACCACTTTATTCATAAGACAGAAGTACAATAATGTTAATGCAGAAAGAAAATTACCTACTGTTCAAATTCCCAAAATATTAGAACCATAAAAATTATAGCTTAGGAAAAATTAACTTTTGCTCAAGAGTTTAGTTCTTAGAAATTAGCGATCACAATATTCATTATCTATCAAGGAAACCAGGACTCAAAGATATTAAGTAAGTCACTGGAGATAATATATCCTGACATATGACTAGACCACATTTCCACTATAAATTGTCTGACTTGAGTGGTGGTGTGCTAAGGTCGCTCACCAGTAAAATCATTTTACTCTTCAGGCCTTGCTTTTCTTTTAGGATTCATCTTCATAATGCAGAGAAAATATCCAAACACTTCTAAGTCATCTACAGTGTCTATTCCTATTCTTTCACATCTCAATGATTCCTATTGACTCTAACAACCTCATTTTTCTTTACCACCCTCCAATTGAACTTCATTTCTATTGTCTTAGGTATTCATATTTTTCATATTCCCACTTCATCTGTCTTCTTTGTCTCTCCTTTGTTTAAGTCATGTTCCACATAACCACTGATGTATTCTTTCTAAAATATATATCATTCAGTAGCCTTTGCCTACAGCATCATATTTTTTTTTTCTAGAATCAAAATGTATTGCTTTGTACCACCTGGTGGGCTCATTCACCACTTAGAGAAAATTGGCCCAGTTTACTGTTGGATAAATCTGCCAACTTCATTTGTTTCCTACAATCATTACACTATGTGGTTAAATTTTTGCATGTCTTTGATTATGCATAAGGAATCCATCTGTACTTTAAGAAAAATATCTATTGCTAATGAGAACCTATTTTCAACATCACAGAAATCATTCTCTTGGGATAGATGTTATGACAGGAGAATCATATCTTTACAGTTAAAAATATGTACTACATTTCAGTAGGCAATTATATTTAAAGTGTGAAATCACCACACCAATAAAATTTATGTAAGTACAGTCAAAACAGATGCTAATTAGATCTTTCACGGGCATAGGATGAACCAGACAGGTGTATATTGATTTTACTTTGGTTTTACAATGTTTTAATTAACTTTTTATTATTACCTTCATGAGAACTAAGCGAAGTAGCTAAATTAAAAATTTAGAATTATTTTTATCAAATAAAGTCCTTAGTGAGTAGCAAAATAAATATATTTAGAAACATAATTGTCATCACAGAATTTATTTGATAAGTTAAATACAATTTTCTCATTCATATGAAAGTTTTATATTTTAATAGATTTTCCTTATTATATTCAGTATATATCTTAAGATACAATACAAATTGATATAATTAAAAGGAAAAACTACATGAAACATTTAGGATGAAATTCTGGATAAGCAGAAATTCAAATTCAATTTCTAAAGCACTTATGCGTCCTATGTAACATCTCTAAATATGGTCTGTATATGTAATAGTATGTTAAATAGAGTTAATGCATACATGCTCCTTACAATGGATATTCCTTTAAGATAATTTCACTATACCTTAAGACAAATGACAAAGGGGTGTGTGTGTGAGAGAGAGAAATGTCAGTGTGTTAATGTAAGTGTAGATTACAAGATCTAGACCATCCTCCAATTGTTAATACTGAAGCAACAATTACCTCTGAGATGTTCAATTAGAAACAGAATTGCAAGTCCATAACAACACTTCATATAAATTTCTCAAAGCTACTTAAAGGAAGAAATTCTCTACTCTTGTTTAAGAATTTCCACACTGATCTGTAAAACAGTAAGAGATAGGATTTGGGAATATCTAGTCTAATGTCTAAATCAATTAGCCCAACATCATACATGAGATGAAACTTTCAATAGACAATATGAGATTGGCAATTAAATAAAACACCTAAAGCTAAAAATGACTTTAAAATATTCTATTTCTTCCATGCATCTTTATTTTAAGGGAAAAATTAAAATCATAAGAATGAGAAATATAGTCACCTGACAGTTGTGATATAAAGCAAATGTGAAATACTTGAGAAAAATATTTACCAAGCAACTAAAATAATAATTGACATTAAAGTTAAGTCAAAAATATTGGCACGTGGGCCTCCCCGTTGGCGCAGTGGTTGAGCACTGGGTTGCAAAGCTGCCCATAGCTTCTGCAGCGCCGGTTAGATCCCCAACCTCCGGCGAGGGTCCCACATGGCGCGCAGACCTCTCCTGCCACCCGCTACTCCCCTCAGCAGTGTACTTCGTCAGTCTGCCTGTTCTGTTCCCCGCTCTGGCTCTAGTGAATTCTCTCACCCTCCTGCGCTTCTGACTGTACCCAGTGTTCGTATAAATAAATAAATAAATAAATAAATAAATAAATAAATAAATAAATAAATCTTTAAAAAAATTCTTTAAAAAAATATTGGCAAGTATCCATGAGTTTAAAGTTTTCTTTCTTGGTCTCAGAAATGACCCTAATTTGTTGTATAACACTGCCAGTCACCAGTAACTTTACGAGATGACAAAATTCCTAATGACTGTGTTCCCATATACTTCCTTAAACACTGCCCTAATTTTATATCATGGAGGAAGAAGTAAACACCAACTGAAAACAGTACTTAAAAGAAAAATAATGAGTGTTTCAAAACCATATACTTTAAATATTGTTTATAAAAATAATAGATGACACATTCATCAAAATGAACTATAAGTTACATTAAATTATGTCTAATTTATTATTTATCAATAATAAATTGCCACATTTAAAGTCATTAGGCCTTCTCAAGTTTTTTAAAAGATTACTTACAAAGAAGACATTAATATTTTGCACCTACATTGAGAGAAATGTGAAGTAAACTCTTAAGATAAAAGTTATAGGCTGTAACAAGGAATATATTAAATGACAATGTGGATAAATGCTATGCCATGTGGACCAAAAGTTATAAAACAGAGGTTTAATTTAAAATAATGATAAAAAATAAACAACAAACAATCTCCCTAGTGTAAAGTTAAACATTAAAAATGGAATATGAACCTTAATCTAGTAACACAAATTGATATTGATGAAAAAACAAATTCAATTTGAAATTACCTCCTTTGGTGTATAGTGACTCTCTTTCTAATTAATTATGTATTGTAAACCCTTCATGGTTCCTTCAAGATATTTATAGTCCTCAACAAATAGATTGTATTAAAAAGACTAATAAGTGGAGAATCAAACTCTTCTGGGGAAATTACTATGCATTACGTATTCATAATAATCAGGTGGACAAGACACTTTAATGTGGCTGAATTACCATCCTGATAGCCAACAAATTTCATTTGTGCCTCAATTACATCTTACTTTTAGAAATGGAAAATTAAAGCATAATCCATTATTTTATAAATGTAGTACTCTACATGAAACAATGATATAAAAAGCACATTACCTATCATTCTTTCTTGGATGATTCACATGAAAACTATCAAAGTCATGTCTAGTCTAGTCAAAAGTTTGAAAAGGTTTCAGAGGTCAAATTCTACTCTGATTTCCCAGGTAAAACACAAGTAGATTTTAAAACACAAGTAATAGTTTTTGCTGAATTCTTCAGGCATCATAAGGTCAGCCTGTACTAAATGATTGAAGTTTGAAATTGATTCTGATGAGAAGATTTGATATATTGGATTTGAAGTTCTCTTGCTTAGGGGCTATCAGGAGAACAGATGTCAAGAGGTTTGACTTCTGGCAGTCTCAGCCAAAATCTCTTTGCTTACATTCATGCCTCCCAGGCACAAAGACACAAGTATCCTTGCTTTAAAATGAAGCTCATGGTTTAAAATTGAAGATTGATTTTTTTTTTCTTTATCATACCACTTATAGTCTTAAAAGAAATGAAAATTTTATACTTCCAACTTATATTGATTTTATTTTAAACTTCCATGAAATAATATTAAAAAAAAGCTAAGGTTGAATTATCCTTGGATAATTGTGCAAAATCTCCTGCCCAGTAACTTTTCTTATTTAATGGAGGATTGAGAAGTTGATTTACTAAAATAAATGCTACTATTTTCTAAAAAGAGGTCTTAGTTATAAACTATCTTACAGGGGGTTTTGGAAGCAGATATAAAATAAAAATCATAGTCCTTGTCACAAAATATGAAAACACTAAAATAGAGAATATGTTTGACAAGGTACACGAAGGGTCAGATAGTGAGGCTATTTATATGTTGTGAGCTTTCAATTGGACAACAAATATAAGTTCCTTCTTATAAGAATAAATACCAGTGTGACTGGTGTGTGTGTGTGTGTATATATATATATATATATATATATATATATATATATATGCATAACATTCAATAAATATGGGTACATGTATATGTGTTTACCTCTTTAAGAGATGATAATTATTACTAGATATTAGCATCAGGATTCAAGTGAAGGGTATTTATTACACCAAAACCAGTCTTTCAGTATACTTAGTGCCATTGTCATTAAGCTTCTCTTCTCACTGCTGTGGTGCAAATTACTAAAATGATTTATTATTCTTGTTTCTTCACTTTTGTTTAAAATTGTGGTTGTGGTATGGTAACATACACCTGAAGAGCTGGTACCTTTATTTGTGTATCATACACAATGTTGCAAACCAATGTTACCTTAATAAACAGTATAAATAAAATAATATACCTTAATCAAAATATCATTTCAGACATTGTAATGGTCCTTGTCCAAA
This sequence comes from Talpa occidentalis, assembly GCF_014898055.3. Taxonomy (NCBI): domain Eukaryota; kingdom Metazoa; phylum Chordata; class Mammalia; order Eulipotyphla; family Talpidae; genus Talpa; species Talpa occidentalis. The sequence continues at coordinate 100,032,361 of NW_023605194.1, read as the reverse complement.
GAAGTATAAGAAGGAAGTACATATCCACTATAGACAATTTTTCAAATTACAAATTATAAGGGTGCAAGATGGAATTGAAACTGTGTACTGCTTTTTTCCAAAATTATATCATTATTTTGATTCAGTGAGAAATTTAAGATTTTATATAGAAATAGTATACCTACATGGATGATATGCAAATCTTTCAAAATATAGGCCAACTTTACTATAAATTCAGAGTTTGATGTTTCATGAAATTATGAGTAACTTTTATAAATGAAGATATCTGTTCACTGCATGGCCATCGCAAGCACACACACATAACTGTTTCAAAAAAATTTCAAAGAAAGATATATACTTTTAAATTGTAAAATTATTCCCCAAATTCCTATCTCCCATCCATTAGTTAACTCATATTTCAGGTCTCCAATCCCATAGTTAACTCATACTCATATTAATAATTTATATTCAGAGACTGACTTTGAAGTTTGAACTCTCAATCATCATGTTATGTTAGCTGAATTACTGCTAAATAAACAAATGCATAAATGAATAATAGATGAGAAGACAGGAAGGAAAAAGGACAGTAGGAAAGAAAGACAGCAAGAGAATGAGATGGAAAGAATGTGAGGAGGAAATAATACTATTAACTTAGAGAATTAATAAATGACACAATAAATGGCATGATTATTATTCACAAGAATGGCCTACTTTATACATATATATGCATATATATATAATAAATGGAAAATCTTTATGCATGAAAATAAAATATTTAATGGAATACTTATATGCAAATTGTGTATAAATGTTATCCATTTAACACTTTATATGAGTAGAGCTCTTTTCACTTATTACTTCAAATGACTATAATACCCTACCATAGCCCTATGGATATAGATAACTGATATATTTTTGTGATAATAAATAATTCTCTTAAACATGTAAAGTGTGCCCTCTGAACACTTAATGCATCAAATCAAGAAGCATATCTAAGACTTACTTGCAAAATTTAAAAAGAAAATTATTTTCATTCTTCCTCTACCACTGGCAGATGGACTACTGGGGAAGTTAACTTAGCTTCATCTTATAGGACAGACCTTATTTTTTATCTAAGTTGTAGTCCCATGTATCAAATTTATCGATTCTCCATGTTTATTCACCTGATAGCATGCCTCATGTGGTCCTATAATCAGTTCCTAGACTTGAGTCACTTTACAGGTCCAGAACCTCTTGAATGAAGAGGAGTTCAGGTGCCCTTGAGGAAGGACACTACTGACAATTTTTACTGCTAATTCTTTTCCAGCCTTCCCCAAAAGATCCTATGGCATTTTACTTAAATACCTTTACATTGGGTGGAAGGAAATAATCAGAAATTGCAGGGTAACTAGACCACTGGCTCTGCACTAACACTAACTCAGGAGACCCAAAACATCACTGTGATCCATCAGAGTATGGGTTTATAAAGATCTCAGGTAATCAACGGAGTTTCAGTTCAGGTACAGCTCACATTGGATTCACTGTGATCTTCAACCCATCTTGTGGGTCTTTTTGGATTTTTAAGGCAACATTTTCCTCACTTGGGTGTATTAACCCATCTCATTTGCCAAGTGACTTAAAATCTACTGGCTTTGAGTGTGGTCGAGAACAAAAGCAGGTTCTGAGCAAGTTTAAGATGCAATGCATACTGCTGGTCTACTCGGGCCAAATGATCTAACAAATCGATGATGCTTGAGATACCAGTGGCAAATGTGGATGCTATTTGCAGGCTGTAGAAGGAGGTTCCTATAGGTGGGTCACAGAGCAGACCTTCGAGATTTTGAACAAGGCCCGAGTATCTTCCACAGATAACAACACTTCTTTTGAGAAACAACTCTTGACTGCTATGAGCCTTCCTTGAAGCTGAACATTTAACCACAGGTTAACAAGTTATCATGAAACCTAGTTGCCCATCATAAACTACATACTAGCTAATGCACCAACCTATAAATTTGGGTATGCAGAACATCATTCAGTTGTGAAATAAAAGAAGTTGTCCAGTGTTTATTTCAGCACTATTTATAATAGCTAAGATATGGAAGCAAACTAAATGCGCAAAAACAGATGAATGGATCAAGAAGATGGGGTCTATATACACAATGAAATACTACTCAGCAATCATAAAAGATAAGTTTTATGCTCTTTGCAGCAACATGGATGGAGCTGGAAGGGATTATACTCAGTGAGATAAGTCAGAAGGAAAAAGAAAAATATTGGATGGTATAACTTATGGGAGGAATGTAGGGAAACCAAACAAAGTGTCAAAAAAGACAAAACTTGCAGGCAACTACAGATCTGAGACATACATCAGGGGAGCAGGAGGAGAGGGATCAAAACAGGAGAGGGAAGAGCACAAGGGACCATAGCAATGGTTCTCAGGTGATGTGGTGGTGGGAGATTTACAGGAAATACTCCTGAGGGGAGAAATCTAATACCATACAAAAATGAACAATGATATAACAAAATTAAAATGTTTAATAAAATTAGAAAAAGTAGTATATGCAACCAGACTCTGAAGACATAAATAAGCTATATGAGGGCCTCCCCAGTGGCGCAGCGGTTGAGCGCTGGGTTGCGAAGCTGCCCGCGGCCTCTGCGGCGCCGGTTCGATCCCCGGCTGCTCCCCGGCCACCGGAGGAGGGTCCCACATGGCACGCAGACCTCTCCTGCCGCCCGCTGCTCCCCTCAGCAGTGTACTTCGGTCCTTCTGCCTGCTCTGCTCCCCGCTCTGGCTCTGGTGAATTCTCTCACCCTCCCGCGCTTCTGACTGTACCCAGTGCATGTATAAACAAAACAAACAAACAAACCAGCAAACAAATAAATAAAGCATGCCTCTATAAAAAAAAAAAAAAAAAAAAAGCTATATGAGGAATTAACTCAAATGTCTAAGAGCCTCACTCCTACTATTTAGTAGAAGATAAAGAGAATATGGGAGTTCAATTGAGTGAGTGTGTCAGCTAAAAGATCAAAGGACCAGAGGGTTATAACAAGGTTTAGACAAAGCTGAAGGAATTAAGATTTGTTACTTATTTTCTAACAATATTTTTAATGCTTTAGAATATTTAGGTTCACTAATTTTGGATAAAAAAGAGTACTGTTTGATTATTTTTTGTTAGGGATAATTCCATAAGAATGTTATATATATATATTATTAATTATTATATATATTATATATAATATATATTTATATATTATATATTAATATATATTATATATGTTATATATATATATTAATCTAGAGGTTGTTTGTACCACTTGTACTATTCTGTCAGGGATAGAGAAGTTTGATTTGATGTCAATGCTCTATGGAAAAAATTGACATCAACACTGTGATGTTTGCTTATATTATACAGAAATAAGCAACAAGTTGTTAAATTGAGTTTTCATCTGTATTCCAGAAGATAGACACTGTTACCCAAGAAAGAATGAACTAGATAGAAAAATGCTGTATGCTGATTTCCTTTAGCATGAATAGCTTAAGGTCATTCTGTTTTTAATATTTAATATAGAGGATGAATTGCCTAAACTTGGGCTTGATTTACACAGTCATCTTCTTGAATAGTAATTTTCTCTGTGAGATTTTAAATTAAACATTGAAATGCAAGAATTTTTCTCTTTTATCAATTTAGCTTACATAAAAGGATTTGATTTTGTAGAGAAATTAAATTGAAAAGAAAAAAATAAATAAAATTGGGAAATAAAAATTTGACCTTTGATTGACAGAAGCTTCTAACATCCTACAATAATCATACACATTTAATTCCACATATTTAAACTACTAGTTAGCAATAGATGTGTTCTCTTTTAGCAAAGCAGTCAGAAATGCTATTGCTTTTGCAATAATCAGAATGGACAGCCTGGTCCACCTTTTATGATAATATGGTATGCAGTCTTGTTAATCTGACCCACTGAAATAAATTAAAAATGTACTTGTGCCACAGTATAATTGTTGGCAGCAACGTTTTAGCAGGCTTTAATTTGCACTTCACTGTAATATCTCCTCTCAAATGCTGATGTAAACGTTAACCAGAGCTGGCACTATTAATAGCATGCTAGGAACTGGGGTAGGGGCAAAGGCAAGTGTTCTTGGAGTGAACCAGAACAAGACCTTAATTGTTAATGAAATGCCACAGTTCCATGAAAAGGCAAAAGTGCAAAATGAATACAATAACAGTTACAGTAGGAACTTGCATAATGCAAAAGGCAACAATTACAAAATGTGCCACCCCAAAAAGTACCTCTTGTATTCATATTTCAAGGTTATATGAGTTCTGAATGCCCTCTAAATTACCTATAGACAATATAAGAGAAAATAATAGATGTTGATATATAATTAATAGCATTTAAAAGCATTAACTCAGACTTGAAGCTAAGAGGTGGCATAAAAATAAAAATAATAAAGCTGCTATAAACAGAAAATAAGGATGACTAATTTTTATTCCTACATCATTTTATATATACATAAAGATTTCAATATAATTTAGCATTTTGTGTTTCTTCCTATCAGCATTATACAAGTACTCTTGTAACTCATTATCCTTCTTACTGATCTTCTACAGTTTAGGTATGGCAGTAGCAGACCACAAAATGAAAAGTAGCTTGCCACAGTCTGTGCTCAGTTTTATGTGTGATTTTAAGCAAGTCTCAGTATTTTTTGTTGGCTTTCATTTTTTTTTTAAAAGAACCTATTACATATTTCAACAATTTTCTTATCTCTCTACCAGTACAGTATATAAACATAAGTGGTAATTTGGGACCATTTCTTTATGCTTTGTTCCTACTTGCAGGTTAATTTCCTTTTTATGGAGTTCAACATTATGAACTTAGGGGTTTAAGAGACAACACTATCTCAAAATAACAAGATTGCATCATGCAATATATCTCAAACACCATTTTTCATTTCTAATTCATTTGTATATCTGTAAGATTATAAATTTATCAAAGCACCCAGAATCATGATGTGTCAATGCTAAAGATCATAGTAAAGTTAAATAGGACATATAGTCCTGCATAGCAATATGATTATCATGCTAAGGAGAAAAATGATGGATGAACATGCCAGAGTTCACCCATTTAAAATATACAATTTAATGAATTTCAGTGCCTTTACCAGTATTGTGCAACCATAACTACGATATAATTTTAGAAAAAAAATTATCACTCTAAAAGGAAACTTCATATTCATTAGCAGTTATTTTTCAACCTTCTGATTTCTGTAGCTCTAATCAACCATTAATATACTGTTTGTATTAATACAGTTTTAATACAGTTAATACAGTATTAATACAGTTTTGGACATTGCCAGTTTTGGACATTTCATATAAATGCAACCATACATTATACAGCCTTTTATGTCTTTGCTTTTTTCACTTATTATAATGTTTCAAGGTTCATCCACATTGCAGCATGTATGAATTTTTCATTCATTTTTTATTATAGAATAATATTCCATGGTGTTATACCATATTGGTTCATCTGTTCATCATTAGACCAGCATTTGCACTATTTCCAATTTTTTTTGCTATTATGAATGATTCAATGAACATTTGTGCACAAGTCTTTTCTGGACATGTGCTTTTATTTCTGTTGTGTATATACCTAGCTGCTGTGTTGCTGGGCCATATAGTAACTGTGTTTAAGTTAATTAGATTTTGAAGAATGCTATATAGCACAATAAAGCCCAGGAACAACAGAACAGTTTATAGCTGCCCCTAGGAAGGAAGAAGACATCTGCTTTACTCCCTTCCTATGTGGTTATACTGTGATGGGAAGTACAAATGATGGTGAAAACTGAAGTACAATGAAGTCTAGAAGTTTAGGGACTCAAAGTTAGGGGAACTCTCAGTCAGAGAACTCTCAGCACTGTTGTGTTGAGTCATTGTTCTTTGTAAATATCAAAACATTAAGATTTCCATCCCTAGGCTGTGTTATTGAGTTATATACCAAAAAAATCTCACTTTTGAATTTCTGCAATACACTTCCTACAAATTGTTCTTTGCTTTAGAGACTCGCTTTTCCAAAGTAAAACCACAGCAAATAGCTTGACTTATGTTTTAGCAGTGGAAAAAATATTCAAAGTATTTTTTCCTAAAAACTTGGAGACCTAACTCTTGCTATGTATCCACTCTTTTTTCGACCCTCTCTTTGAAGTTGTGCTTGTTATTTTACTCTCTTGACTCTCAGATATAGTTTCAGGTGTGCCATTTCCTTGGAGCATGTATCCTTTTCATGAACAGTGTTCACAACTTGCCCTTTTTTTCATTTCATCTCACTCCTCTAAAGACCTTACTAGATCTGTTTTGTGTCATTCCTCTCCAGATTCTTGCTTATACTGTCACAATATTTCTTTCCCTATTTATTATTTAGTATCATTATTATTCTTACATTTCCAGTAGATCATAAACCTATAGAGGGCAGGTAATGTATTTCACATGTTTGCATATTTTTTGGTTTGCCCAGGTGAGTAATTTGCATTTAGGTTGCTGCTCAGTACATGTGAAATGACATTGTTACAGACCAGGGAGTAGAGAAGTTTAGAGATGTCTCCCTTACTCTGTTGTCAAAGGATATTAACAGGAATACACTGTCTAGGGTGCATCACATATGGAGACGCAGTGAACTTCCCTAAATCATTTATGGATGTCTCTGGAATGAAACAAACTAAAGTGAGACAAACTCAACTATCATCTTTCAAGGAAAATATGATTAGCACAAGGAAAATATGATTCATCGTGAGGACCACACTATCCACAGAAATCTTGATTGATTTTCCAATAGTAAAGAGGCTGAGTTTTAACACGCATTATTTTAACCCTTCTGATCATCAGCATTTAGTTCTCTTGCCTTTACACAGTCTTAGCTATCTTAGCAAGATACATAAATTCTTGAAATAAAGATGGACTATTACTGAAAACAGAAAATCACATTTAAAAGTTAAATAATGTATACCCAACTTTCAATCAATCATAGCTCAAACATTCTGGTTATTTCTCCAATTAAGGAAATAAGTATAAAAATATTAAAAGGAAACTGTCCTGAGCAAAAGAATTTTTATTCTACCATGCTAATAAATTTTGGTAGAAAGAATTCCCAGTTGAGAATATTAAAATTTCAGGCCCTCCCCTGGTGGCGCAGCAGTTGAGCACAGGGCTGCCAGGCTGCCCGCAGCCTCTGCAGCGCCGGTTCGTTTCCCAGCCGCCAGCAAGGGTCCCACAAAAAAAAAAAAAAAAAAAAAAAAAAAAAAAAAAAAAAGAGAGTATTAAAATTTCATATAAAGGTTTATTTACCTTATGGCTTTCAGTTACATTATATGGAAATAAATTTAGAAATATCAAATGCATTTCAGCTGAATATCAAATATCAGTGTTCAATATTATAAATTGCTGGTTTGAAAATTATTTCCCCAGAAACATGTTTTTCACCCTCTTCTTCTGAATATTACATTGATATATTTGAAACTTGAAGTGTTTTTAATTTTATTCCGTAGAAAATAACCTCTCAGAGTGTCTTCACAAGTGTCTAATATAGTTCAAATATTCTTCATGAAAACCTCAATAGTCAGTCTATTCCCCTGAGATTTTAGGAGTGACATTGCTAAACACCAGGGAGTAGAGAAGTATAGAGAAAATTCCCTCTCCTGATTTCCCCTTTCATTGCGGAGAAACTCCCTTGGCATAATACATAGTTCTCTAACATCCTTCTCCAGGGAAAAAGACAAATTTTATTTGAGAATGTAAGAGTTGAATATGGAAAGAAAAACATGTGGCTTGTTCTTAGTTTCATTTATTTTCATGATTGCTGTCTAAGTTCCTTTTTGTTTTTTCAAAGCTTGTTCTCTACTCTCCATGACTTAGTTTTAATAGGTTCAGGTGATCCTGGCATATGGTTTTACTTCAAATGTTAGTAAACACATCTTTTTGTTTGTTTTTGTGGAGGCTTAGATTAGGTTATGTAAATGAATTTTAGCTTGTCAGCAGCTTCAAATAAAAATGTGATTTTCTTTTCTTCCTTTACTGGTCATTGCAGCTTCTGAAGGATCTGTCCATGGGCAATATTTTAAAGAGATATGAAGGCATGCCAGCAAACATCAGGCCTTAAGCAAAGGTGCACTGATCTGGCAAAGATGCTGGGAATCTGGAATTAAGCAACATAGAAACTGCATGGAGCTCAGAAACCAAAATGCACTGTGTGCAAGCAGAAAATACCACAGCACTCCAGAAAGCTTCATAGACCTCAGTAAAAGGGTAATGGTGGAGGGGGAGAAGAGAGGAGGCACATTCTGGCTCTACCTTCTGATGTACCACTTAAATTCACACCCTTAGGGCACGTACGGGGGATTTGTTAGTTCAGTAGCTGCTGCTGTGGCAGCAAAGGCCACTGAGCTTAACTGGAGTCGAGTTCAAATGTACGGCAAAGGGAATCTTACCATCCACCTACATTGCTTCTTTAAAGAGCTGGCCAGTTAATTGTCATTTGCATTGTGCTTTTCATGCTTATCCACAGGGAGTGGCTTTTACAAAGCAAGGCAGCTGGATTCCTTGCATGTTCCATAATACTAAAGAGGTTCTGGCTTGAAATTATTATTGTCAGCCTTAAGTCGGATGTTTCTAATTTCATTTTGCTTTTGGGGCTACAGAGGAAATTGTGGAAGAACTAAGTTTGAATCCACATACTCAAAATTTGAAAAATAATAAAATAATCTGAAGTGATAGTTACATTAGGTTGTCTATCCTGGAGTCAGTGAATCTCCTGAGCCTTAAGAGAACATGTTTGGGGGCCTCCCTGGTGGTGCAGGCAGTTGAGTGCAGCGCTCTGAAGCTGTCTGCAGCCTCTGCAGTGGCGGATTAATCCCCGCTTGCCTCAGAGCAACCCACATGGCGCAGCAGACCTCTCCTGTCTTGCCCGATGCTCCCCTCAGCAGTGTATTTCGGTCATTCTGCCTGTTCTGTTCCCCACTCTGTCTCTGGTGAATCCTTTCATCCTACTGCAAATCTGGCCTGTAACCCCAGTTCTTGTATAAGTAAAACAAATCTTAAAAAAAAAAAGAGTCCACATTCACTGCAACACTGTTACACCAGAAACATAGGACTTAAGGAAAAATAAAAGGTACTGGGTTCAGTTTTATTCATTACTCCACATCTGCCTACTTGATTTTTCCTGACTGGATGCAGTTCCCTCAGTCTTGGAGATAGATCACAGTTGCCGTTGCTATAGATCTTGGTTACTACCATTCTCTGCTCATCTCTCAATAACCTATCATCCCATTCCACACTCTGCTCACTGAGGGACTGAAAATAGCTCAGGTGCACAGATACATAACCTGAAAGCATAGCAGGGTTAGTGACTATGTGACAAGCTGTGACTAATGGATACAGAGGCTGGTGAATAAATTCAGATAATTGCTCCTTTTCCCCTTGGATTTCCCTTTGGAAATTCAGATAATCATATGAAATGGCTTCATGTGATTTCACTACAAGTGCCTGTGATAGGACTGGCTTGTAATATATGAGATGGGCAACTTGGCAGAACACTGCATCTGCAACTTCCACCATTCTCCCATCCTTATTCTTTATTCCATTGTTCCTGGGGATGTATGTATTTTCTTAAAAATTTATTTTTAACTGAGGTCATATTAGGACACAATCATTGTCACTTCAGTGTACCCACTGCCAAATCCCCCACAGTCCCTGACCACAGTCCATTGTGCTTCATCATTACTTTGTTCTAACTACTCCCCAACTTCCTTCCCCCTCCAGATGCTTCAGTTCTATAGTTGACTTTCAATGGTTAGTTTTTATGCTTGTCTTTATCTCTGCTGTTAAGAAAAACTCAGCCAAGATAAGACATTAAGTGATATTTAACATGCTAGATGGTCGGGAAAAAAACTACATGAATTAAGGCTTACTAAAGTTGCTTTAACTGTATATTTCCAAACTTCAAAAGAAAGTGGTCATATCCCAAAAGCCGTGACTTAAGAAAGGAGAGAGTATTCATAATAGATTACCTTTCTCACAACTGTGATAAGCACTGTGCCATAATTAACCTCTTGATGAGAGTCTTCCTTGGCTTGAAATTACTTTCAAAGTTCAGGGACACAAGTAACTGGTCTCCTACAGTGGTTCATTTCTTCAAATAGCATTGAATTTCTGTTTCAGTCTTTGCCAAACTTAAATCCCAGGTTCTGAAAACATAAGTCTGAGTGGAATAGCTTTATCTATGTTCTAGAAATTAGTTTCTTTACAAAATAAGTTGGATAAGAACACAGACTATGATAATCTCTAGACTCTCCAAAAGAGGGGTACATCAATCAATCTAATTGATATTCTGTGGAAAACTGAAGCTCAGACAGCAGATACTAAAAGAAGTTGCATTACAACCAGCCTTTGGCATTCCCTGGGGCTCATGCTGAGTAAGATGAGAAATGGGGAAAGTTCTATGTTCTTTGGATTTCAAGGGAATAGATAATTGATTTTTTTGAGTCGTAATTCCTTTGGACTTTAGTGTCTTTGGATTTTAACTTACATGGGGATTTAGTCTTCTGATTAAATTTTTTTAATAGCTTTCCCAGGTTTCAAATAAGAATAAGATTTATAATTGCATTGAGGCATCTCTATCTTCTTGGCATTTTTTAGAGTATCTTTATAATGGTATATAACCTCAAGATAGGTCTTTGCATGAAATGTAGTTCACCAACATAATGGGCATAATTTAGGAAATGATAAAAATTTGGAATGGATTTTCAGATATGGAGGGAGTAATTTTAGAGTGTATCAGTGTTTTAATTTTAGAGTCTATCTGATACATTTCAGCATTTTCTGAGGACAAAATCTATATTATCAAGGTAATTACCCATGGTTGACATCTATCAATAAGTAAGTGGCTCAGATTTGTGACTTCATGAAGTCCCATAATTATCCTGATAAATTGCAAGGAGGTTGCCCACACTGCAGACTGAGTATAGGTTTACTAATTTACTTTAAATTATTTAGAAATAAAGTTTAAAAAAATCTGGATGAAGAAGTGGAAGTTTTCTATACTCTGATCCTCCAACAATTGTCCCTTCCACTACATCTTCGCAAGTGACCTGTGATTATTCAGGCAGGTTTCTCCTGCTGTGGGTGACATCATAGGGCCTGTGGTGTGCAGACCACATGCCAGATGGCTGTATGCTGTCACCACATAGATTACCTGTCAACATGTTCTTTCCAGAATGACCAGACTCTTTGCAACATTTCCACCTGACCTTGCTTTTTATTTTTAGGTTAATTTGCTGAAGACAGAGATCTCAAATAAAAGTGAAAATATTTTTCTCTGATAAAGTGAATCTGATAGTTCTGAATTCTTTCAAATCACACTAAAATTATCATAGAAGATATTGTTACTGAAAAGATGACCCATGTTAAGGGGAAGTTGTGTTGCCTGTGCAAAAGAGGCACTGTAGCTCAAAGCACAATTTCCATTGCTATTTTGAAAAAGCAGTTTAAAGCATGCTTCTTTTAGAGAACAGAAAATTGCAGTTCAAATTAATAAGGTAACTTTTCTATAGCCACATGTCTGGGGGATGTCAAAGCTAGGATTCAACCCAGCTGGCATAATTTCATCAAACAATATTATTATTTAGTTCTTTTTAATGATTTTTTGTAGAAGAAAATAAAGCTATTTTTCACAAATTTCAAAAAATACAAGTAAAAATTATGCTTTTCAGTATATATCTAATGCCACTGCTGATAGAACCAAATGATTATTGCCTCATCAGACCCCTTATAAGAGGTAATTTAATGTCTTAATTTTATTAGTTCTGTTTTATAGTTGGTATTGAAGTAAATAATCTGTCACTTGAGCATTAAGTTCTTTATTAGGAGACAATGTTTTAAGTTTTTCTCCCACTTATTTTGTTCAACTTGTTCATATATTTTTTGGTTATGAAGATGAATTTTTCATTTGGATTCTGACATTTAAATAACTAACCTATTTATTCAGCTTTAGTGGCACAGGGCTTTTCCATCTTACAATGGACATATTGTAGTTTAAATTGGCTACTATTCCATTGCAAACAATAAACAGATTCTCACATATGACTTTTCCAAAAATAGAAATATTTCACTTTATTACACATGCACAGGAAAATTGTGAGAACAAGCCCATGGAAAAGCAGAAAACTTATTTTAAATTTACCTGCAAGCATCTATTAGCTCTATGATCTTGGGATAGTTTCATGTAAAATATGCCTGTTTCTCTGATTTTTTTAATGATCTAACAAACTGAAAAAATAAAATAAATAACAGGTGGCACACGCTTGAAGATCAAAAAATATTATCCCTCCATTTAAGCCTCTACCACACACAACAAAACAAATACACAAACAAAATAAATTATATCTGCTACCAATTAATATTGTGATTTTATCAATTATATTATTCACATAATATACATTAGGATATATCATATATATATCATGTGATTAACAATATTGTGCTATGTAGTTTCATTTTATAGTAACATAGTATGTATCTTTATCCAATAATCTTTTTTAAAGGAGAAACTTAAAACACCATGTGTTAAAAATTATGTGATAATATCCTCCCATGGCTGTGGGTAGTAATTTGCATAATGCTGCTGAAGGTTCACCACATAGAAAACCAAGAAAAGTAAAGATAACTTGGAGGTAAGCAAATTGCCCAGTCAATGTGCATTTTCAGTCATCCTCTTAAAGAATTGCTGCTACATTTCACCTAGAGATTCAATGTTGATGGAAACCAAATAGGGCCAATGGACATGGAATCCTTTCATTTTATGGATTCATAAAAACTGCATCATGAAATTTGCCACAAATCACCTTGATTATGAATCACTGGCAAGAAGTCTGGGGGCAAGTTTAAAATACACACATTTTTCACATTTTTCTGAATATGAAATTTTTTCTTCTGTAGGATTGGAAGGCTTGGGAAATAATTTAGAGGTAACAGCAGTTTATACTCTCAAGAAAGGATTTGTAACCTCTCATTGTGTTGACTAATTTATCGACTTCTGGCTACTTCTATTTCCATCATCCTCTAGTACCAGTGTCTTACCCTAAATTTCAGACAAGATCTGAGAAAAGGTAGAGTTAGAACAGGAGAGAAGAAAAGATGTGTGTGAACTTATGAAATGTTAGCTAGGTTTTTACAATAACTACAATCTTGTTGTATAGGAGTATTTTATAGGAACTGCAAAATAAGATTCAGAAAGACATAACATTTTTCCTGTTTTGTCAACTACTATATCTCCAGTGCCCAGAATAGTGTTTGGCATGTAGATGTTGCTCAGCACAAAAAATTGAATAGTTTGAACAAATTGCCATATGAAATTTGATTACATCTGTAATTTCCTACTGTTATGCTTGTAAACTAGATAGGACAACACATTTTAACATGTGCCTGAACAGCGACTTTGTTTGCGATACTCTATGTGTTTAACACCTTGTACTTCCTTACCTCCTGGCTGCAACTGCCTGCATCAGCCTTGCAGCTAACCTGGTAAACAGATGGCTGATAGTCCCTTGGCTACATATTGTTTTCCATACCACAACCACGGTTGCCCTAGTTCTAGAATGGATTGAGGGAGTTTTTTTTTTAAAAAAGATTTATTTATTTATACAAGAACTGGGGTATAGGCCAGAGGTATGGGAGGGTGAGAGGATTCACCAGAGAGAAAGCAGGGAGCAGAACAGGCAGATGGACTGCAAACACTGCTGAGGGGAGCAGCGGGAGAGACAAAAGAGGTCTACCGCACCACGTGGGTATCTCCCTGTCCAGCCGGGAATTGAACCAGTGCTGTGGAGGCTGCAGACACCTTCACAGAGCTGTGCTCAACCTGCTGCACCACTAGGGAGGCCCTGACAAAGTTCTTGTTACAGGCAACTGAATCTGCATTATATAAGTAAAAGAGATGTATTAAAGAGGTAGCAAATAGTTTACAGGGCCAAAGAAAGGGCTATATCCTGAATTCTTAGAATCAACTTCAAAACCTTACTACAAAATGGAATCTAAAAAATTGACTGTATCTGCCATTATAAAAATTAACTATATACCAACTCTATTACCCTAGTCCTGGGTTCAGAAGTACAATGGCTTTGCCAATGGACAATTTGTGTCGCCAGATTTTTGTTTGCTTCACAATAAGAATTTCACAGAAGTTCATGTTTACATCTGATAGGAGAAAACTAAAACCACATCCAGAAGGCTAACTGCGGGGGAATCTGGGAAATGTAGTTTTTCATTTATGAGGCCCTGTGAAAGGTCTGTAAAAAGAAGCATACTAAGTGGTATTTGAAATGGCTGTCAAGTGAACCAATATCACAGCATGATTGCAACTTCTGAGAGACAAGAATTTCTATTAACATTTCCAAAAGATTACTGAAGTTTATGCATCAATAATATATTTTATACATAAAAATGTGTGATTTGGGGCCTCCCCTGGTGGCACAGTGGTTGAGCACTGGGCTGCAAAGCTGCCCACAGCCTCTGCAGCACCAGTTTGATCCCCGGCCGCCAGCAAGGGTCCCACACTGCTCGACAGACCTCTCCTGTCTGGCCCGCTGCTGTTGGGGAGATTTTATACATAAAGTAACCCAGTGAGTGTCTCCCTGGTGGTGCAGGCGGTTGAGTGCAGCGCTGTGAAGCTGTCCACAGTCTCTGCAGTGCTGGTTCGATCCCCACCAGCCTCAGAGCAACCCACATGTGAGCAGACCTCTCCTGCCTCGCCCGCTGCTCCCCTCAGCAGTGTATTTCGTCAGTCTGCCTATTCTGTTCCCCACTCTGTCTCTGGTGAATTCTCTCACCCTCACATGCTTCTGACTGTACCCAGCGCTTGTATAAATAAATAAATCTTAAAAAAAAAAAAAGTGTGATTTTGTATATACCAAAATGGCAATGATAATAATATTGGTAAAAAGATTAAAATTTCTTAAGTGGGGGACAAACAATTGAGCTTAACTATGCACAGTCTAAGTCCCATGATATCCTCTGAAAAGTGTGTGCAGTTCTTGTAATTTAAAAACGTTGAGGGATAATAGCTGTTTCTTGAAAGGTGGGAAGAGAACCTTGGTTAAATATAGTGAGAATACTTAACAAATCAAAGGCAAACAGAAATCAAAGATTAAGTAGAAATTTGGAATTATCACAATGCATATTTGACCATTTTTCACTTACTTTCCATTGTTCAGTGGGTAAGCATTCTCTACATCAACACTTTAAAATTGATAGGAATGTTAATAGTATCACATATTTTTTCCCCTAGTAAAAACATGTATATATTATTAGCTAGGCAACTGAAAGTAAATGCTACCCTTATTATGAGTTAAAACTATACAAATTGGGGCTTCCCTGGTGGGACAGGGTTTAAATCTATGTAAGCACTAAGACTGCTACTCTCCCTCTTTGCTCCCTTCAGCAGTGTATTTCAGTAAATTTGCTTATTCTGCTCCCCATTCTGTCTCTGGTGAATCCTCTCATACCCCCGCACCTCTGGCCTACACCCCAGTTCTTCTATGCAAAAATAAATTTTAATATAAAAAATAAAAAGAAAAAAAAATTAAAAACTATAAAACCTATGCCATATTTATTTCAAAGGGAAATTATTTGGCCTTTATAGAAGTAAAACTCCAAATGAAGTAATCCATCTTAGTTTGACCAAGAAAGATATGTCTATTTTGCCTCATAAAGTCTTTAAGTACATTACAACTAAAAATTGTTTCATTTAAAATTTTGAATCCTTCATAATTCTAACAAAAAAAATTCAAATAATTTACAAAACACTTAAAAAGTACTACCCTGAAGTTTAACTTAAGATGTTGGGTAAGAAGGAAGAAATACATATTCCAAAATCCAAGTAAATACGGCTTCTTTAACAAATTAAAAATTTTGTGTTTAAAATGCCTGGGAGATAAAACAAACACCAAAAACTGATAGACTGTATTATTTTTCACTGGCAGAATAAACAGGGACTTTTGCCCAAATGTAATGTTCAAATAAGCATTTCAAGAAATGTTATTTCGGGCCTCCCTGGTGGTGCAAGAGGTTAAGCACCTACTATGAAGCAATCCGCAGCGTCTGCAGCACGAGTTCAATCCCCGGCTGGCCAGGGAGAAACCCACATGGCAAAGCAGACCTCTCCTGTCTCGCCCGCTGCTCCCCTCAGCAGTGTATTTCAGTCAGTCTGCCTGTTCTGTTCCCTGCTCTGTCTGTGGTGAATCCTCTCACCGCCCCCCCACACCTCTGGCCTGTACCCCAGCTCTTCTATGAATAAATAAATAAAAAAAATGATATTCTTTCACTAAAGCTAAAAAATGCAAGTAGGTGAAATTATTTCTTTGAACTAAATAAACAAAGCCATCAAGCACATTTTGCTAATATTGCTTAATATTTCTTGAAACATTACATTCAACTACTTCAGGAGGCAGTTTGTGGAATATTTAAAAATATTACTTCATGGAACCATTTAACTCTGTTGAAAGTGTAGAATAAAGATATATGTATGGTTGAAGGGAGACTCCATGTTGAAATGTTAGTAGGCATATAAAGAAATATTAAATTAGGCATAGAAAAGGCCACCTGAACGTCTGAACAATATTCATTTGATATTTCATTCTGCATTTGTATCAATTATGCATTCGAAAAAATAATTAAATCCAGTTATTCCAGTTTGTTTTACCAACATCATCAAACCAGCTATGTGTTGACTTCTTTTAGAGAGCACTGCCTCCTGGTGGGCAAAACGAGTTGCAGAATTAATCTCCCTGAAGCCAAAACAAATGGCTTACTGCAGGACATGATTTATTGGTATCCTTTGAAAACTAGAGAATGAACGCAAAATAATGGGAAAGATGATGTGTTTGACATAATATAAATTTAGTCCATCTTGGGGTAAAAAACATTATCAGATGCTTTTTGAAACCTCTTCTGGTTGATGATAACAGCATCATTAGATAGAGGGAGACATCTGTATTCCTGTTGATTGTGGCAGAAGGATGCACCAACAATCATCTAAAATTGTATCAAGTTACTTAGATGATTTTTTTAAGAATAAAGGGTGAATATTGCCTTAATTCAAGAAAAAAATCATTACTTGAAATCTGTATTATTTGAAAGTTATTTAGTGAGGCATTTGAAGCCATAATTTAGGTTATTTATAGTGAATAAAGTTCCATTAGCTTATTATTTCTTTCATGAAGTTATACATTAGAACTGAAATTGTTATGTATTTTGAATTCTCAAAGTAGCAATTACTATCTTATGTATATAATGGCTTCTAGAATTTGCTTCTATGTTTTATCATTTTATTTCAACAACTGATATTACTACAACATCACTCATATAAAGAGAAATAATTTTTATAGTAAAAAATGATAAAGGGAACAGATAACAGCTAATGATATCAGAAAAGTATGGCAATATGTTTATAATAATTGGGAATTATATTTTAATTCATTTGTTACTCAACAATCAATGAATATTTATATTGTTAAATGCGAAGTGAAGTGGATTGAAATATTTGCATTTCTATATTAGTAATTAAAGAGTCACCAGTCAATCACACATTATTCATTTGTGCATAAATGACACTGATATTTTGCTGCAAAGTAATCAATACTCACTAATGAGACTACATTCTGCCCCATTTAATTTTGAAAGTGTGTTTTATTTTTTTTTTAACATTTATTTATTTATTTACACGAGCACTGGGTACTGTCAGAGGCACCACGGGAGGGTGAGAGAATTCACCAGAGCCAGAGCAGGGAACAGAACAGGCAGACCGACGAAATACACTGCTGAGGGGAGCAGAGGATGGCAGGAGAGGTCTGCGTGCCACATGGGACCCTTGCCGGTGGTTGGGGATTGAACCCACGCTGCAGAGGTTGCGGGCAGCTTTGCAACCCAGCGCTCAACCGCTGCGCCACCGGGAAGGCCCTTGAAAGTGTGTTTTAATAAATCAGGGAGTGAAAACAGATTATTGAGATATAATGCAATTGGTATGGTACACTTTTTTTCTGTGAGTTTATTGAGCATTATTGTTTGCTAAAAAACAAAAACAAATAAACCTATCAATACTTTTGTTGACCTTTTCTAGAGTTGAGTTTTCTCCTTTCTATGTACATCTCCACAGAGCTCTTGGGAGACCATTTTCAATGAGCAGTAATATTTTGAAAAAAAAAAAAAAAAACAACTTTGTTTGTCTTGTCTCAACAGTGGGATCAAAATATTCCATAAAATCACAGTGTAAACAGATCTGCTGTCACTCAGGCTTTGTTATGGAGCACTGGCAGAGCAGATTTAGCATTAATCTTAAGGGGCCTAGGATTTTCAGAATGGCAAGTAAGCACTGGCTTCGACTTCAGGTCACTAGCTGCATTTGTCCCTAAAAAATTAGTCCACTTCTTTGTTGAAGCTTTGAAACATTGCTTTAGTCTATCTAGTTATGGAAAATGTTATGATTCCTTAAAAAAAAAGAAAGAAAATGTTAATGTCATATGGACCAGCAATACCACTGCCATATATTCACCCAGAGTTAAAAAAAACAACGTGAAAAGATTCATATATCACAATGTTCATAGTAGCACATTTTCAATAAGACATGGAATCAACCTAAATGCCCATCAGCAGACCACAAGATAAAGAAATTGTGGGAAACAGACTCAATGGAATACTCCTCAGTTATTAAAAACATTTAAACTGTTCCTTTTGGGACAAGATGGATGAAATCTAAGGTGATTTTGCTACATAAAATATGACAGAAAAGAAAAACAATAGCCACATGCATGTGGAACTTAGCCAACTGTTTGGTGGAAGATGTCAGACTTCAACTAATCCAGGCTTTCTAGATGCCTTCTTTACCTCCTCACTAAGCTTAATCATTTCCAGCCTTTGATTTAAAAGAGATATAATTATTCCTTTAAGCTGAACATCTAGAAGTCACCCTAGGTCAATAATTGGCCTAATTTTAATATTGTTGTGCTTCAGAAAACAGGGGCACTGAAGGGAGGGAGAGAAACAGGGGTATCAACCAGCTAGTGGAGCAGGCAAAAGACCTACTTTGTAAATTTTGTTCACCTTCTTTTCTGGGCATTGCTCATGGCACCCCCATAAAATTACAAGAGTCACATCACTGATCACTGATCACAGATCAACATATCAGACAGAATAACAGAAATTTGAAGTTGTGTGAGAATGACCAAACCGTGACTTAGAGTCAGGACGAGATCATATGCTGTTGAAAAATGCTGCTGGTAGACTTGTTTGAACAATATTGCAAAAAAATGTTGGCATGAGGTAAATATTTGCAAGTATGACATTACAGAAATTACCATGTAAATAATAAAATTCATATGTATCAAATACCTGAAAATGTAAAAATCGTTACTAATAATGGTATGTAAAATGTATCAATGGTATAATTAGTGAAATCAAATGTGACATATTTTAGATAGAACAAAAATAATATGATATGAATTATTTAATGTAAGATGATATCTCAGAATGGTGGCATGTGTGTGCTAATTTTACCTTGTGATTTGTATTTGAGAATTAAAATGACATATTATGTGCAGAAAACCTCATCATGGTGTGTGACATCTGTTAGACATTTAACAAAGATGGGTATTAGCTATATAATATGTAAGCTATTCCCATTAGGGAAATAACTCTAGACCTCAGTATTTCCCAACTGCAGAATTTTAACAAAAGTATATCAATGAAAGGGAAAAGTGCTTTACTTTTATCACTTCTGAATGGTAAAATGTAAGCCTGTCTACTTGAAAAGAGAAAAGGAAAATTGTGTGATAAAAGCAAATACACTTGGTGAATGGACATCCACGCACATTTTTTTATTGCCAGAGTGAGGAAGCTAGAACATAACCATGTGCAAACTTTTCACAAAAGCATTACCCTTCTAATTGCCATTAATATTTTAACTATTTTGAAATTTCAAAACTCAACTAAGTTAATAGAATTTTTTTTAATTTTATTTTATAGAGGCATGTTTTATTTATTTATTTATTTGTTTGTTTGTTTTGTTTATACAAGCACTGGGTACAGTCAGAAGCGCGGGAGGGTGAGAGAATTCACCAGAGCCAGAGCGGGGAGCAGAGCAGGCAGAAGGACTGAAGTCCACTGCTGAGGGGAGCAGCGGACAGCAGGAGAGGTCTGCGTGCCATGTGGGACCCTCCTCTGGTGGCCGGGGAGCAGCCAGGGATCAACCGGGGCCGCAGAGGCCGCGGGCAGCTTCGCAACCCAGCGCTCAACCGCTGCGCCACCGGGGAGGCCCAAGTTCATAAAATTTTAAGTTATTTGCAAGGCAAGAATTATTTACAATAAATTTTCCTTCAAAATTTACTGTTTCATCACTGAATCTGTAGAAAAATATTCATAAATATAATTGAATAAACCAACAACAGATTAAAATACTCCACTAAGAATACTGACAAATGTTAATTGATTTACTGTGCATATTATATAAGTAATATACTCAAAGGGAAATATTTCCCATAATATTTATAAAATTTTCAATGGATTTGAAAATTTGACATTACAAATCTGTAATGTCACTGAACAACAGTGTCAAATAACAGTTAAATTCCAAATAGTTGATTCTTCTCTCAAACCTTTAGGATTGTTTTCATTTCCCTGCTGTGATCCCTCCATGCAACTTAAAGGAAGGATTCCTTAAACAATTGTAAACCTCCAATTGTGTATTATAACTCATTTAACAATAGGCAATCTGGATATGGAAATCAATTGAGACTACAATAGCATTATAATTATTGAACCAAATTTAATTTTTCAGTAGAATTAGATAAATATACAAACTTAGAAAACATAAAAATGAAGATTTTATGGTATTTCACAAAAGAATATTGGAATAAAAGCAAATGTAAGTGTCAAATACAATTAGAAAGAAAATTGTAAATTCCAGACATTTATATATGCATATAAATACACAAACACACATATGCACACACACAAAGTGAAGTTGTCCAATTTTTATTGGCATGCTCTGTGCATTAATGTAATTTTCAGGTCACTGGCATTATGAGGTTAGGTTTGTTGTTATCGCAGAAACAGGCATAGGATACAGAAAATTAGAAGATAATACATTCACTGCATACATTCCTAGTAATATCATGAACATGTTCTGACAAGTGAGATCACCAATTAGTCAGGAATTTCATTGTATTATGAGCTAAGAATTGGTAACTAACGACCAGTGAGGATATAGTTTACACTTCACTAATTAAATTAATTACCAAGAAATATCTGTATTTAGAATTTTTAGGATCTACCAATAGGTAAACTATTGTTTTTATGGCATAGAAGTTTTTCTCTTAATCGTGACATTTAAAAACACTTTTACATGGCAGCTCAGAATGTCCAGTAATATGACACACTTCAAGATGACTCCCAAAAATAGTCAAGAAAGGGCCTCCCCTGGTGGCGCAGCAGTTGAGCGCTGGGCTGCAAGGCTGCCTGCAGCCTCTGCAGGGCTGGTTCGTTCCCCAGCCACAGACAAGGGTCACACACACACACACACACACACACACACACAAAAAGCAAAAATAGTCAAGAAAATGTTGTGTAGTCTAAGCAGAATTAGGTGACAAGTAGTGATGTTACCATATATCTCTGATTTAGTTACACTTCAGTAGTCTAGAAGTCATAATGTGAGTGTTCTGAACCATGTGTCAGTTAATAACAGTGAAAGGTATGACAAGCATAATCTTGAAAATTTTACGACTTTTATAAAAGAAAACATGTTCCTAGACAGTGGTTGGAAAACATAATTTCTACTACTTCAGATGATATGATTTATGTACCCCAAGACAATGAAACTTCAGGAAGAAAGCTATACTTACCTTATTTTAACTATAACAGAATTATAAATATGATTTAAATCACCCTAAAACATCAGGACCCTTCATGAGAAGGTAGATGTATATTCGGTATGTTTAAAAGGCATATATCATTTGTATGCACATGGTATAGCACATCTTGGAATAGAAATTCCCTTTTGCAACACAAAGGTGTAAAACTTTGAACTAGTATGAGTGTTTTGAGGATAAATAAGTATAATAATTTCCCATATAAAATAACAAGCCATACTTCAGTTTGCTGAGAAAGAACACAAATAGTTTTAGAATTCCTTGAAGGGCAGTCTTACAAAATTCATTTGAATAAAATACATCTTGCAAAATAAAAAGAGTATGTGATTTCATATTCTTCAGTAATATTAATACACAGAGATGACAAAACATGGGAAAATACTGTATAAGTCAGTAGGTTGCAGGGAAAAATGCAGAGATTATACTTGGAATCATTAATCTAGAAAATATCAAAAGTCTGATTGTCTTTCTACCATGTCAGGAGAACATTCAAACTAGCAACTTCTCTCTAAATTATTTTTTTAAAAATAGAACTGTGAAAACAAACATCTTCCTATTCAAAAAGGATGGAAGGAAACAGAACAATTCTGGTTCACTCCCTAGTCAAGCTTGAGACTGGGACAACTTTGGGAAGAATAGGTGGGTAAGGACACCCCAGATTGAAAAGAAGGATCAAGACTTCAATAGTGACATGGGAGGTAATATCAGAAAAAATCTGTGCAGATAATACTGTGATGGTTATGATCAACAGAAGAAGGTAATAGAAACATTTCTTGAAAGATTATTGTCAACTTAGAATAATTTCTTATCTCAACGTGTAGTCTTCAAAAATTAAGACTGTTTCTTAGAGAAGAGTCTCCCAATGAATGACAAGAGTTGATTATATAACACTAAAGGCTATCAGCACATTTTAATATATAAAACAATATATTCTTGCTTTTGCATAGAAAATAACAGTGACTCAATAATTCTCCATGAAATGCATTTTGAAAAATGCCATCTTCTAAATCATAAACATGACAGAATACCCAACCTTTATGGATAATGCTTAGTGGAGGAATTGCAGGAGAACAATCCAGGCCGATAAAGAGAAAACCGCATTGCTGCTTCCCAAAGCACAAGTGAAGAAAGGAAATATCAATAATGAATCCCCTCAAGTCTTGGAGCATTTCTGGAGGAATCACAATGGCTTTACAATTACAATCAAGATCTTGAATTCTCATCATTTTCTCATTTTAACATTGTTTTCAAAGAAACGACACATAGTTTGTTCTTTTTATATGAATTTATGAAACTATAATATTAAACAGTCATTTCTTACCTTTGATTCTTGAACTTTCTTGACTTTTTTCCTGCTGGAATTAAAACAGAAATAGGTCAAGATTTGTAAGGATGTGATCAACACTCATCTAAAGCATCACTATAACTAAGTGCTTGTAAAAGTGTTTTGTTACACATATACTCAGGAGACATTATAACACCAATCTCACCTTAAAAATATATATAGCAAATCTTTCATTAGACTTGTAATCAATCTTAGTGGACATATATTTCTCTAAGAGACCAATACATTATATCAATATGTGTTTATAAATGCATGGTTAATGCATAATAAATAAATGTCTCTCAGGTGCCTTAGCCATTACACTTAACTTCAACAGTTACTGAATGCTGTCTTGAGAATCTTCTTTCAACATCTGTACATTAATCATAAATTGTTGGTAAGAGAAAATGTTTAAGGGCAAACAGTTAAGAATTCACTAAAAAAGCACGAAAAAAAAAAACCATTTCGACTGTGTTTTCTTCATTTTAACTTAGAAGTGGTCCCTGTCTCATTCTCTGAGGCTAAAGTTGACAATAATTCTATTATTTATTTAAAGACTGCTTTAGTTAGACCTATCTTTCGATTTGACATCTTCTTTATTAGTTACCTGGCAACCCTGAAAGAATTAGCTTGCTTTCTTTTTTAAGTACAGACTGTACAATCTATAACTTCTCAATTAATATTGAAGCACAGTTTATATGAAAGTTTCAGATTCTCACACTAAAAATAAATTTGAAATGTGCTTCTGATAGTGATATACATATGTGGAACTGTATGAATGCCAATAAATTTTGATTACATAGTAAAAAATAGGAAGAACTTATTTTCTATAAACATAATTCAGAGTTAAATTTTTTAAATAAAAATGAATGTTGATATTTTAAAAATTCTTTTTAAAAATAATATTTATTCAACAATCTGATGAAATGATATGATTTATTATATTGTAAATTTATATTCTTTTTTTAAAGATTTATTTATTTATTTATACAAGCACTGGGTACAGTCAGAACCACGGGAGGGTGAGAGAATTCACCAGAGCCAGAGGGGAGAGCAGAAGGCAGACTGATGGAGTACACTGCTGAGGGGAGCAGCAGGCAGCAGGAGAGGTCTAAGATTATATTCTTAACTCATGCAGCGCCTGTGTTTGAATTCTATACTCTCCTTTGTTAACTGATTTTCTAGTTATGATTTCTTATTAGAGAATCTTTTGTCCACATAAACTAAAATTAAAATATAGGGCCTCCCTGGTGGCACAAGGAGTTAAGCACCGCACTATGAAGTAATCCTCAGCCTCTGCAGCATGAGTTTGATCCCTGGCCCACCAGGGAGCAACCCACATGGCGGTTGCCCACTGTTCCCCTCAGCAGTGTACCTAGGTCAGTCTGCCTGTTCTGATCCCCTCAGTCTCTGGTGAATCCTCTCCCCCCGCATCTCTGGCCTGTACCCCAGCTCTTGTTTGCATAAATAAATAAATCTTTAAAAAAATAAATAAAATAGGCCCTCCCCTGGTGGCGCAGTGGCTGGGTGCTGGGTTGCAAAGCTGCCCACAGCCTCTGCAGCGCCGGTTCAATTCCTGGCCACCAGCAAGTGTCCCACATGGCACACAGACCTCTCCTGCCCCACCTACTGCTCCCCTCAGCAGTATACTTTGGTCAGTCTGCCTGTTCTATTCCCCGCTCTGGCTCTGGTGAATTCTCTCACCCTCCCGCGCTTCTGACTGTACCCAGTGCTTGTATAAATAAATAAATATTTTAAAAAATAATAATAAATAAATAAATAAAATATAGGTTACATGTTTTGACATATATTATTTTATAATTACAGACTAAACAGACTTATACTTCCTAAAGAAACATTTCCACATTTATCTAGCCAATAATTCTTTCAAAATATGATTTTTTATGTGCCAGATACTGTTCCAAATAAGATGAAAGTGATAAAGCAGAAAAAAATCCTTATAAAACATATTGCATAAATGACAATAAGTTATATTTCAGAGAGACTGCAATTTTATCCTATGTCTACAAGGATAAATTAAATTTTGAATACAATTCATATCTTTCTTCCATATACCTCGCACATTTGGTGATACTGTATAGTCTTCAGTCTATAAGGGTCATCCTTTCCTAAAGACTCTCAAAATTATATCTCTGGCCAGTCCTCATCATTGACCTTCAAACTCCTATATTCAACTGTATTTTTGACATATCTACTTGGATATCTAATCACAACCTACTTGCGATGACCAAAATGAACTTCTGAGCTTCCCTAACTTCATCTTTCTTCTTTAGTTGATTCCCTCATCTATTCTCCTTCCTATGCTCAGACCCTTAAAGTCATTATTGTCTACTATATCTTTTACGAGATAAAGAACATGCTATTTTTTAATTTGTTTTTTTTTTAACCCCTTGGCTTTGAATTTAGTTTGAATACCTATGAGGATGCAGTATAAACAGATAGCTAAAATATCTGGAAATCATGGAAGATATCTCAACAGGAGATTAACATTTAGAAATCACCAACTTATGTATAAATCATCAGCACTTACTCTGGAAAATATATGAGAATACAGTTGAATGATCACATTGTATTAGTTTTAGCTGTACAACATAAAGATCTGATATTTATACACACTGCTAAATGATCACCACAATATGTCTGGTTACCATTTATCACCATATACAGCGTTAAACTTTTTTTGTGTGTGTGGGACCCTCCCCGGCGGCCGGGGAATGAACCAGCGCTGCAGAGGCTGAGGGCGTCCAACCGCTGTGCCACTAGGGGAGGCCCACAGCTTTAAACTTTTTAATTATGATATAAGCTTTTAACATTTATCAATTTCATATGTGCCACTGAGTATTATTAACAATATTTACTATGCTGTATATTATCTCCCCATGTTTTATTTAGTCTATAACTGGGAGTTATACATTTGATCATGTCCTATTTTGTCCTGCCCCTAAACCTCCTTCTTCTCTGGTAACCATGACCACAGCATAAAATCAATAAATACAGAGAATAGATTGATGGTTAATTTTAACAATTTAATGTATGCATTATAGATACTATTCCACTGTGAAAAATATCCAGCATAAATTTGAAAGTATTTAAAAGACATGCCTATTTAGTTTTTGAAATATTATTTATGATATTTTCCTACAAAAGGGGAATAACATTTTCTAAATTCAATGAAAAAATAATACATATCCTAAAGTTTTATCCATTTATATCAATTTTTAAAGAAATCTGAAATATATTGGAATATATTAATCTTTTTATACTCATGTTACCAAATTAATAGGGAATAGACATAATAAACTATTCACTCATTGAGTACAAGTTTGTTTTGCATATGCGCTGTCATTACTGCATTACAAGATAGAGATTAACTCTGGAAAACATACAGTTCTGATTTTAAAAGTTTGCAAACTACTCAGAGAGACACATAGCTATCAGTTATAAAACAATGATAAAAAAATTATGAACTGATGTGGAAACAGGTATGGGGGAGCAAGTGTATATGCTGAGGATGGGGGAAGGGGAAGTACATAGTGAAAGTGTTTGAGCTAAGAATTAAAGCATGGTAGGGACCTCCCTAGTGTTGCAAGGGATTAAGTCGCAACACTATGAAGCTATGGACAGCCACTGCAGCACAAGTTCGATCCCTGGCCAGGGAGGTGAACCACATGGCCCAGCAGACCTCTTCTGCCTTGCCCGCTGCTCCCCTCAGCAGTGTGTTTCAGTAAATCTGCTTGTTCTGCTCCCACTCTGTCTGGCAAATCCTCTCACCCCTCCCCCACACCTCTGGCCTGTACCCCAGTTATTGTATGCATAAATAAATTAAAAAAAAAAGAATTAAAGCATGGCAAAATAATTTGCTTGAGGAAAAGAGCATTAAGCTTTGCAAAGACACAGAATTATAAAATATGTAATCCTTTGGGAGGAACTGTGAATAATTAAGAATAGCTCAACTACATACTTATTTAGGGATGAGGGTTATATAAAAATAGATTCAAGAACATTCTCTTTAACAAAAGAAAATATATGCCCAGTTAACTATTATAGCTGAAGTTATTTGGTAAAGAGCCATATAAATGAAATAAACATAACAATTATTTTAACAGTTTTCATAGTGTGTTTTTGGAGTGTGAAAAATAATGATGATTTTTCTAACACCAATCACTAAAGGATTTAGAATAGAAATATAAATCACTAATTAATTAATGACTGACATGAAAATTAGTGTTTATATGATATAAAATGCAGATATTCATATTAGAATTATTTCCATTTTATGCTTATCATTCAATGTATTTGGATTGTAATTTATTATCTGTAAATGAACTACATGTAATTTTTACAGGAATCTAATGATTTGATTTTTAAATTTCCAGTGGTCTGGAGTATAGTATGCTTTTTTCTAGCAATATATATTTTACCTAGACTACCAATAAATAATATTTATTATTGAGAATATATTGCATACAAAAAATAATCTATACCTATAATGTAAAAGATATATTTATAGCCAGTCATCTCAGGTGAACCTAAAATAATATAAGGTACTCTAGGCACAGGCAACCATGGGCTTGATGGTGAAGATAAGCACAACAGAAGTCAATAGCATGGAGTCTAAGCAGAAACACGCTCAATTCCAGTGCCAGAAAACAGGTCATTGCTTATAAGTGTCTATAAATGCTGAGTCTTGGATAATAAAAACAATAAGAACAAACCACATAGTTTTTCTTACTATGTGAAAAGCAAATTTTAAGTCCTGCACACACACACACACACACACACACACACATAATTTATATATACATATGCACACACATATAAAGGACTTATATATATAAGGATATATATATATATATGTCTAAGTCATATATATGTGACTTAGTCACACACACACACACACACACACATATATCTCCTTATATATATATGACTTAGATTCTGGAGTCCTTCTGTTGTCCTTTATTCTCTGTGAGAGAATGATACAACCACAATGAGAATCAGTGGGATTCTCTTTTTCTGATTTTATCTAGGGTAGTAAAAATCCCAATAAGAGGTTCCTTTTTGGTCTCAAAACTGCTCTGGACTGAGGGGTGGAGTATGCATGTAAAATGTTTCCTCTACTTTTCTGTACACTCATCCTGATTTTTTTTTAGCACAATAGAGCTTCTTCTGATTCTTTGTTGCAATCCAGAATTTTCCATTAGCTAATTTTGCTAATTTATAATTGTTTATTTGAGTGTATAGTAAAATAAAATGTAAATAAAATGGTGGGAAGATTAAAGATTTCTTAGCTAATGCAGTTGGCTGATAAGAAGTGGTTGGAGATCAGATGGAGAGAAATTTTTGGAGATTTGCTCTTGACTTACATCTATCCAGCTCCAAATGCCTAAAACATGATCTTTCTATTGGCACTGAAACACGTCTGTAGCAAAATCTCAAAATCCACTGTCAACAGGATAATTTCAGAGCAACCCCAACAGCCAGCCGTTGTGAATTGACTATCATACATTCATGTTCATGTATCCCTCTACCTACTCTATTTCAAAATATAAAGATTTATTGATTAAAATATAAGGATATTATTCCCCTCACAATGTCATTTATTTTAAAGAGTTAGGAGCTATTAGGCAGTTATAGAAAGTGGAAAATCAAAGACGGGTCTCTTGGTACCTAGGGATTTTGACCCTCTGGCATCCATCTTCTTTCTCTCTTTTATGAATCAAATCAGGATTAACAGAGTGCAGTGTTGACTACCCCCTCTAATTTTAATAGTCGGTCTTCCTAATGGAACATGTTCTTGCAGATCAAACAAATAGATGCATCAAGAGTATAATCATATGAAATAAAATGCAAAATGGATAATATAAAGCTGTCATTAATATATAGTCACTTAATAATAGATTTAACACTAAATATATAAATTAAGTAGATTAAAATAATTAATCAATGGAGAGGCAGATAAACAACTTATTAGCAAATGATGGCTTTCCACAACCTCTCAGAAACTGAAAAATCAAGAAAAACTTGATGAGCTATGTGTTCTGAGAAGAATCAATTCAAGCTATTAAACTCTCCTTCTATCCCTTAGAAGGAAATAGCATTGTTTTAAAGCCCATATAATTACAAAAATTGATAATGTATTAGACCTTAAAGGCAGCCTTATAAAATTCAACTGGAAAATTATAAATGTAACTTATCAGATATTATTCAATAGTATCAGACTAATATCAAAGGACATTGAAATTATCACCTTATAACCAGAATCTATATAATAAATTATTAAATAATTGTTTGATTAAAAAGGAAATCATGAAGTAATTATGAAGTATTTAAAATGAGTCCAAGGAAAGCATTGCATAAAAAAGTATATAGACTCTAGAAAAACAAAATTTGAGAGAAATTTATAGTTTTAATTATCAGGAAGCAGAAAAGGTTCTAAAATATACATTACATATTCAACATAAGAGGTTAAAAGATAGTAACAGCATTAACGATAAGAAGCAGGGACCTCCTTGGTGGCGCAGGGGTTAAAGACATCCATTGCTATCAAGCTACTGCCAGCCACTGCATCATGATTTCAACCCTGGCCAGGGAGCTAACCCACATGGCACAGCAGATCTCTCCTGTCTCGCCAACTGCTCCCCTCAGCACTGAATTTCTGTATATCTACCTGTTCTGCTCCCTACTCTCTTTGGTGAATCCTCTTACCCCATGCACATCTCATTTATATGCCAGTTCTTGTATGTATAAATAAATAAATCTTAAAAATACAATAAGAAGCGATAATGACAGACTTTAAAGGAACAGAAAACAAAAGGAAATGAAGAAAATTAGCAAAATTTGAATTAGGATTTTTTGTAATGTTAGATGAACATAACAGAAATGCAAGAAATAGAACTAGGCATATGGCATATTATCAAACTAGCACTACAGGTCATAGGGAAAGGATAGTTTTTACAACAAATGGTATTTGGACTTATAGATAGCCATACAGAAAAGGAAAGCATTGAATTCTCCCTCACAATATGAATAAAAATATTTATATTTAAAGGTCCAAATAATCAAAGAAAAACTTAAAAAAATATCGTCAGAATTTGTGTATGACCTAAGGATAAGAAGGAAATCATCACAAATGTTTTAAAAAAAAATAAACTGTAGAAACATTGAAACTACAGAAATATCAAACTTTACCAAATTTTAAAATTTGTACACCAAAACAGCTATGAATAATGTGAGAAGATAATCAAACACTGGGAAAAATTTTTGTAGTGAAATATAATAAACCATTAGTATCCAAAATATATAAAGACTAAAAATAAGCTTGGATAGACACAAAAAAATCCATTGGCAGCAAAAATGCCGTGTAGAGATTCCTCAAAATACTAGAATTGGATCTGCCATATGACCCAGCTATTCTTTTCTGAGGAATCTACACAAAGAACACAAAAACACTAATTCAAAAGGAAACCTGAACCCCTATATTTATTTCAGCACTGTTTACAATAGTCAAGGTATGGAAACAAGCTGAATGTCCCAAAACAGATGAGTGAATTGAGAAGATGTGCTAGCTATACACAATGGAATACTACTCGGTGATCAAAAAAGATAAACTCCTGTCATTGTAACAACACAGATGGAGTTGGAAGGGTTAACGCAAAGTGAAATACTTCAGAAGAGAAAAGACAAATACTGGATAGTTTCACTTACAGGTAGTCAAAGACAAACCTTGAAAGCTGACAATAGATACGAGGCATCCAAGAAGTGAGAAGGAAGGAAAGTGTGGAAACAAGAGGGGTAAGGAGGACAAGGGAAAAGAAAATGAAAAGGTCCACCAAGGAAATTGTAATAAATGCAAATAAAATCATAATCTCACTTTTAATTATGTATCCGAGAGTAATTTCTGCTCATGTGCATTTTGATATATGAATATGAATGCTCTTAGCAACACTGTTTATAATAACAAAAAAAAAGAATTAAATGATCCTTCACATGATGAATTTGACATATTCATATATGGGGCATTTATTATAATGAAAATGAATGAGTGGAAGCTACTGGAATCACTGTAAATAATTAAAACATGTTAAAATTATATTAAAATGTATGTCATACAAAATCATTATTATCAAATGTTCACATATATTAAACTTTCAAAACAACAGGAATGCTTGCCACAAAATTCAAGAAAACAGGATGTTCAGATAAAGAATATGATTGAGGAGCAGTACAGAGAGGCTTAAACAATATCATCAGTCTTATTTCATATTTTGGTGTTGGCTCATTATGGATTATTAAATTATGTTTCTGTCTCATTGCAAATCATAAATATTTTCTAATAAATTAAATAAAAATGAAACATATATAAATGCCAAATGCCAAACTCTTAATCTCATAAAAAGATTTAATTAGCTTAAAACATCTATTCCAAATTATTATTATTATAGAGAAAAATATGTTAATACATTGAGCCTTTGTGTGTCTACACAGGCATTTAATTTAAACTGCTGCTGAATATAAAAGAAGACCTGTTTGCAGCAGATTGCAAATAGGTCCTCAGGGGGATGGGACAACCAGCTTTAGTGTGTGGCCCACCTGTCCGATTAGGGCCATGGCTAAAAGGACCTGACAAGCAGCTTCTATTTTTATCTAATCTTTAAAGTCTGGGAACCTCATTTCACTAAATCATAGCTTTCTAGTAGGGTTGTAAAAGATTTCCCTCTGCTTATTCCTTTTTAATCTAGATTGCTCTCAAGAGCTCTACTTGTAGATGGCTACTAAACTGATAAACTCCCTATTTTCTGCCATTATATTCTTAGGAAAAAATATCCTGAACTAAAATTGAAATAAAAATCAATCTAGGAATAATTCAGCAATTAATTACATTGTTAAAAAAGCATATTTTAAATAGATTTAAGAATTTATGGTTGTCCACTATATTAAGGTTTTCACATTACGAATTACATAGACCAGTTTGCAAAATCCAATATATATATACAAAAACTTTGAATTCTTAAGAGACAATAAATATGCACTCATGAGTTTATGAAATAGTTACTTTTAAGATGTGAGAATTAATCTGACCTTATTTTCAATGCATTTTTATATTGGGTATCAGATAATGGCAAGGTAGAATGTCACAAACACATCTTAAAGAAAAGCATGATATATTATGAGAAAAGTTTAGTATTCAACCAATTACACATGTACATTCATTCTTAATTGATTTTAGTCATGGTTATAGACTAGATACCATATACATATGATAAGTTTGAAGACTGGTGTAATGAGATACATTAACATGAGAAAGGTAGTAAGTGAGGAACTCATAGGATTTATTCCTTGACATCAGTGATGAAGAAGTAAGCTCATTTTGTAAGAATTAGGCAATATGGAATCTTTTTCCATGAAGGAAAGTTGAAAATAAGCCTATGCAACTTTATACATTCAGCTTGTTATATAGTCTATGCAATTAGAATAATTTCTATGTTGACAGTTAAATTGAGTTAACTTCTAAAGTGATAGAAAGAGGACAAAATATTTGCTTTGTGAAAAAGAATAAAATAAAAAATGTCTGCTATATTTGTACTATGTGTATACACAATTAAGAAAGAAAAACTCAATCATCTATAGACTTTCAATTGTATCTGTCACTATCAATGTAAACCAACTCCATAATTGCATTGGAAATATAAGTTCACTTACATTTCTTTGCTCTTGAACATGAGTGATTCAATCAATTAAAATTTAAGAAAATAAGTAATATTTCAAAGTTATTTTGTATATCTTATTAAGTTTGAAATTCCATAACATTTAAACTTATTTGAGAGATGCATATCTTTTTAATAACAGTTCAAAAACTAAAAATCTGAGAAAGGATTGGAAACCACAGTCTTAAACTCTTAGATATTTACACCCCAACATTCTTGAGTGGCTATTATTTGTGACAAAACAACTGAAAAGAGCAAAATAGAAAATCCCAAGAGTCATGTATTAATTTCTTATAAATAGTAAAAACTTCAATTTTCAAAACTGAAATATTAACCATAGACCATCATGCTACTAGAGATGATACATTCTTTCATATCTGTGTTGATTACAGACTTCAGTTTTTAAACATATTTCAGAGTCAAATAAGAAATGTCACAACAGAATATTCTTTTTTTATATTCAATGGTTTAAATTACAGCATCAAATTAGAAATTGAGAAGAAACCTGAAGTAAAATAATATTGATTATTTTTTTTAGGTCGATTAAACATCATTGGTATTTTCAAGTACTATGTGCAAACCAAATTCTGTCTCACATGACTGTAATGCTATATTTGTCTGCCAGTCACAGCATAATCACAAATGTCAGGAAAAGTCAAGAGTCACAGAGGAATAGGAATGCTGATATTAATAGACTATAAATACCATCATCTATAACTGAAACAAATGAGAAAGGGTTATGAGACTGGGAAGAGAGGGCAGGATCATGCTCAAGATTTAAGTGGACTATGGGGAAACAGGAGCTGCAAAGAAAATCAAGGTTAAGGCATCAACAACTCATGCAGACATATATGACTTCTGGATAAGGGTCATAGGTCTGGAAAAACTTTCAGAATTTCTCAAATTTTAGAGTACATCAGAATCACTGGGGAACTTGTTAAACTGAAGATTTCCTTAGATTTCACTTCAAGAGGAATGAATTGATTCAATATACTTCATCTAAAATGTCTTAAATTCCTCATAGGAGACATTTCTTATACTATCAAAGTTACACTGAAATGTGGAATAAAAATGCAACACCATTGGAGGTTAAATTATTTCACTTGTGTTTATTTAGGAATAATTAATTCTTCATTATTAGTTTTACTTTTTTCTTATCTCTAAACATCTTCCATCACATAACTTTTTTTAGGAATTGTTAAGTTGAAATTTTCATAGCAAATTTTAGAATTAATATTATTTCTTATAAAATAAGTGGGGTCCATACATAATAAAGCAGTTTCTACTTTTTCTTCCTGTGTCCTTTCCTGCTTTCCTATTTATGTGGGCATGTGTTAATAAGTGAATTCAGTCCCCCAGAAGAGATATGTGGGAGTCCTTACTTCCAATACTCCAGAAAGTCAGTTTAATTGGAGATAGAGTCTTTATAGAACTAGTAAATTAAATTAGGGGCCTCCCTGGTGGTGCAAGGGGTTAAGGTACAACCTATGAAGCTGTCCGCAGCCACTGCAGCACTAGTTTGATATCCGGCCAGGAGTTACCCACATGGCTCAGCAGACCTCTCCTGTCTCGCCTGCTGCTTCCCTCAGCAGTGTATTTCAGTCAATCCACCTGTTCATTTCCCACTCTGTCTCTAGTGAATCCTCTCACCCTCCCCACACCTCTGGCCTGTACCCCAGTTCTTATATGAATAAATAAGTAAATCTTTAAAAAATAACAATAAAATCGAGTATTAGGATGAACCCTGATCCAGTAAGGCTATTATCCATAAAGGGAAATTTTGACACAGATAGGCAAGTACAGAGGGAATGTGCCATAACAATGCAGAGAGAATACCATCTAGAAAGATTACCAGGAAACATCCATAAAGGAGGAAAGAAATCTCGAACAGCTCTCAAAAAGAACCAACTCTGTGACACCTTGATCTCAGACACTTAACCTTCAGAACTTCTAGATAATACATTCCTGCTGTTCCAAGTCACCAGCTCTTGATGTTTTGTTACAGCAATACTAGCAAATTAAGACAGTATGTGATCATTTTGATCTAGTGGAACAATTGTGAGTGACATCTGTTGCTTGGTATCAATATGCTGTCATGTCAAAAAACTAACACTATATATGGCATAAATATTGGGAACTGACACAGTCCCCTATTAATAAAAATACTCATCAATGAACTATTATTTTTGGTTTATTTTTCTCTAGGAAATTATTTAAAATTACATGTATGGGGCCTCCCCTGGTGGCACAGCAGTTAAGCACTGGGCTGCAAAGCTACCCGCAGCCTCTGTAGCGCCGGTTTGGTCCCCAGCCACCGGTGAGGGTCCCACATGGCACGCAGACCTCTCCTGCCACGCCCACTGCTCCCCTCAGCAGTGTAGTTCGTCAGTCTGCCTGTTCTGCTCCCTGCTCTGGCTCTGGAGAATTATCTCACCCCCCTGCGCGTTTGTCTGTACCCAGTGCTTGTATAAATAAATAAATAAATCTTTAAAAAATAAAATAAATGACATGTATGCCTCTCTAACAAGTCACTTTTCTGTGACTGAATTGGGCTTTGAGTATTTGTGAAGGTTGAAGAAGAGCCATGTTCTTTGCATCTGAACCTCTTTCACACACATATTTATCTGCTCTGGTCATTTTTGAGTTGTTATTTTGCTGTTTTATTTGCTGGTTATAAAGCGAAGTGCTCTGCTTCAAGATAAAAGGCAAGGAGATGCCATTTTCTTCCCTGTTGAAAACGAGTAAAAGAAACACAAGAAGATGACAAAGAAAGGATAAGGAATATGGGTGAGAGAAATAATGAGCGGCAAAGGAGCAGTTGCTGAGGTAAGGAAAGAAACGTGACCCAGCCCATCCCTGCTCTCCTGCTCCACGCGAGACAAAGGCTATGACGAGGAATCCAGAGACCTGCATTGCAGAGCGATGTCCTAAGACTGCTTTGGAATACAGGCAACAAGTGCAAGGGGTCACTGTTTCCATTCCAGGTCAGCAGAAAGACACCCCAGGTACCTAGAGTGTTGGGAGCTGAGAATAAGAGCAGCAAAGGACAATTTCCTTTGCACTGATTTGTGTGTTTTTGTGGAAAGGAAAAAAGGCAAAGACAGCACACAGGATGCTCTGCTACCTTAAGACTCCCCAAAATAACTAAAGGAAGTAATTATGGCAGGGAGACAAGGCCAACTATACAATTTGCAGGACAGCTCCCATTGTTCAAAATTTAGAATGTCAGGTTGGTGAAAGTAAAGTCTAAACCAAGCGTGAGGCCCTGCTAAGCATGGGGTCTCTCCCAATTGCAAGATCACAGAGCAATAAAGTCCAACCTGATTATGATTCCTGCATGAACAGATAGGGGCAAGAAACTGATACATTATTCACATAAAGAGATCATGGTTAACACTTCAATGTTTCCTATAATTCTGTAATTTAGTAAATATTGAAGGGGAGCAGCATACATCACCCCAAAGTATGCCTCTTGGGCACAAGGATTGTTTTGAACTGGTTATATTAAAGGAGCAGACATAGGAAAATCTCTGAAAACTGAGCACTGTTGTAACTCGTCTTTATATTTATAAGGAAAATCTCCCTTTGTGGGTGTCTGCCTCTACCAGGAGGATGACCAAATTGCTAGAGATGTTTATCCATAGAGAAGGTAGCACACTTAAATCTGCATTAAATCTGTAGGATCAGTCTTCTTCATAATGTTCAGAGAGGCTTTTTCTAATTCTTGTCACCCAGGTATGTGGAACTCAGGTCAAGGGAGGTCCTATTGGCCTGGAGAGAAACTGTTACTATAACCATAAAGAATGCTTACTTCAATTCATGGACAGCTCCAGGAGCAAACTTGTTATTGGAGAAACCTATCATAAGGCAGAGCAAACATCTGGAGGCAAGGTTTTCATATCAATCCATGCCCTCCTCATCATGTACACTCCTCCTTCTTGACGCCCCAGCCTCTGAGCACAGGAAATAAACCTTTGGTTTCTCTCATGTACTTTGGAATTTATGGTCATATAGGTTCTCCAAAGAGAAGTTATTAAATTTACCTATCTCCTACAATGCAGTTTGATGTTCTTTTATTTTTCCAGTCTCAGAAGACCCAGAGGTCTGGGGGATTTTTTCCCTGCATTTCTACAATTCTAGATCCTGGATTACTCTGCCTTTCTGGTAACGTTCCATAATTAGCTTTGCCATTTTCCCCAACACATTTTGTCTTTAATGAAAGGTAGCCGGAATTTAAGGTGATGGTTTGGACCATTTGAGAATTAACAGTTCTTCTGGGTCTCTCGCATTTGTACAGGAGCAATGTTATCAAGTTTATTTTTCTCCTGTTAATCTGCCTTTTGTTAGAGGGGATGTCTCAAGCAAGAATCTGAAAAGGTAGAGGGAAACCTATTTTCCCTCCCCTACAGTATGAGAGCTATTTAAAAGTTTAAATGTTTTTCACAAGCGTTTAAATATTCCAATGGTAGGGCCTCCCCGGTGGCACAGCGGTTGAGCGCTGGGTTGCGAAGCTGCCCGCGGCCTCTGCGGCGCCGGTTCGATCCCCGGCTGCCCCCGGCCACCGGAGGAGGGTCCCACATGGCGCGCAGACCTCTCCTGCCGCCCGCTGCTCCCCTCAGCAGTGTACTTCGGTCCTTCTGCCTGCTCTGCTCCCTGCTCTGGCTCTGGTGAATTCTCTCACCCTCCTGCGCTTCTGACTGTACCCAGTGCATGTATAAAAAAAACAAAAAAGCAAACAAATAAATAAATAAAAACATGCCTCTAGAAAAATTAAAAAAAAATTAAAAATAAAATAAATATTCCAATGGTAAATGTGCTGAGAGCATCTATCATAATAAATATGTTTTAATGTGCTACATAAATGACTCACTTTTGAGTTTATATTATATTTTCTTTATTAAAATAACTACTTAATAAGTTCTTTACCCTTTGTGATAATACATGAAATCAACATAGCTTCCTATTTATATATGGCACATATTATTACTGATTTGCAACATTAATACAATGTTGGTGATATTGCCAATATATAGTGATAAAAAGAACCCCTTTTTTAAAATCACATGAATGTACTATTCTCCATGACATGAATTACTGAGAACTAGCAGAGTAGTCTTATTTCAAGTGTGAATATATACTAGTTAGGCAGTCTGAATATACAATGATGTGAATTCTTAGTACTGTCTATTTGAACAGAGTCAGCATTCTTGCGTTGACATTTGCTTAATTCAATTATTATTTGAAATTGAAAATCTTCTAGTCTTTCCTATCCCACACAATGCATTTTGATCTGCCTTACTAAATACAGATAATAAACACTTGATAAATTTTTTCTTATTTGTTTCTTGTTGGAAAAATTTACAGTTACAGAGGTCACATTCCTATCTTCATATCATACTTATTGTCATACATCTTGTAAATAAGAGATCAATTTGGGACTATTATTATTACTCAATACTTAATAGTGTCTTTTTAATGTACGGTGTTGAAATTAAAGCAAAATTTTCAAGTAAGATTACTTGAAAATGTTTAAAATCTATTTTTACTCACATACTTGTAAACTGAGCTTTTTTGTATATTATCCTATCGTATACAAGAGAATTTCACATTCCTGTTTTCCACATAAGAAACAATGATTGTATTTTAATTTTACAAGGCCTGTTTTAATTGTTTTCTGGGTTTATTGATAGCCTGTATTAATCAATGTGCTGAATCAACTAAAACTTTTTGAATTGAAATGAAGGAACACAGAAGGCCATCCTTCTAAATCATATACTGTGTAGTAAGAATGTTATAATTTCTAAAAGATAAACATGTATCATATCATTTTATGCGAGGATAAGTTATGTTAATGTTATCTTGAACTGTTAAATCATTGATTTTTTTTAAAAATCTTGTTGATTTGCCTTTGTTTGATGAGCATTAGCTGTAGTCTCAAAAAATTCAATTTCTGTGC
Organism: Talpa occidentalis; assembly: GCF_014898055.3. Lineage (NCBI taxonomy): Eukaryota > Metazoa > Chordata > Mammalia > Eulipotyphla > Talpidae > Talpa > Talpa occidentalis. The sequence goes on along the minus strand of NW_023605194.1, from coordinate 99,993,425 downwards.
TCCTCTAGCACTTGAAATAAATGTCTGCTTTGAGAGATATGAATATGAACAATTATGCTACTTTAATTCATCTCTCTGGAATTTATCAAGGATTACATCTCACAATGCTTTTTTAAGAAGATATTCTCATTACTTATGAAGAGATTTCTTAAAATTAAACTCTCCTTGAATTTTCTTTTTTCTCTTCTGTGTTCTTCCTACCAGAGATTTGTGTAAACCTTCTATATTTATCTTTCATCAAATGAAAAATAGACTTAGGAATTTAGAAGTAAACTTTTATTCCTTCTCTTGCCCAATATTTACCTTAATTACATTTTTCTTTTTGCTCTTAATTTTTCAGCTATTTCTCTCTGGGTATTTTCAGCCTCCACTTCGCCTTTCTGCCTAAAGTTATTCAATAGCTTTTATTGTGTTCAAATGAATTTCTGTTTAGTATCATTGTTTTCTTCTTAAAACAGGAATATCATTTACTAATGAAGATTTTTAATCAAAAGTCATCTTTGGATATCTGCATAATATTTTGTTGATTGCACCTGGTGTTTGTCACTAGAAGAGTTAAAATTTTATTAACAAACTGCATGTGTGGTGGTTAATTTTTTAATCAACGTGAGGGGGTCACGTGATTCTCAGAAATTTGTTCTAATGTTGTTCTGGGTTTCCTTGTGTATAGGGTGTGCCTGGGTGAGATTAGCATTTGAACTGACAGACTGAGTAAAGCAGATTGCCCTCCTTAATGTGGATGGAGATCAAATATCAATTAAAACATTGAGTAGTGCAAAAAGCTTCCTGTCAAATAGCATGAGCTGGAACAGAGGACTGTCCCTACATTCACACTCAGATTGAAACACCGCCTCTTCTTGGGTCTGAGCTGTGTCTCTTATTGGAATTAACATTGATCCTCATGGGTCTGCAGAATGCCTACTGCAGATCTTGGAGCTGCTGCATCTTTGTAATAATATAATCATGTGAGCTAATTCTTTATAGTAAAAGTTTGTGTGTATGTGTCTGAAGATATACAGTACATACATGTAGTCCATCACCTGGGAAAAGGCAGTCATTTCTTCAGACAGAAAGAAAAAAAGGTTATTTCTAGCTCAAATCTCACCACACTCTGAGAATATCCATTGTCCAAACCCATTTGACAAAAAAGATATTTGATAAAATCTCTACTGAGTTTACAATTGTACATTTTCAAAAATTTATTGAGAATTATTTTGCTCCATCATTGTTGTCAGTAAATATTTAATGTGCACTTGAAAATAATGTGCATTCTACTAACATTACTTAGAATACACGTCAAGTTGTTTGGTTGGATTATTTGAAAGAGTTGTTCAAGTCTTCTCTAGCCAACTGATTTTCCTGAGGGACCAGTATTAAAATATTCAGTTATGAATGTGTAATTGTGTATTTCTTCATTTTGTTTCCATAAGTTTTGCTTCATACAGTTGGAAGCTTCATTCATAGGTACTTGAAAATTGAAAACTGCAACGTGCTATTGATGAATTGACTCTTTAGTCATTATAAAGTGATTTGCTGTATCCCCACTAATATTCTAAACTCTGAAATCAGCTTTGTTTGATAATAATATTGCTAGCCTAGCTTTTCTTTTAATGAATTTTACCATGTGACATATCTTTCAATCCTTAAATTTATAATCTATTTGGATATTTATGTTTAAAGTACATACAGGCATGATACATTAGTTCTGTTTTTTTTTTTATTCCAATCTGACAATCTCTACTTTTGAATTACGGTATATTGACAATTTACATTTAATATAGTTATTAGTGAATATATTAGATTTAAAGCTATCACCTTACTGTTTGTTGTTTAGTTGTTTTTTGTTTTTGTTTTTGTTTTTGCATTTATCCTTGTGCTGTTTACTTTCTTCTTTCTTCCTCCTGGATTAATTGAGCATCTTTTCATAAGCTGATATGCCATCTCTTTAGCATCTTTGGTAGTGTGTCTATTCAGATAACATTCTCATTTTAATTGCTTTGTTTATTTTTATATTATTGAATTTTAAGAGTTCTTTGAATATTTGGGCATAGTTATATATCTATCAGATATATCTTTTGCAAATATCTTTCCTGGTCTTTTGATTTTTTTCTCATTACCTTGACAATAACTTTTGCAGAGAACAAATTTGTATTTTAATGAAGTACAGCTTGCAATTATTTCTTTCATGGACTAGTTTTTGGTATTATAACTAAAATGTCATTGCCATACCAATGGTCATCTCAGTTTTCTCTTATGTTATCTTAAAGGAGTTTTAGAGTGTTTCTACCCAGTCTATGATCCATTTTTGAATAAACTCCTTTTTTGGCTTATTAGTTTAGCTTTTTCATTATAAAAAAATTGGTTATTTTGGGGGCTATATACACATAGAAAGCATGTCCACTTTCAAATCATGTTAAATATATCTGGTATAATAAGAGAAACTTACAACAATATATGGATATTTCTCCTGTTAGTCTTTATGCTGAAATGATTCACCCTCTAAAAGGAGTGTTAAAATCTTCCAGATAGAAGGAAAATGGTATCACCTGGAAACATGAATCTACACAAAGGAACAAAGTATGCTGGCAATAGTAAATAAATGCGTAACTGTGTATCAGTGTGAAATACAGTGCTTTCATTTCTTAAAAAGGAAACACTTTTTCCAGAATTTCACTGTATAATTTAATAACAATGTATATTTAAGGAAAATAAACAGAGGGTGGAAGTATAGAAAGAGCTACTGTTTTCCAAATTCTCCCAGATACACACATTTGCCCCTATAGTTGTTCTTTAGGACCTTTTGGTCTTATTTTTTCTAAGACTGGCTAATCAAGGAATATGTCTTTGACATAGGTGAGAAACTGACAGTTGCACAGTTCCTTTCAACTTAATTATAAGTCATTCCATAAAAATGTATACTTATATTTACAAAAAATAATTATTTCCTGAAACCTCTCACTTTTTGGTTTCTAAATCTATAATTAACTATCCCAGCTATGCGGTTTGGTATGAACCTTAGAAATAGGAAGTACAGTAAAGAAAAAATATTGAGAAGGCACTCGCTATCTCAGCCTTGGGCTTAGAGAAAGTAAGGGAATATTGGAGAGGCATATTTCAAGAATGAAAATAATATTTGGGTGGCACATGGTTTGTTTTATATAAGATTAGTTTATAAGAAATGAGCACTTAAGAAAGAAAGATATCAAGGCTTAAACTTGGTTTCCCTGACCCTGGTTTTACTACTCCTTTTACTTATCTTAAGCCTATAACTCACCTAATTTGACCCAGAAGCTTGAAATAATCATTTTTTAACATTAGATTTTTAATGAAAAAATTTAGGTGAGGGTTGGGATCAGCCAACTCTCAGTTATGATGAGTTGGTATGATTGCTTAGGTATTGTATACATGCCTTTGTGATAACATAAATATCGCTAACTACTGTTCAGGGAAACTGATGCAAAGGAATACTACTAGAGGGATGGAGCAGAGGAATACTAATGGAGGATATATGTACAAAACTTAAACCAGGGCCTCCCCAGTGGTGCAGCGGTTGAGCACTGGGTTGTGAAGCTGCCCGCAGCCTCTGCAGCACCGGTTCGATCCCCAGCCGCAGGACAAGGGTCCCACATGGTGCGCAGACCTCTCCTGCCACCCGCTGCTCCCCTCAGCAGTGCACTTCGTCAGTCTGCCTGTTCTGCTCTCTGCTCTGGCTCTGGTGAATTCTCTCACCCTCCCGCGCTTCTGACTGTACCCAGTGCTTGTATAAATAAATAAACAGATCTTAAAAAAAATGAAAGTTAAAAAAAAAGACTTAAACCAAACAGCATGTATTTGTAATTATTTTTTCAATAATGAAAGTCAGTTTAATTAACATTAGTTCAGCAGGACAAAACAATGAACTACTAATAAGGCATATACAATCAGAGTTCATATTATTTCACACCTAAAAAGCCAAATTGTAAGTTTTCATTTATTCAGGAATAATCTTCCTCTTCCACCAGCAATACACATAGAACAAGGATGAAACCTTAGCAAGAGAATTCCAATTATGGCAATTCCTTTAAAATGTAGAGCTAAAATAAATTAAAATCTTGAAATGAAATATATAATAAAATAGTTATAAAGGAAGGTGACCTTGCTCTGAAATCTATTAGGAATACTATAAGGGGAAAACTCATATTAGCAAATGAATTCAAAGGTAATTATTCATTTATTCACTACAAGTTTAATGAATAAATATCCACATGATATTATTTCTGAATTAGTTCTTTGAGCAGAGCCACACTTCATAGTTAAATGACAAATATAGGCACCCCTCAGTGAAAACAATTTTAGCAATGTAATTGCATTCTGATACAACAGCAAACACTTGCTGAGTATAATGTAATACTGTTCGAATCTAAGATATATTCAATTACAGCCTAGTTGAGATTTTAAAGTTTGGTATTTATGATAGTTCCTTTTATGTGTCAAATTGACTGGGTCATGAGGTGCCAAGTATTTGATCTAACATTATTCTGGGTGCTTTTCTGAAGCTGTTTGTGGGTGAGATAAACATTTAATAGTAGAGATAAGTAGATTGCCCCCCACGCGCACACACACATACTTTTTCTATTGGATATATTTTTCTGAAGAACCCTGACTAATGCAGAATGTAAGACTGTATTTTACTAATAAATTGCTGCTAATCATTATACTGCCGTGTGTGTAAATGCATGTGGTCTATGTGTGTGTGTTAAAGGTATAAATTCAGTGTAATGGTATCATTTTGATTCTAAAAATAATAACCTATTTTACACTGAACAGTTCAGAAAACTCATTTTTCTTGTTTCTGTTCTTTTAGCAAAATATCATTGATTTCATTGCAGACATCACAGTAAAGTTGTTTATATAAAAGTCAACTGTATTTACTTATGACATATCTTCAATCTTTACAAATGTAGAAAAATCTTGATTTTACAAATGAAGAAATATCTCAAGAAGCAATAAGACGTAGTGCATAATCATCTGTAATTTGAAAATCTGCTTCTGATTAGAAAATATGGATACTAACTGACTATAATAGCAAATATAAAAATTAATACTTGTTATAATGTGATTACAGTTTGCTTTGGTGAATTAATTTTTGACAATATGTAATGGTTAACACTGTAGGGAAATTAATGATTCTAAACAAAAAATTCTACTTATTTTGGTATTGTAATATGTACAATTGGATATTCTTACTTTATTCTTCGTTTGAAGAAATAAGGTAATATTAAACAGGAAACTTTTAGAGTGTTTGTATGTTTTTGCCAAAACAATACAGATACAACATAGAGAATTTTGTTTTACTTGAGCAAACAATTTTCTAAAATAAATTGAACATGATACATTTTACATTTTTTCAGCTTATTGATGAGAAAATCTTTTTAGCTGTATTTATATAACTCAGTTGTTCTCTGCTTATGAAAACTTTTATTATACTACAAAAGGGAATTAAATTAGTTCAGCACAATTAGCCTTTCACAAAATCAGCTGGACTATACACAGCAAATTTCCAATTTAGGTGATTCCAAATTATGCCTCTAGTGAATTCAAGCAATTCCCCAGGCACAAGTATTCTGCTTGCTTCTTAGTAATTTACAGATTTATCTTTTCCCCATATTTGACATTTCTAATTTCTTTTTTCTGTCAGCTATGTTTATTATTTTTTTTATAATTAGAATTGTACAGCTTCCTTTGACTATTAAGGGATGGTATATTTAAAAAGTGTGATAAGTTTTATTTTCTTTAATTTGAAAAATAAATTTTAATTTATTTGAAGGAGTTAAAGCATTCCTTTCTAAATGTATCCTTGTGGACGAAAAATTGTGACCAAAGGATATTTTTTTAGTAAAGACTGTAAATTTCAATATAGAATACCATTTGCACTGTGCACAATGGGATTAATGAATATCAACTGAGTTGACATTAATACATCATTCAACATATTAAATTCCATAATGTCTGGCAGACTGAATTATTCTTCCTACTATGTGCAACTGCATAAATCTAATAGTTATGCCAAGTGTGCACAGTAGGAAGAAAAATTCCCATGCATTTTCTTCTACAATTTTAAATATGGAAAAATGACCAATGTCACATATGAGGAAAAATATATCACCTTAATAAAAGGAAGCCATTATTTTTATCTTTAGCTATACTGGAAATTATTTCAACAGAACATTTCCAATGGATTCATGTTCCAAGTAGAATCTTCCAACCTAGCATTACTGCTTTCCTTTGGTTCTCCTTACATGCATGTGAAAATGATCCAGAAAGAGTTCAAGACAGTCACTTGTTCTGGATATTTACATCAAATAATCTAGTAATAAAATGAGTAATGGGGGCATCCCCAGTGGTGCAGCAGGTTGAATTCAATGTTGTGAAGCTGTCTGCAGCCTCTGCAGTGCTGGTTCGATTCCCGGCCAGCCAGGGAGATACCCACATGGCGTGGCAGACCTCTCCTGTCCCGCCCACTGCTCTCCTCAGCAGTGTTTTTGGTTGTCTGCCTGTTCCACTCCCCAGTCTGTCTCTGGTGAATCCTCTCACCCTCCCGTGCCTCTGGCCTGTACCTGAGCTCTTGTATAAAAATAAATTGATCTTTTAAAAAAATAAATAAAATGAAAAATGATTTTAGGAGAAAGTTGGAGGTGGTGGGAGGGAATACCAATTTCTTGTCAGAAAATAATTGAGTGTCTACAAGTTAATACGATGAAGAAATACACTATACAATCTTAAGTGAGGTAAATTGATTATAATAAGGTAAATTTGGCTCCAACATTCAGATCACATGCCCCCTGCTCGCTCGCTCTCTCTCTCTCTCTCTCTCTCTCTCTCTCTCTTCTCACACACACACACACACACACACACAGACTTCCCCCAAGAACATATAAAATTTTTACCAAAAATCTAACAAATTTTCATTTAAATCCATGCCAGAGTTTTCAAGGAAAATAAGAGTACTAGAACCAAGTAGGAGAGTAAAAATCAAGTTGCAAGGGTCGAAACTAATACTGCCATGTTCCAATATCTGGTCCTCCAGGGTATGAGAGTCACCTGTGGCGGCACCACCAATAGCTTCCTGATGTGAAGAATTATGAAGGGTCTGAGAATCTGCACATCTGGAAAGCTATCAGGGCACTCTTCCACAGTTTTATGGATGATGACAGAGGATGCCAGTTTTCTGGATCATAAGCAAATGACTTTATTTTGATGACACAGAGGAAACAACGTGCCTTGTGGTCATGTTCATTTCCCCTTCTGGTTACATCCCATGAAAGCAATGAAAAGATACCTATCTCGATGCAGCACACCCTCCTTAGGCACAGCCACATATGGAGAAGAGGCAGTAACAGGGTCATAAAAGCCACCATCCTTGTCTTTGAAATTGGAGCATCGCTAAAATACCATTCTAGCTCCACAGCTCCCTATAGGATTGGCTGGAGCCTCTGTTGCAACCACATTGTAATTTAGTTTCTTCCTCTATCAATACTGTTTCCCTCATTGAAATTAAAGATGGTTCCTCCAAGATTACTGTCCAATAGGACACTTTCACCCAAATTTCTAACTGAATTTCTTTTCAGAAAATCAACTTAAGACACATACTATACCAGAAAAGAATCAGAAACTATCTTTGGTATACTAAGCACAAATTCCAGAAAACAGGTATTAGACGCAAAAATTATGGAGTAGTTTGGAGAAGTAAGACTGAAGTCATGACTGGACTATTACATCCTGGAACATGCTGCTGTAGCTATAATCTCAGCCTATTGTTGGAACACAGTTCTGCATGAGCCTCTGATGTGCTTTTACATCTTTTAAGCAAGGCAACAACTGCTTTCACTTTCCAAACTATCTTGTAAAGGATGTTTGTATAATGCACAATTTAGACACACTGTTTATCTCCAAAGGTCAGAATGCTTGCTTTTCTGTAAATATAGTGTTTATTATCTTTAAACATTGCACCCACTATAAAACACAGGGGATCTTTAAGTTATAAGTTCCTCAGCAATGAGGAACTTTAATGGCACCTTATTCACTGTAGATGAAGTGGATGCTGGGATAAAACACTGTAAATGTAATAGTAAAGTTATGTTAAACTGCATACTCAAGCTCTTTAATGATGTCTCCTGAAAGACCATAACATAATATCTTTTTTAAAGGCACTGATACATTGGTTACCAGATCTTTGTATAGTGGTTGTATCAGCAGCTGAGATCAATTCTAAACACCTAATGTGGCATCTGTACCTAAAGGTCAAGTCAATTACCTGGACAGGTTGGTTACATTGGTCACATTCCATCATAGATTTGGTAGAAATTTCCCACACCGGAATAGACAACAATCTGGAGATGGACTTAATCATCTTGTGAGCAATATTTCTGAAGTTCTTATCTTCTTTTGACTTGCCAAAGGTCTTACTAACTGTTATATACCCCACACAATCTTGCTTCTGGACTAAATAACTCATTTTCATGTAAGAAAAGTCATCAACATGACTATGAAATTCATTGATTCTTACCACGAATCACAATGCTCAGAAGCAGCTGGCTTTACAGATAAGTGTAACAGTTTATTTTATTGAGTACTTTGTTGCATTGCCAGCTAGGAGGGAACAATTGTTTGTGAATTAATGGGATAGGTTGAGATAGATAATAGAAATTGGTAACCATATGCAATATTGCTCTCCATATTCCAGAATATCAGGAGACAAAAAAATGGAAATGGAAGAGGAGGCTTTACTATTACACTCAATAACCTATTCTCAAATTTCCCCTCATTCTTTTTTCTCTTTCTTCAATTTCAAGTTCTGCACTTTAATATTCAAGAGTGAATACTACCACTAAGGCTCAAAAAAAAAAATTCTTCCACTGAATTGGATATTTAAATTGCCACTTCACAACCATGTATCTTCATGCAATAGAAACAAAAAGAAAATAGGAAGACAGATTATGATTATCAAGGGAACAGAGTTACAGGCACAGGCATCTGTCAGGAATTCAGAAGATACTTTGGAATAAATGATATTTCAATATGCACTGGCAATTATTGTTGGAAGTTTAAAGCAACCAAATACAAAACAAAAAATCACTAAAATCTCAGGATCTTCAAGGGAAAAAAAAATTGAGCCCAACCTACCAGGGAAAACAACAACAGAACTCTACTAGTTGAGGTACTGTCTAGGGATCCAGAAAACACAAAATAGACAGAGAAGGATGTTATTAACTATTAATATGACATTGTGAAAAGCTGAGCATTATAGACTGCAGAAAGTACCCATGTTTTCTGCCTGTCTATAGACTGTGCCTAGTATAAATGTCAACTCACTGCTTGTCTATTTAATCTACCTTTCTCCTGTGGTTTTACATAAGGTATGCAGGTGGTAGTTAACTTTCTGATTCAGCTTTTAAGTTAGAGCATTTCAAGTTAAGATTATGACTAAGTTAATATGATAAATAGCACCCCAAGATGTATTCCATGACTAATAGAATTAATAATGTCTCTTTCTGGGTATATGGATTTGTATTATAAGAGCAGTATCTGTGTTGCTCTGGAGGAGGACAGAGATGAGGAGGGATAAGAGAGGGCCTTCTGTTATATCTGCATTTTTTTTCTGAAAAAGAAATATGGTGCCAATATGGAAAAATATCAATATATTTTAAATAATTATAAGCACATGAGTTCCATTGTATTTTTTCTGTACTATGTGTTTAAAAGTTTTGAAAATTCAATAAAAATAAAATAGAATAAGAATAGATTATATTTATTTGCCCCCAAATTTTCAGGAGTTAGTATTTGGATATGATAGCAATGACCTTTAGCTGATGAATTTTTAGGGGTAAAAAACATGTTGCTTCTAAATATTAGATTGACAAGACAAGGATGCCCACAATCACCACTGTTATTTGACATATTCCTGGATGTCCTAACTGAAGAAATTAGGCAAGAAAAGACATTTAAGGAATCCAAATTGGAAAAGAAGTAAAACTGTCACTATTCATAAATGACATGCTAATATACTTAGAACAAACAAAGGATTATACAAAAAGCTTATAGAGAAAATAAATGAATTCAGTAAGGTGGCAGAATACAAAATCAATGCACAAAAATCGGTGTCACTTCTATACAACAAAAATATACCAAAAAGAAAGGGAAATAAGGAATACAGTTCCATTTACAAACACACCAAAAAGAATGAAATGCATGGTAATAAACATAGTAGAGGTTAAGGACCTATACAATGAAACTAAAAATAAATAAAACACAAAGAAATGGAAGTATATACTGTGCTCATAGATACGAAGTATTAACATCATTAAAATGTCCATCTACCCTAAGCAATTTCCAGATTTAATGCAGTATCTATTCACATAACATTGACTTTTTTAAAGAAACTACATCATCAAATTTATATGGAATCACAAAAGGCTCAAATAGCCAAAACAATCTTGAGAATAAAAGAAGAAAAATGGTGGCATCACACTTTCTGAGTTTAAACAATATTGCACAGCAATAGTAATCAAAACAGTATGGTAGTGGAACAAAACTAGAAATTAAGATCAACGGAACATAATTGAAAGCCCAGAGATAAATCCTCATAAATTTGAACAGCTAATTTTCAACAAAGGAATTATGTCTATTCAGTGGAGAAAAGATAGTCTTTTAATCAATGGTCCTGGTAAACATGGACACCCATATGCAAACCAAATGAATCAAGACTACATTTAACACCATACATGAACATTCACTCAAAATGGATTGAAGACTTAGACATAAGAACCAAAATCATAAAGCACACAAAAGAAAATATAAGGGACATGCTACAGGGCACCAACCACAAAGATGTATTTGTGATACAAACCCAGCAACAAGAAAAACAAAGACAAAAATAAACGTGTGGGACAATATCAAACTTAAAAGTTATTGTTCTACAAAAGAAATCATCACAAAAACTTAAAAAGGCTGCCAACCAAATGGGAAAAAAAATGTATACTCTATACATGTGATAAGAGGTTAACCTTAAAATTTACAAAATACTTATACAATCCAACAACAAAGAAACAAATGATCAAATTAAAAAATGGGCAAAAGACCTCAATACACACTTCTCTAAAGAAGACATTCAGATGGCTTGTAGCACATGAAAAAAATGTTCAACATCAGGGATAGTTTTACTTACAGATTTTATATTTATTTTTCTTGAGCAAATTCTATAAGGATTTACTGTGAACTAACATACTTAAGGTGTGTCCTAATAGTCCTAATTAAATCATATGGGAGGACATAAGCTGATTGCTATAGGTTTTTATGGAGGTATTTTCACTCTGTGCACAAAACTAAGTTAATGACAAAATAGAGACAGAGGAGAATCTGCTGTTAAGTGCTCTATAGGTACTAATGTAAGCTATCAGAAATATGAGAGGTTCATTCCAGACATTTTTATGAAGTGTTAGAAAGTATACTATTTATAAATGCATCACAGATCGGTCTTTTCCTCCAAGCTAATTATATAAGAATACATTTTTCAAAGTTAATTTTCCTGTAAGAAACAGCACATAACATTGTTATTTCTAAAATATTGCATTTTATTTTATCAGTAATTTGAAATTGGTATGGAAACCCACCATGCTTCCAAATTTGCTCATGTGTCCTGTTTGATATTTAGGTTTCCAATTTGAATTTGACAAACTCTGTGTAGTAGATTAAATATAGGAGCTTCTAAAGCACTATTTGTTTACTGACATATACTAAATAAATTGACTGATAGGACACTAGAGCATAAAAATTCTTTGAATTCATAAACATTGCAAGCTAAGTAGAAATCTTATCATTTTAGACAAAAATATTCTGTGCAAATTATGTTTATCATATTTAATTTTTAAAATAAAAATCAAAATTCCCAGATTGAAATATAATGAATACAGAAAGTTAATCTAGACCATATTTTTATCCATGCCCTCTTAATAATTATTAAGCTGCATTCTAATTTTTAATAATGAATATTTCTTATCTAATGCCAGCATGTCAAGGATCAGCAATGTTGGAGTTTATACAGCCTGCTAATGAAACAGATCAGAGGCCAATTCAATGAGAACAACTTAATTCTCATTCATTTCTGGCTCATGCTTGGTTATTTAAGGATCAATTTGTAAAGTGATTCTCTCCATCAATAAAACTAAAAATTAATCTCTAATATGAAAAAAAAATACTTAAGCATCTCTCTCTTCTATTTCTTTTCCACACACAGGCACACACAATTCTAAAAACATTTTATTTCAAGGATTTCTAAACAAGTTTAGTAACCAATAAACAGTCCTCAGTCTGAATGACATGACATCAAACTAGTAACTAACATATATTGTAAAATTATGTTGAACTCAGAATGTTTTCTAAAATTTTAATTAATTCCAACATTTAAACATTGAAGTATTCCACACCAAATAAAAAATGGAACTATCTTCATACCATTGGCATTATCTGGATGTTAAAATTAGATATGTCACTGAAGAAATTAGATGGATAATTTAGTTGGTGAGCCATTTGATTCTGGTGCCCTTATCAATGTTGTTCTCTTTCAAAAATATTTCTGGGGCCTCCCCGGTGGTGCACCAGTTAAGCGCTGGGTTGCGAGGCTGCCTGCAGCCTCTGCAGCGCCGGTTTTATCCGCTAATGCTTCCTGGCCACCGGAGGGTCCCGCATGGCGCGCAGACTTCTCCTGCCACCTGCTGCTCCCCTCAACAGTGTACTTCGGTCCTTTTGCCTGCTCTATCCTCTCGCACTTCTGACTGTACCCAGTGCTTGTATAAATGAATGAATGAATGAATGAATGAATGAATAAATAAATAAATCTTTAAAAATATTTTTGTAGTTTTTTTTAATATTTTATTTTGATTTTTACTTTATATTAATTAGTCTTTTTCCTGGTCCCTTATTTAGGTTTTCTGAACTCCTATAGTTTCTTATAGTATTCACCAGGCATAACTCATGTTTTAATTATACACATTTAGTGCACAGAATCATTTAATTTGCAACACATGAAGACCAATACATCAATTTATGAAAATGTACTGGTTATGGCATAATACATATGTAAATAGTCATTTTTTCAGGTCATGGTTGTATTGAATATAAGCCAACCCCAAACACAACGCATTAAAATTTCCTTTCTTCTTCATCTTTTTTTTTTTTTCAGACAAGGCAACATATACTCTCAACCTCTTGTAGCATCCAAAACCACTCTGACACTAACCACTGAAGAAATACTTTAGTACCTACTACAAAGTAAATCAATATAAAATGCAAAGCTAAATGGTAATTTTGAAGGCATCTCACAGTGAGACTTTTATAAACTGGCTAAATAGGTGACATCAGTAAAAGCTGCTGGCAGTGTTTAGTGTTTATTCAATTACAAGTGTATTGTGAGACATTTGTTTGGAAAGGGCTTATGGAAAGGATATTTATGTCATAGATAATATCCTATTTCATCCTTTGTTATACTTTGAACAAAATGATTGAACATGCTCTTTTACAATATTGACTTAGTGTAGTTGTATTAGAAATATACGAAGAACATTTGGCTAGTAACTCTTATATAATAATCATCGTATGTTTAATGTTAACACGGTGCAATAAAACTCCCAAAAATGTTGTATTGATAAAAGCCAACATTCATAACCATGTCAGGTGACATACTCTTATTCTCTCAGGGATGAATGTTATGTATATCACTAACTTCAAATCAATGAAAACAATTCAGTTGTTTTGTTTTTTTTTTTTTAAGATTTGTTTATTTATTTATACAAGCACTGGGTACAGTCAGAAGCACGGGAGGGTGAGAGAATTCACCAGAGCCAGGGCAGGGAACAGAACAGGGAGACTGACAAAATACATTGCTGAGGGGAGCAGCGGGAGGCAGGAGAGGTCTGCGCGCCATGTGGGAACCTCACCCAGCGGCTGGGCTTCGAACTGGCGCTGCAGAGGCTGCAGGCAGCTTCACAACCCAGCGCTCAACCACTGCGCCACCGGGGAGGCCCCTGAAAACAATTCAGTTTTAGGAGCACAGGTTTTGGTGTCAGTTAAACATAATTTCTCAATCAAATTTGTGCATGATAACAAAGCTTTATTAAAAGGAATTAATAAGTAAATGCAAAAAAGTCACATCTTTTAGGAAGAGGCCCTCACCTTGGAAAACACAAGATTATCAGCTAAAAAATATAAGCTCAATAGGGAAATACAAGATGAAGTTAATATTTCAGCAATTTCTGATGGTTAATTTATATAATTACAAAAATATATTTTATACACTTGCAAGGAATAATTTAAAATATTAGCAAAACACTAATTTACAATAGCAGAACACACAAATTTCTCAAAATCAAATTAATAAAATGTATAGCACCAATATCAGAAGGACTATAAAATTTCATTAAAAGATATAAAGGGAAATTTGATTCAGATATTTCACATGAAGAATTAAATTCTGTAAGATCATGATTCTTCTTAATGTAACACTGATATGACCATTAACATATATTTGAGTAAAATTAAGTCAATTAATAGTTTTAATATATCAATGAATCATCCTGTAACTTTATCAATTTTTTTCCAAAATTTACATGGAAGAAAGTGTCAATAGCTAGAAAGAATTAAGAAATTATTGTCATGGATATATAAGCACACTCAGATATTCCAAAAACATTTGAATCCATAGTAACTAAAACTGTAGCACACAAACCACAATGGATATTTAAAAATTGTATATATTATGAATTACAGACACTGAATTTTTAGTACTGGTATCTAGGTGATAAACAGAGCTGTCATTCTGATTGGTCAATGACCATACCATACTTATTTTTATTTCTTATTTATTTATATTTTACGTCATTGTTCACTTTGTAAAATGTTTGTTTTCTCCTCTCAGGTGTAGTCCCCATAAAATGCCCACCACTGATTCACCCATGAAGCATCACCACAGTCCTTCCCTATTTTGATTCTTGTGCTCTTCCCTTTGCTGTTTTGATTCCTCTCCCTCATGCTCCCCTGTAGAATGTCTAATTTACAGTTGCCTATAAATTTTGGTTTTTTATTTATTGTTTTTTTTCCAGGTCCTTATTTGGTTCCCCTATATTCCTCCTCTGAATGAAACTATCTGATATTTTTCTTTTTCCTTATGGCTAATTTCACTGGGCATAATCCAATACAGCTCCATCCATGTTGATGCCAATGACATGAGTTTATCTTTTTTGACTGCTGAGACCATACTTATTTTTAGATATTTAGAATATCATCTCCTAGATTCATGCTTATCTGAACTCTAAAATCTAGGGTTTTGGAATATGCAACTAACATGCTATGTGATTTTTATTCTACAAAAATTCCACTATTTATTCTATATCACAAACTGTCATAATTATATTAAGTGAAGCCTCCTGAAGCAAGGCAAAAGAAAAAAAAACAATGTAAATGTAATCAGTGCTTAAAAAATTACAACTTGTCAAACAGGAGGTCTCAAAAATCAAATATATTTTTAGCCTCAGGGCATTGTCAATGTAGGCACTAGATGCAATATTTAATATTCTTTCCCCCTCTCCCTTAATAATTAATACATTTAATGTGTTCTTTACTCAATCATTATCAGAATACATGCTTTAAGTATCTAATTTCACAAGGTATCTGGATAAATTCAAAACTTCTGCAACAGGGATTAGGAGACGTAATCTTCCAGAATTTTTTTTTCTTTAATTGTTTCCACTTCACACATTATGTCCATTACTTTTATGTTCCCTCTTTCCTTCTATCCTCTTCTTTTTGGCCCCTTTTGCTCCCCCCACCCCAAACTTCCTTTTAATAATGCCTATAGTTTACTCAACTCTCTGACTTGTTACTTTACTGTTAATGTTAACAATACATAGTGTTTTTATGAAACTTTGAGTTCTAGTATAATATGTGGTATGCTATTTATATGTTTTCAGCATTGCAATTTATATATCTGTGGGTTACTTTTGATAAGCACTATCTAATCCAGTTCTAAATAAAATTCTATCTAAAATATACTTTATAAAAATTATTTTCTAATGCTGAATTTGTGGCAGACTTTGTGTTGTATTTTAAGTGTATTTTCACTGAATAGATTTATTTCTTTTTTGCCTTATTATAATTTTTTAAAAAAATTATTGATCTGAGAGCTATAGATATACATCTTACCCCCCCATATTTGATCAGTGGTTCAAGTTAAAACGTCAAAGTAACCGCTGTATCATTTCAATCAAGGTTAAATCTAGCAACAAGGGTCTAATACCAAGATAATCAAATGTGACAAACTGTAAATCAATATATACTTTATTAAAATCTTGGGGTTTGGGAGTCCTAATGAAAGATCAGTTTACCACATATTTCTCAATTCATCACTTTTTATAGGGAATTTTATATAATAAATTATTAGCTAACTAATAAGTATTAGCTTTTCAAGGATTTAGAAATTACTGTATAAATTAAGTTCTTTCAAATGTCTTTTTGAATCATTAGCTCCCTAAGGTTTTTTTTTTTTTTTTTTCAGTAAGGAGCCATTGAATTATTACCAGAAAAATAATATGTAACAGGACCACTGTAGCTTTATTCTCCATAAGACAATAAAAGTGCTTCTTTAAATGAATTGATCTTTCTAACCAATAAGAATGAACAGAAATAATGATACTTTGGAATGTTATTATAATGCAACATTAATTTTGAGGGTATTGAGTGAGGAAAACATTGATTATTGTATAACATTCCCTAAATTATTAGTAAATTTATATGTATGGAGAGATTACATAAATTACTTCATGGCTTTAAAATAGCACATTTAACAACAACAATATACTTGTGAAGAAGATAAAAAGAAAGCATTTCACAAGGTTAATAAGTGCTCTTATGGGGATAAAAATAAGAGAATTAAATCTAGAAAATTTATGGGACATTGTGTCATTTATAAGTGAATCAGTACTAAAAATAATTGTATAAGAGAAGATAAAGGACAAGGGTGATGAAAAATATTACTTGTATTTGGGGAAAATAAAGCAAATGACAGCCTGTTGTTTTTTCCCATTGCTAGTCTAAAAGCAAAAACCTTCAATTCACTTTTTCTTTGTTTTGAATCAATCAAAAGAATGAAATCTTAGAAAAATTTTGTAAAAGTTAAAATTCTAGGGCCTCCATGGTGGTGCAGCGGGTTGAGAGCTACACTGTGAAGCTGTCCACAGCCTCTGCAGCACTGGTTCAATTCCCGGCCGTCCAAGGAGAAACCCACAGGGCCCGGCAGACCTCTCCTGTCTCTCCCGCTGCTGCCCTCATCCCTTGTTTCGGTCAATCTGCCTGTTCTCCTCCCCAATCTGTCTCTGGTGAATTCGCTCACCCTCCCGTGTCTCTGATCTGTACCCCAGTTCTTGTATAAATAAATAAATCTTTAAAAAAAAAAAAGTTTTTCTTAAAAAAAGTTGAAATTCTAGAATGACTAAAGGAATTATAAAGACTGAATATTCCTTTTTCAATAAAGTTCACATTTCATGGTCAAAAAAAATTCCATGTCTACAAATAACAGATTCATCAAACTACAGGAAGAAGAGTTTAAACTTAATTTCAAATAATTCTATGAAAGCAATCAGTTAAGGACAATGCTGTGGATACCTGGAATCTGAGAATCTATAGAAATTTTTTTGTGTTAAGTAAAACTTACTGTATACTTTTTTTTTAAGTTGCATTTTGGAGGTTCTCACAAGGAGAGATAAAGTAGATCTTCACTTAAGTATTAAACTTTTTTATTTATTATAATTTATTTACTTATGTATATATTTTACATCATTGTTCATTTTTGTACAATGTTTGCTTTCTCCTCTCTGGTGGAGTCCCCATTGAATTCCCACCACCCACTCAGCCGTGCACCCTCGCCATAGTCCCTTGTGCTCTTCCCTGCTTTGATTTCTTTCCCTTCCACCTTACCTGCAAAATGTCTCTGATTTATACTTGCTTGTTAATTGTTTTTGTGGTTGTTATTATTTTTCCCCTGATCCCTTATTTTGTTCGCCTACATTCCTCGTACAAGTGAAACCATCTGATATTTTTCTTTTTCCTTCTGATATTTCACTGAGCATAATCCCTTCTAGCTCCATCCTCATGAGAATGCATCATATTTTATAATATCATTATGGAATGTTGAACTACATAGGCTAATCCTGGAACAACTACACATATTTGCATCTACTTGAATAATCATTCACAGATCCTATATATATTCAAAGCTGCATCAACATTTACTAAATTGTAAGCCACTATCTCACACAGATATGTTGAAATAGTAAATTGATTTTAAAAATGAGAACATAAGTGGAACAAATTAATAAAACTGGGATTTTGTTCTTTAATAAAAATAAAGATAAGATACATGTTTAATTCTCAATATACAGTACACTAAATTTGTATAAAACAGCTTGATTTAACAACAGGGCATGGAACAACCTCTCTCCCGACCAACAAACTCCAGAAAACAGAAAACAAAATTAGATTCTACACTGTAGACTCTTGAGTACCTAACCTGAGTTTACTTTATAAAATTTATAAAAGGGAAAGGAACAACCAATTCATTATTAAATAGCAAATACTTTGATTCAAACGCGATATCTAGAAAAATGTTTCAATTTAATTGAGGAAAGATCACACCTGAAGAACTGGCTTATATTCTAAGTCATAATTAACAGGGATGCAGTCAACTAGGCTTTATTCAGCAGAGGAAATAGGCAGAAGGACTTGACACTAAGAAGCATGAATAATGCTTAATAGGAGGAGAGATTTCCAGCTTGAGTAGTATTTTGGGGAATATGACAGTCACATTAAAATATAAAGTATATTAAAATATTATTAATAATCCACAAAACTGAATTAGTACCACTAATTGAAAGCTACAAGGAGACTGGTTTTAGCTCAAAACAGCATGTTGTCAAAGTTGCAATGAGTTTCATCCACATATTTGTATTTGAAAATTACTCAAAGAAACTCACTAGAAACTAAATAACATTTTAACAAACTATTTGAGAATGTTCACTGTAAAATAGTTATCACCTGGTAGGCTATATAATTTTTCACACTCCTGGAGACATACTGTAAACCAAATATCTTATATTGAGAGAGAGAATATGATTTAAATTTTTAGATATTTATTATGAAAAATTTAATTTGGGTAAAAATAGGAATTATTTTATGCTAAAATATCAAGTAAATAAAATGAAACATTTTGACTTAGTCTTTTCCCTTGAATCAGTGGTCCTCATATTTTGTCATAGGTCAAAAGTACCAGGACGGCTGATTTAATAGATCTGGATGGAATTTGAGAATTCACATTACTAACAAGTTCCTAAGGGATGTTGGCAGGGTGACTCTGCAACCACACTTCTGAGCCACTGTATAAAAGAAGGTGGTTGTTGCAGTACTGCTAACTTTCAAGCAGGTTAAACTGCTACTTAGACAACAGTGTAATCTGAGCTTCAGATTATTGTGCAGAATGGTTAACATTTCCAAGCTATGATTAATTGAAGCACAATAAAATTTTGCTTTTTCACAAAATTGTTTAATTAAAAAGTATAAAAATATTTGATTAACCTTTATGGTATATACAATTGCCAAATTTATATTATTGTCTTCTTAAGGCATAGCCATTGGCTACTTATCAATCCTAGAGTTAAAAACTGCACTCTGTTAAAAACTGTCAATAAGTACTCTTATCGAACTCCCTACTCTTCACTGATTTACCTTTAATCACTACCTCTACCTATTTTCTACTTATGATTTAATCCTTGCAAATATTAACCAAATTATCAGGGCTTTTAAATATATACATCTTTCCTCCCACTTAGACACTTTACCCCCTTTAAAGCCCTATGTACTTCCACTGCAACCTGCAAATACCTCATGTTTCATACATGATAAATTATCACTGTAATCTATAAATACTACATATTATAGATATCACTGCACTGTTACATATTTAAATAAAAGTATATATATTTAAGACTTTAAATCTCTAAGAATCTTGTGTCATGATCTTCAAAAGCTTTCAGATATGGTTTAAGCAAAATACATTTTCTTAGTAATAAACAAAACCAACTTGTCCTGAACAAAGGTGTTGGCAACTTTGGAGATTTCCTTTGCCATAAGTTGTCATTAACAGTTTCCAGGCGCCTTTCCCCAGTCAACCCAGCAATTAAAAGGATGCTAATTGAAAGGATGATCCAAACATTCCCTTTGAAACTTCAGTTCTTATTATTTGTTCGAGGCTCACTCTCCTAGGTCCTGTTTGTGACTTGAAAGATTATACATTCGATTTTCCTCTGCTAATATCTTGCTCATGTTATATTCAACTACCCACCACATATATCATGCATTAACATTCTGCTGCTTAATGATGCAGTACTATTTTTTGTTCTTCCAGCAAATGCTACATAAAAAAAATTTGCAACCAGCACAAATTCTTTACTAAAGTGGATTTCCTTTTATATGGAAACATTTTTTATTAGTTGTATTTATATGATATATTTTATACAAATATGTATATTATATAGATTTAGGTATATATGTTTAAATTAATAAATATTCAAAATTCTATATATAGTATAGAATTCTATCTTGTCACCATTTATTATTAGAATACAGGATTCAACAATACAGAGCTTTTACTATTTCAAACTTTGAGAAATATTTCTTTTTAAACACAAATTAATACTTTTAAGACTTTCTAATATTCCATTTTTTGATATAGAATTCTAGTATAATAGTTTCTTACCATCAATGCAATCATCTCAGTAGCTTTATAAATGTCCATGTTACCTATCTGTATTTGTATGTAAATTTAGCTGACACATACATATATAGATATGTAACATCCATAAATTCTAAACCTCATCTGTTGCCAATGTTTCCCAGAACATCAGAAGGTGTTCATGATTTTTTATAGTCCATTTGGTAGGGAAATTCTAGGTTAAGCAAAGTTTAGAATATTTCTCAGACTTTAATATGTTCTTGTGCATTGCGGATTTCCATGGAAGCGTAATATTAGGTTTTCTCCAAGTGACTTTGTCATTAGACTCCATTTTCAGCAAAACATTTCACAGAAATAATATTCTCAGGGGCAATGAATACAGACTTCTTAGAGAAGAATGAGACTTTATTATACCAATCAAAAGGAAAAATCATAGGATCTTGAGGAAAGTTTTACAAAGTAAGGAACACGCAATACAATATTTTGAACTAAAACACATAAACCATTTCTATGTATGCTATAAAGGGAGTGATTTTTATTACAATGATGTACTTACTGATTGAGATTTCATAGGGGAAATTAAATAGTATTGCTTCTGAAGACTAGTTCTTTGGAATTTCAAGTTTTGAAGAGAAAGTCTATGTAGAGGTTGAGAACCAAGTACAACTGGTAAAATATGCACTTGTGATGGAAATATTTGTATAAATCATATGCACATAGGCTGCTTATGTTTAAGCACAAACAGAGGTATCAGAAAAAAAAGCGCCCTAATGTGGAGAGTTCTTAACTATTCTTTGCTAGGAGATGAGTTTTATATCCAAATTTATCATTACTTGATTTCAGAAACAATGCAATATACAAAACAGGAGGACCTACATTTTTCATTAGCAAAATGAAGACACAATTTTAAACAGATAAAATATATTTTTACTTTAACTTCCACTGATTCTATGCTAACAGGTGTACGAGTGTGCTTTCAAAATATTTAATTCTACCCACTGGAATAAAGCTTGCAAAATCGTCATTAATTTTAAAAATATATATTTCAATTTGGAGATCAGTTTTATTTTTAGAACTAACAATAAACCATTTGAACCATAATTCACAAAATCACTAGGTAATTGGAGTGGAAATTGAAGACCACCCATTCCAATATTTCAAATTGCAGTGAGTGATAGTAATATTTTACTCAAACAAAAACTTCTGTGACTCAAAATATATAAAAAATAAATCAGAAATGTTCTAAGATAAGTGGGAGTAGGTCGCTCTGCTTGTCTACTATTCCTCCTGGCCATATTCAAATAAACTTGCTAAGTGTAAAACAGGATCAGAATATTAGATGCCTACATATTCTTCCCCTTATTATCTCTAATACTTGATTAAAATATGTTCCAAAGGGGAAAAAAAGGTAATTCTGTGCACAATCAATGTGCCCTTAATTTTCTCAATATACAGATTAAAAATGAACAAGTTTATGAGTTGTATCATTTATTCACATATATCTCTTATATAGGCTATAAATTCAAAGTAAACTTAAAAATTGAAGAAGTCAATAATATTCAATTGATGAAATGGAATTGAACAATGAGTGATAGTTGAAGCTACTAATACTTGCTCTATGTTTGTTACTAAAAGGAATGTAGAATCCGGAATGAATGGCATGCTTTCCTATTTTTCAAAAATGAAATAGTTGCACATTTTTAAGACATTAAAACTCATCATGTGGGCTTCCCTGGTGGTGCAAGGGATTAGATGCAATCTGTGAAACTATTCGCAGCCACTGCAGCACGAGTTCAATCCCCGGCCAGGGAGTTACCCACATGGTGCAGCAGACCTCTCTTGACTTGCCTGCTGCTCCTCTCAGCAGTGTATTTCAGTCAATCTGCCTGTTCTGTCCCCACTCTGTCTCTGGTGAATCCTCTCAACACCCACACCTCTGGCCTGTACCACCGTTCTTATATGCATAAATAAATAAATATTTTTAAAAATCTCATCATGTAATAAAGATAAATTTTCATTATCATGGCTATATGTACACTTTTTATCCTAATTAGAGATTTAATTCCTTCTTTTCAATGTTATTTCTAGCTTGTATATCATTAATCTCAGAAAAGTGAGTTTACAGAGGAAATATACCAAGGAAATACTATTTTACATATTAAGTAGGGTGTGACTGATTAACTTTAGTGGCTCATTAACTACAATATCGTAATATTTTTTAACAATTAAACATCAGTGAAATCAATAATATGCTTTATATTTATATAATATCTAATTTATAATATTGATTTATAGATATCTTATAATTCTATGTATTATTTCAGTCATATCTAGTCTGTCTTTTTTTTTAAAAATATGTTCTCAAGAACTGAGATTTATTTATATTTTATTTATTTAAATATTTTATTTTATATAATTCTTACTTTTTTTTTCATTTTTGCACAATGTATACATTTTTATTTTGGTTATATTCCCCACACAATTGCACCTCCCCCTTATTTTGACTCTAGTCTTTCCTTTCCCCACCTCTCCCTACCCCCCACCCCAGTAGTAAGTCTCTGGTTTATAGTTGCTTGTTGATTTTGATTTTTACTTTGTATTGATTAGTTTTTTTCCTGGTCTCTTATTTAGGTTTTCTAAATTCCTGCTATGAGTGAGACCATATGGTATTTGTCTTTTTCTTTCTGACTTAATTCACTGACCATATCTAATCTGTCTTAATAGGTGTAGCTTTCAATTACTGTGCTAATAAATGTTTTAAGTTTCTGTCCAAGCATGGGTACTTTTTACTGTCTTAACAATATTTTCTACAAAAATCACATTAAATAGGGTAAGAGTAACTTTGTTTAATAATGAAGTACAGATTTATTTCCATAAAATAATGGTATATACTTTGAAGTATCAAGATAATGTAAAGTACTTCAACAAGGAATAACAAAAGAAAACAACACTGCAAACAATGGGCATAATTTTGAACAAAACTTATTAATAACCAGTACACAAATTAATAGATGCTTAATGTCACTGGTCATCCAGAAAATTCAAAGCAAAACTACAATGGCTACTACCCTATACTCTTCAGAAGGCTAAAAATAAAAATATTAAAAATAGCAAATGTTGGCAAAAACATAGAGTAACAGTTGTGTGGGTAATCTGTCTATGGTGAATCTCATACTCCACACCTCTGGCCTACACCCCAGTTCTTTTTGTTTGTTTGTTTCAATACATTATTTGCATTACTGTTGGGAATGTAAAAGTATACATTTTTAGAAGTTCTGATATTTTCTCCTATAAAACATATATACCCTACAAATCAGCAGTACACTCTTACCTATTGTTCCAAAGAAAATGCAGGGAAATAACATCCAGCTCCTTGAATATCTCTGTTAGAATTCGTAGTTGACCAGGTACATTGCCAATGAGCTTAATATTTTTAAAGGAGTCTTTTTCCTTTAATCTTTTCCTTTTTCCAGTCTGTCTTAACAATGGAATCAAAATACTCAGTAGACCGTGTTGCAAGCAAATGTGTTGTTACACGTTCAAGCCAATGTTTGAACAGGCAGAGTAGATTTAGTATCATTAGTAGATTTAGTATCATATCAATCAACAGGCAGAGTAGATTTAGTATCATTCTTAGGGGGCTGAAGAATGGCAAAAGAGCATCAACTTAACTCTAAGTCAACAACTTCATTAGCCCAACTTGAAGTCACCAACTCCATTAGCCCCATACAGAAATAGGCAATTCTTCAAAGCTTTGAAGTAAGGCACTGACTTCCCCTGTCTAGCTATTAAAGTTATAGAGGGCATCTTCTCAATATAAGGCTCTTTCGTCTTCACTGAATAGCTTTTGTTCAGCATAGCTATATTTATCAATAATGTTAGATTGAGCTTTCGGATATTTTGCAGTAACTTCTGCATCAGTCCTTGCTACTTTACCTTGCACTTTGATGTTATGGAGAATCTCATTAACCAACCTCTGCCAGATTCAAACTTTTATTCTACATCTTCCTTTTTTCTCTGAGCCATCACAGAATAGAAGAGAATTAGGGTCTTGCTCTGCACTATGTTGGCTTAAATGAGTATTATAGATGTTCTGATGTTCTATTCAGACCATTAAAACCTTCTCCATATCATAAGGTAACTTTGCTTTGTTATCATTTGTACATTCACTGTGGTAGCACTTTTAATATAAATAAGCTAATTAATGCAGTGATTCTGTATTCGTGGTTAGGAAGACTCAATATTGTCAAGATATCATTTTTGGGCCTCCCTGGTGGCGTAGGGGTTGAGGCTCAGCATTACCACTTAGATGGCCCAAGAGATGCTCTGAGTTCAATCCCTATCCTGGGGACTAATCCACATTGCACAGCAGACCTCTCCCGTATCACCCACTGGTCCCCTCAGCACCATATCTCAGTAAATTCACCTGTTCTGTTTCCCACTCTGTGGTGAATCTTATACCCCACACGTCTGGCCTACACCCTAGTTCTTTTTATTGTTTTTCTTAAGATTTATTTATGTATATGCATACAAGAGCTGGGTTACAGGCCAGAGATGTGGGGTGTGAGAGGATCCACCAGAGACAGAGTGGGGAACAGAACAGGCAGACTGACTGAAATACACTGTTGAGGGGAGCAGTGGGTGAGACAGAAGAGGTCTGCTGCACCATGTGGGTTTGTCCCTGGCTGGGGATTGAACTCATGCTGCAGAGGCTGCAGATTGCTTCACAGTGTGGTGCTTAACTCCTTGCACCACCAGAGAGGCCCATACACCCCACTTCTTCTAAACAGAAGTACATAAATCAAATCTTTTAAAAATTAAAAAAAAAGATATCAGTTTTCTATAGACTTAGCACTATCCAAATTAGAATCCCCGTTAGTTATTTTATTTTGGAAACCGATAAAATTTTAAAGTTTATTTGTAGATTTACAGCCTCATCTTTGGATGGGCCAGTTGTTTAACCCACACAATTGCTGTACTCCCTATCACCATTCATCAAGCTGGTAGCTACTTCAATCTTCTAACTAAGCATGTTTTTCTAAAGTCCAGCAAATACACTGGTCACCCTCATTTATTTTCCTGTAGGCTAGCCCCTTTAAAGCAAACTTAGTACTGACTCTCCCTGGAGGATGTTCCCCTTATTATATGTTCAAATGAGGTCTTAAACAGTTTATTTTCAATAAATTCATGTGAGATGTTTGCTTCACCATCACAGGCAACAATTACAATCAACCTGTGTATTTAAGAACTCAGTTTGAATAGGTTTGTTCATTTGAGTAGTAAGTACTTAACAAATAATTTCTAAAATAATGAGTGCACTTTTTTTGTTGTCAAAAATTAGAGTTGAAGGAAAAGTGTTAGTTTAGGATAGCAGAGTGGTAGAGAAAAACTGAAATGTCCTAGAAGACAGCAGAGATGCTTCCCTTCCTGCTGAAGAACAAAACCCAACTGTGACTTTCAACAAACAACACTGCCTCTTGACCCTCAGTTTTCCCAACTGCATTATATGAATTTTTAAATAACTGAACACTTTCTACCATCTGATAGCTCTCAAAACACTAACCCTCAGCTCATGTATAGAAGAATTGATGCGAGAAATGAGCACTGAGAAAAATGAGCTGAAAATAATACACTGTTTTCAATTGTGGTTTATATACCACAGGGCTTTTATCACTTAAACATGCTGAATGTCAAGCTCATAAATCAGGATATTTCCTTTCATTTATAATACACAGCTTTGCTAATTGAAGTCACAATGGAATTTTAATAATGAAAGATGTACAAAACAACTTATAATTAATTTATAAGTTGAAGTGGTGAATGCAAATGCTAACTTGCCAATATATTAATATTAATGATTAGATAAATGTATTTTACTTAATTCATTCTTCTTATCTCATAAGCTTTTTTTCCTACAATGACATGTTTAGAGGGCCCACACTGAACTATGCAAAAAACAACTACACCTGCATTTTGTTATTTGAATGGGTGACAGCAATAATGTAGTTTTGTGTGTTAATACCTTATTTCTCTTTAGCAAGTTCATGTGATCTAGCACTAGCCTTTCCATAGAGATAAGACAAATAGATTTGTCTGAACACAGGAGGGTTTTAAAAGTCATCAAAAAAATGAATGACAAGCATTTCATTGCTTCTAGGTCCCTAATAGTATTTAACAAGTTCCTTTATAAGTTAAAGGATCTGGAGAACAGGGATAAAATCATATTTTTCCAATCATGAAAATAATGTATTTTTAAATTATTGAGTCAGATAAGAGGAAATATTTTTGGGTCATTTGAAAGGTCCATATTCAGATGGTAGAAAACATTACATGTGCTCAAGATTGGGCCATAAGCAGAGTTTTCTGAAATCTAAGCTTGGTTGTAATGCACTGTACCAATTTGACTTTATTTGGCTACTTTATTATGTTGTGTTGACTAAATGTAAATGGAATCTCAATGTATCACCTTTTTTTAACATTTCAAAATTTCAAATCTTCTATGGGAACTAGCTCTATTTTTTCAAGTTGTCATTTTATAGCTCTAAGGAAAATATTTTAATAGCCTTGTAAAGAAGCATCCCCTCTACATACCATCTTGTACATCTCAAATGACAATTTTTAGCCATATACTTATCTTGAGACCTTTCAGCCAGATATCTCTTTATTGACTTAGATTAAGCAAAATGAGTCAGTTTACCACATACTAATATTCCCCAGATGAGCAAATATACCCTCATTTGAAGGAATAAACAACCAAGTAATATACCAAAAAGTAAGAAAAAGGTAATAATAATAAAATAAATTTTCCTTAAGTTCTTGAAAGGATAAAGTTGACCAGGTAAAAGGGAGGATGATGCTATTATCATGTCCCTGATTTTCAAATCAACTTTGAAACACACAGCATTTAGTTCAGGCTTTAGACAGATGTACTTAGTAGCAGTCCTGGCCTTGTGATAAAGGTGGTGCCATCAGTGTGCATTAGGAGACAATCCTTCATGGGTTCCTCATGTTTCTGCATAGTTCATAAGCAGAGGCACTGGTTGCAATTTGGTCTTTCCTATCTGTTTAAGAATGTTTGGAGAGTACACACCCTTGGAACATAGAGTTAATGGCTACCTCAAGAGCAAAGGACAAGAGTGTTTACAATTTTAGAAAATAGAATGCATCTCCATTGAGAGCAAATAATAGTATAACACAGACTGTCTTCCTCTGGTTCAAGAAAGCACAAATTTATGGACCATAAAATAGATCTGGTATACTTCAACACAGAGATCTTCTCAGATCTTTTACTGTAACATGCTTATGGTGTGTGTTTATATAACCTGGCCAACTACACATTGTCCTGTTGAAATTCAGCTCTAGGAACTAGCTCAGATGCTGACACCCTGGCTTGAACTATATTTTTGAGCAATAAGCCAACCTTTGTCTCTGACCCAGGAATTTGTGTCCTGCAGCTATTTATAAAACTATGTGGCAAGCTAACATATTAGCTTGCAAAGGCAGTAATATCTTAGAGCTTCCACAATTCTTGGCAATATTCAGTCACTCATTAAGCATAATTTACTCACAAATTTGCCTATTTTCCAGTGTTTGCAAGATGAAGAGGGTGGAGGAGTGCAAAAGATCAGACCCTTTTCAACAAGCCATATTAAAAATATAGAAAGTCCCTTTTAGCATTTAGGATAAGAATTTTAACATTATGATAGCATCCACGTTGTAAGTAATTTAATAAATAAGATACAAGGCATTTCTAATGAAAAGTTTTACAAACATTGTGTGTTTTGATTTTTCCTTAGCATCTTACAGAACTAAAAAATCATTCTGCTAAAATTCATGAGATTTCTTACATTAATTCCCCCTAGTTATAAAGAAATGGAACTATTATGCACACTTTGATTTTATTAACCTTGGACTCCAATTTGTCAATCATTCTTCAATAGGTCTTATACAATCACAAAGTGAGAATGGCATGGTTTCAGTAAATACTGGGATACCATTTCTCACCAAAAAAAAAAAAACAACTTTCAAAAACATTCTTATTTTTCAAGCAACATATTTGATTAGAAAAAATCTGAGATTAATTAATAATATTCAGCTACTGTGATAAATATGTAATAGATATATCCAGATACATTAATTAGTACACTGCTTAACATTTAAGTAATTAATTCTTCGACCATTACTCCCCCTACTCCCATCACTGCTGCTACTTTTGCTGTCAGATGGTGGTCCAAGTTGCTTCCTGACCTCTGCAAAATATATTAACATTTTAAAAGGCCTTTCCTTGCACACCCTGCAAGCAGTCAGATATTTCAGATGGAATGGCACAATTTTTCCTCAGTCAGGAAATAATGCTCCTGGGTTTGCCGGAAGGTTCCAAGCCTCTAAGCAGTGATGGTTTTGATGTGTTGTTTAATGCTTGTCTCTTTCCCAAGAGTTCTCCCCTGCCACTCTTCACCAATGCACATCTATCATTCTTTTAATACCAAAAGTAAAAAATCACCTCCCACAAATTATTTGTTGCATAGCAACACTCTATGGCTTATTAAATTATGCACTCTTTGCTCCATTTTCACAGGAACTACTCTGATAGAAAAACATTTTGATTTAGGAAGTAAGGGAATCATAAAGCAATTTAGGTTTACAGGAGCAGCTCTGTATTATAAACCTGGACACGGCATTCTCTGGTCATATAAAGATGTGAGCATTTTAAGATCTTTTCGTGGTTCCACTAGGAATACTCAAAGAACACTCCTAACTGTCCTCATAAACTCTTCCCTCAAGCCTGACTTTGATTATCATTAGCAGCAGACAATGCAGTGGTGTGATCTTGATGTAGCCAACAAAGGGGAGGTAAGATCCGATACTGAACCTAGTGGGTTTTGCAATAAAGCAATGAGGGTATATGGGGATATGCTGAAACACTACATTCACACTGCAAGCTTATAAGTACAACAGGAGTTAATTTGTGATGGGAACTTACAACCCAAAAAGAAGTAGAAGAAGGGAATGATGAAGCAAAGAGAGTGTAGGAAAAGACCAAACATGGAATTGAAACAGCTGCCAGCTGGCACAGAAAAGGAGCCCAGGATTTGCTGTTAAGTGACATTAGTTTACTTCTAGCTCTGTCTTTATTGATGAGGCTAGAGCATGGTTATGCTGATAACAAGTAACTCTCAAATGTCAGAGGTTTAAAACATTCCTTTCCTTCATTTTTCCATTCCAAGATAATCACAAAATGCCTGGATGTTTAATTCATCCTAGTTATTTAGACACAGGATGATTAAGCAGCCACTACCTTGAATAGATACTGTTTGCAATGCTAGAGGAAAAGGAGAGTTGAGGAAGATTTTCCAAATGCAATCAAATGCTCAAGCTAGAATGATTTCCTGGAACTTCTTATAACTCATTAGTTAGAACCATATACAAAGTCCCATCAACCTCAAAAGGACTAAGCTATGAAATCATATCTTCCTACCAAGAGTTCACAATGTGAGGAGAATAGTAACACGTAGATTAAATTCCTACAAAACGTATTCCCTGTGTTGTGCATTAAATTATTTAGGTGCTATGTATGAAAACCTAAATTCTGCATCCTAACTTTCCAGAAATATAAAATTAAATAGTTACTGTCAGTCAACCCCAGTTTTCTTATCATTAAAACAGTGTCCATTACACTCAACCATCTTATCTCAACACACACACTGCTGATTCCCAATGAAGATCACTAACAGCTCCTCCTAAGATGACAATTTCTGTTCATCATGTTTAAGTTCAGAAGAGACTAGAGAAGTCAGGGAAAACACTTACTATATGGGAATATCTATATAATTAAATGATCTAATGAATGGTATAAAGCCAGCCCAGTAACTTATAGGCAGTAAATGCCTGGTAACTCGTTACATTCTGTCTGTACCAACTTTTCTGAGTTTTGCAATTGTGAGATGGCTCAAAATATGGGAGGCTTTAGGAAACTAACAAAAACACAAAGTAATCAATAGTTACTACACTGTTTAACAACAAGTTTACATTTACATACGTGCAGATAGTGTAGTAACTATTGCTTCCTAGTGACTTTTCAATGGGAAGCTGTTCTAAAACAGGGCTTCAAAAGAAAAATTCATTTCAGTCCAGCTAAAAGGACATTGGAATGCTGTGGTTCTGTTAAAAGAGGATCAAGAGGAACTTTCTGAAAGAACATTAGCTGTTCCTACGGAGGTCAGTGGCACATTGTTTTACTATCATTATCATCTTTATCTCCTTGGTCCATCTTCTGATTGCTGGCCAAAATTTGCTTTTATCTGGCTTTCAATAATCTCATTAAGTTTGCCTGCTGCCTTCACTTGTGCGTTAGAAAGTTCTTTTAGCTATGTTTAATGGTGTCCTTTGGATTTTCTGGGATTAATATTCCCAGCAAGTCAGGATTATTGTAGGATTAAATTACATCAATTAATGTATATGAAAGTTGCTAGCAAAAAGTAGGCACTGTTTAATTTTAAATAATAATAATCAATAAAAGAACCACTTTGAGGATTTATGTCTGTATTTATACTTTAAAATTCTAGAGTGGTTATGAGTTCCTACATTTGATGTTCCACAAACTCTTGTAGGATAAACACATTAGATGAAACACATGATCTGTTCCCTCAGATATACTGTGGAATATAATTAAGATTTTTATAGTTAGCATGATGAGTTTATATAGAATTCATTTTACCTATAGACACAAATATATTTTCATTCATATTAATGCATATAGTTGTAAGCAATGTAAATATGTACAAGTATTTATATTTAGATCTACAATATTTATATGTAATCTGACAATTCTTTCCTTTCACTTTTTACTCCCAAGAGGATCCCTTATACAGTTGGTATACAAATGTTTTTTTTTTAAAATGAGTTCTGTACATATATTTGTTCCGATTCAAAGTAATAAATGATACTTCTCTGGGAAAATGTGGAAAATGGCTAATCAGAACCCAACATTTACAGTATCAATTATTTATTTTACGGTTTTCTAGTCAATAACTAATAGTTAATACTAGTGAAACCTAACCAAATTGAAAATGTCCTTCTCAATTCTCAGTCTTATAGAAATTTATACTCTTTACAATTGAAGTAAAACTAGGAAGATTTGAAAAAGAATAAGAGGAAATTAATTTAAATAATGTTATTAAAATAATTTATTCTAAAATATATTAACTATGTTTCATTGATTTCACTCTGTTAAAATTATAGATAAGAAAATCATACCTAATTAATGTATTAATCATAACTACATTAACACAATAAAAATGTAGAGATAGATGATATTTCTCATCATAATTCTGGCCCTATTCTTGTTAACAGATGGAGTCATTCATTCCACATATATTTTTTCAGTGCTTACCATGTGTCAAATACTATTCTAGGTGCTAGAGTATAGGAAATGAATGGTAGCTGACATCATAATGGAAGGAAACATCCAAAATGCAAATAAATAAGTGAGATATATCTTGACAAACTGTGATCAGTTTGACAGATAAAAATAAATCAGAAAGGGGAGCTAGGAAATGTCAATACAATGGCTGTTCATTTTCAATTACAGTCTGAGGTCAACATGAGCCTAAATGGAATCAGAGCCAAACAAAAAGAAATGACCAGAGATTCCTGGGATTAAATAATGACTGAAAGAGACAAAAATAAAGGGTATTATGAGATTAACCTTCAAGGTCTCAGGGAAAGAAATAGCTCCCTGTGGTCAAGTGGAGGGTTAATAGTGAGTAGAAATGATCTGGTGATTTCTGTAAGGACTTATACAAACACAACACTTCATTACTTTCAAATTCTCTCTCTCTCTCTCTCTCTCTCTCTCTCTCTCTCTCTCTCTCTCTCTCTCTCTCTTTCTCTGTCTGTCTTCCTTTTTAGCAGATTTCACCTCTCCTAGATCTTTAAAATTTAGGTATTACCATGACACTCTGCCTCTATGCTTATAAATATCAAAAGCCACTTATTATTTCTACT
Source organism: Talpa occidentalis (assembly GCF_014898055.3). NCBI lineage: Eukaryota > Metazoa > Chordata > Mammalia > Eulipotyphla > Talpidae > Talpa > Talpa occidentalis. Next base: position 99,960,610 of record NW_023605194.1, on the reverse strand, counting down.
TATAGTTGAAGATACAGATGAAAAACACTGAGAACTGATTTTGATCAATTGTGGTAGACATTCATGTTTCTAAAACAGGTTTAACACATTGTGTTCTTTCCTTTTAAAAAAGGCTTATTAAATCTCAGAGCAATGCAGAAAAGTAATTTACCTTTATCACTTAAACGTAATTCAAAATATTTTGTTTATAAATGCACATTAATATATAAAACTTGTGGAATTATATTTAGCAGGGGAACAATCAAAAAGCATATTTATTAATACTACCTGTCATATTTCTGCTAATAAATCAATATCACATTATCTACTATTTTTCATGGCACCAGGATTATAGAATTGGAAAGCCGTAGATTCTTACCTCCAGAAACATAATTTAGGGCACACAAACAGCACAGGATAAATGTTTACTGTGTATGACACAGTGTGATCCAATATGCTGTATTAACAATGTGCTTTAAAGCACACATACCAAGTCTTGTTATTTTTAAGTATTGTGCTGAGATAAAAATTAGTAGTAGTATATGACACAGGGGAAATGACTGATAACTAAAAGATAGAACAAGGCTTATACTATAATTGAATTTATCCAGAATAGAAACTATAAAAAAATATTTTACATGTGGCTGAATTTCTACAATGATTTTTGACATTGCAAAGTAGTTTTACATTTTACTTAGTATCTTTTTCCTATCAATCCTATCTTGCATGCTGTGCCAATTAATATATTTAATAAATGTATTCATTCAAAAATTCCCTTTGAATTGTGAGAAATTTTATTTCTCACCTGTTTAATGAAAATAGATGCATCTTCATAAATTGTTGCGAAGGTTAAGGGAAACAATACATAAGAGTCTAGCTTAGTGTCAGAATAAAAATATCCCATTAAAAGTTAGCTATTTTATCAAAATGCTATAATAATATGAAGGAATTTCAGCAAAAATATAAACAATGTAAATGCCAAGAGCATGTAATGAATTTAGGGGAAAAATCATTATATTTATTTCAAAAGTGTTTTTTCTGAAGACAAAAAGCACAAGAAATTTAACAAATATATATTTTCTTCCATAACTAGCAAGTTATTTTTGTATTTTTCCACTTTATGTCTAAACCAAAATGTGTTATAATGTTTTAATAAAAAAAGCACTTGAGGATGTTATTTGCATCATAATGATCTGTTATTAAAATAAAATTATGATAAAAGTACTAACTTATTTTCAATATACAATCTCTATAAATTATATCATAACTAAATGTCAATTTACTTTATACTTGAAAATATTTAGCATAAATGAGACATTTTTCCCAATGGTAGACAACACAAAATTGTAATTCTTGATGAAATGATTCCTATTAAAAACTAATCCTTTGCTAATCTATATATCTCCAGATGGCAATAGACATCATTTTTTTGTATATTGATGGCAAATTCAAGAACACAACACATGTTTTAGTTTAAAATTTTCTAAACTTAAGATAAATATGGAAGTAGTGAAATCTGCTTGGTTAACTCTTAATATATTTGCATTTTAGAAATCCACTACAATTACTTCATGTAAACTTTAAACATATATCTTAAATGAACCATACATTGCCAGAAATATTTAATTCCAAAACTGAAAATTTCTAAAATTACCACAATTATATTCTTTAAAATGTGCATTTTTTATAATATGGCTATTATATTCTGAAAGCATGCTTTGAAATCAGTGCTCCCAAGTAATAAAACAGACAACTAATAGCTAAATCTGTAATTTTTAGGCATTATGAGCAAATTCAGAATGGTCACTGTACCTTGTGTCGCAATCTTATTAGAGGTTGATAGGATTTAAGGCCATATCCTGTTTCTTTGACCGGCCTTCCTTCTGACTCCAGAAAAATTAATCCAAGAACCAAAACAGTAGACCAGCACTTAAACATCCTTATTGCTTTTCACCTGTGAAAATTGACATTATAAATAATCAGAAAAGCATCCTATACTGAAGAAATGTTTCCTGAAATATTCAATAGCACATGGAAATAGGTCTAATCAAAATTTGCTGGTTATTTCCCAAATAGGTAAACTTCCCCAAATAAATATGATCCCCTTGTCTATAACAAATACTGCTTACTTGTTTGTTTCACTCATAGTCTACAAAATATGTAAAAATATAGGGACTGTTAAAAATGAATTGAGGAAAAGGCAAAAACAGGTTGAAAGAAAATAAAAAAAAAATATTCTAAGTATCTATAAAGAAAACAGATTATCAACATATTTGTAAATCTTAAACACCTCTGAGTTTGTTGAATAAACCTTAATAAATCTTTAACTATTACAACTCATTGGTAAATTTTTTAGAGGTTAATAAGGTAATCTCTCTAGTAGGTACTTAAAATGAGGTATAACAGAAATTATGCAGATAGGTTACACTGAGTTACAAATACATTTTCCAATTGTATCTAAAATGGCATTTCCGGGCCTCCCCTGTGGCGCAGCGGTTGAGCTCTGGGTTGCGAAGCTGCCTGCAGTCTCTGCAGCACTGGTTCAATCCCCGGCTGCTCCCCGGCCACCAGAGGAGGGTCCCACATGGCGCGCAGACCTCTCCTGCCGCCCGCTGCTCCCCTCCGCAATGTACTACGGTCCTTCTGCCTGCTCTGCTCCCAGCTCTGGCTCTGGTGAATTCTCTCACCCTCCCGCACTTCTGACTCTACCCAGTGCTTGTATAAATAAATAAATAAATAAATAAATAAATAAATAAATAAATAAATAAATAAATAAATCTTTAAAAAAAAAAACGTTTAAAAATAAAAAAATAAAAATAAAAAATAAATAAAAAAAAATAAAATGGCATTTCCTAGAAAATGGCCTTACACAAGCTTTATTTTTTTAAGATTTTTTTTTTTAATTTATACAAGAGCTGGGGTACAGGTCAGATGCGTGGGAGAGTGAGAGGATTTACCATAGATAGAGCAGGGAACAGAACAAGCAGACTGACCGAAATACACTGCTGAGATGAGCAGCAGGTGAGACAGGAGAGGTCTGATGCGCCATGTGGGTTGCTCCGAGGCCAGCAGGGATCGAACCAGCACTGCAAGAGGCTGCGGACAGCTTAACAGTGCTGCGCTCAACCGCCTGTGCCACCAGGGCGGCTCCATACACATGCTTTGAAGTAAAAGTGCTATGGCTCTTTCCGGTGTCTATATTTTTATTAATAGATATACCAGAAAAATTATAAATGATATATATTTATTTATAATCATATAAATGTCATTTCACAAATAAATCTATGCCTTGTATTCAACTCTATTCCTTCCATTCTACTACTTTTGCCAACAGTTTGTTCCTACTGTGACAGTAGATTTTTGTCCTCTGAAGCCAGTCTCTATGTCTGACTTCTTGAGAAACTTCACAAATTGACTAAGCCTGTTATTTATGTTCTGCTTCTTCAAATATTCTTAAGTCACCTATATATTAACATAATTTCTCCCCTCTACTTGGTGAATTTTTTGAAAGAGTTGTATATTTCATTTTATCCATTTTCTTACACTAGGCTGCTTTAATTATGCTTCCCCCCCACCATCACTCTATCAAAATAACATTTTTTTTTTCAAGAAAAGGTTACTTCAATCGGTATCTATGATACCCTCTCTTCTGTTTCTAAGAAGCTTATAGAAAAACCATCCTAATCTTTATGCAAGTTCATGTATTCCTTTACCTACTTTCCCATTAAATATATATTTTATCAAATTTCATTTTTAATCATTTAGTATGTTCCATTTACTCAGATTAAGTTACTTCAGCACAATCTATGGTGTATGTGTGTATATCTATGTGTGTATTAAAATATATGGCCAGGGCCTCCCTGGTGGTGCAAGGGATTAAGACACAACCTATGAAGCTCGCCACAGCCACTGCAGCATGAGTTCGATCCCTGGCCAGTGAGGTGACCCACATGGCACAGCAGACCTCTCCTGACTCACCCGCTGCTCCCCTCAGCAGTGTGTTTCAGTACATCTGCCTGTTCTGTTCCCCACTCTGTCTCTTGTGAATCCTCTCATTTTCCACATCTCTAGCCTGCACAGTTCTTCTGTGCATAAATCTTAAATACATATATATATGGTCATATATATAGATATATATAGATATACATATACATACATACATATACATACATACATATATATACATACATACATATATATACATACATACATATATATATATATATATATCTCTTCTGATCTCCAGGTTGGTTTAGCTAGATTACCTAAAAGCTCTACCCTTATGCTTCAAAAGCAACACTCCATAGAGTATACCTTCCTTCCCATGCCCCAGAAAGTCATTTTTCTTGATTTCATTTATAAATTTACTTAAGCCAGAAACAAAGCAAACATCCTTGACAATTCCATACCCTTATCCTTTCATATTAAACCCATCACTAAGTTCTGCTACTCCTACCTTCAACTGGCTCTCAAACACCAGTTCCTCTCTGAGTCAGTTGTCACAACTCTAGCTCGAGTTCTCAGCACCACTTCTCCACTGAACTATCCCAATCACAACATGACTGGCCTTTCATATTTATGCACCTGCAACTTCAATCCATTCACATACCATAGCCTGAGTGATCAGGTCAACTAATGTTACTGCTTTTGCTAATAAATTTAAGATATACTCATCTCTGGATAGGACATAAAATCAATGATATAACCCACAAGCTCCCTAGTATAGGTGCTATATGACTTTTTCTTCCATTAAATAACTGCTTTCCAGCTACATTAATCTTCATTCAGTTCTTTGTATTTATTTTGCCCATTCCTGCTATGAGGCTTTTGTGAGCTATTTCTTGCAACTGAAATGTATTATTTTATGCCTACTTAACACCCCAAGGACCTCCACTTATCAAACATTCCCTATAATACAAAGCCTGTTACATCTTTAGTTATTTCCTAGATCAATCTTCATTTCAGAGCATATATTTGTAATTAAACATCATGAATATGATCATTTGTACAACGTTGGCTTTATTAGATTACATTTATTTCTCTCCTTCAAACTTCTTGATTTCAGGGATTCGGTTTTATTTTTTTTCTTTGATTTTTTTCCCCTGGTATTATATCACCTGGGCTAGCATATCTTCCGGTACCTGCTAGATACTACGCACTCAATAAATGAATGCATTAATGAATATAAACTTGAATTCAAGGGTAAAAAAAAGATCAAATTTCCCCACAATATGACAGCAATTCCTGTTTCCACTGTTGCTCCAAAACTTGTGAAAACTAACCTGAGAAAACTAAATATTTTCATTTGCAATCCATCCTTTTGCTGTCATTTTGATGTATAGTCTAATCCTTCTCTCAGAGGTAAATATTTGTTTATGAGAAAACTGAATGCAATATTTTAAATTCAAGATAAAACTCAAGAATAAAGCAAACAGGAACAGTTTAAGTGAAGGGATATTTTCTCTGGGTTTTGAATACTGTGCTCCGGGTGTCATCAACAGGGAGAGAGAGTGTAGAGGAAGGACAGTGTTGTTTCCTGTAGTCATCTCTCGTTAAAGGTGAAGACATAAATTTCCTAAAAGTGGCCAACTAAGAATTTCCCTTTCGGGCCTCCCTCATGGTGCAAGGGATTAAGATGCAGCCTATGAAGCTATCTGCTGCCTCTGCAGCACAAGTTCAATCCCCAGCCAAGGAGCTACCCACATGGCACAGCAGACCTCTCCTGTCTCGCCCGCTGCTCCCCTCAGCAGTGTATTTCGGTCAGTCCGCCTGTTCTGTTCCCCCCTCTGTCTCTGGTGAATCCTCTCACACACCCCCACATCTCTGGCCTGTACCCCAGTTCTTGTATGATTAAATAAATAAAAATCTTTAAAAAATAAAAAGAATTTCACTTTCTCTTCCCTTTTTCTTTTGCCCTCTTCCCTTCTTCCTTCCATTTCTCCCTCCCTTTTCTCTTTTTCTCTATACACACTCCCATAGGTATGCATTTGTGTGTATGTGAGTGTGTGTACACTGGTTTCCTTTACCATCCAAAAGTAGAGCATTCCCATGGAATCTTTCATAAAACTACTTTGTTTAAATGGAAAAAATAATTACATTTATACGGAACATTTTTTGAGTGTTCCCAGGCAGGCCCCCAAAATAACCTACCAAATCAACCATAAAAAATCTAAAATAACTTATGAAAAAGCAGGAATGACAGGATAAATGCACACCCTGTAGGGCATAGTTCCCAGGGCAGGGGCTGGGCAGGGACCCTCGCTGCTCAGGGCACTGCTACCTCTAGCACAGCTGCTGCCAACACTGTGGCTATTTGTGTTTTTCACCTTTTGTCATAAAAGCAAAAATTCTCTTGAGATTTCTTTCAGTTAGCAAAAAAAAAAAAAATGCACTAATGTAGGGTTTTTGTGAAAGCAAAGTGTTGTGACATAAGCTTTTTAAAAGTGGGACATACATTTTAAAAACAGGGATAGCTCACTCTATCTCCAACTATCACCTACCTACCCACTGAACTACAGACACTGCATGACTACAAATATTATACCTAATATAAAATTAGAGTAAATTAACAATTATTTTTTTAAAAGACCAAAATCTCAGGTGTTCATTAAAAAACTTTCACACATTGACAATTAGATCAATAATCTCCTAATCAATAATCTCCTAATTTTTTCTCTACTCAAAAGCAGTAGTCTGGAAATATCTTTTATAATGTTCAAATATTGATAAGTCTCTGTGTAAATCTTCAGTATATGCAATCTCTTTGTGCTAATTTGTTACGTATATTACTAACCATGATTTTTTATTGAGTATTCTGATTTTCAAGTGTAAAAGTTCTTAACACAAAGTTACACAAAAAATATAAATATGAATTCTTTATCTCAGCCAAAGTTATCATACAACTGGAGTGATTTACTTTGTATCACATAAACCGAAACGTAATACTGAAAGTTAGATGGCTTGTTTTTAGGAGAGCTCTGATTTCTATTACAGATAGGCCTCTGAGCTCAGCAGTCTAGTGTTAGACAAGACAAAGGACAATGACTAGTTTCCCTGTTTATCTTTAGTGCATGGCTACCTTTGTAAGATTTTATCCATTGAAATATCACTAAGAAAAATAATTGAATCTAATTATAGTTGCCAAATATTAAACAGAAAGATGGCTTTTCTCAATGGATGCTCAAAACATAATTATCATCTTCTTACTTCTCTTCAACTACATCCTTAAAAAATGTCATTATTATATATCTTTAAAAGTTCACTCATCCACAGAGGTGTTCCAGAAATTGTTTGTAAATCAGTCATAATCGATCCCATGATATACTGATTTGTGATCTCACTTTCTCAGTATAGTAACCTCTGACACCTGTTAAGTTTTTCTAATTAATTGGCAGTTTGTTGACAGCTTAGTAAGAACACTGAAAAGCATGTGACTAAAACAAACCAGCTGGAACAGATGGTACAATAATGCTCCTATGACTTTTCCTTATAACCTCCACATTTACAGGGAAGTGTCAGAAAACAACCTCATTAACTTAGAGAAAACAAAATGCACATGCATTTAAAAAGTATCTGTCAAACATTAGATATAACAAAGTGAAATTTAAATATGGTAGGAGGAAAAGACAAAGGTTTCTCTTCAAAAAGTATCCAATATTTCGTTAGGAGTAGATGACGGAAGTTGATTAACTGAAAATAACAAAGAGGGGCATTTGGGGGCTGAAAAGAACACCCTAACGTTGGATATTGTAATGGTTATAAAATATAATTTACTAAGACATATTGCTATGTCCATTAATGATGAGCAGATTTTGTTGTATACAAGTTATATTTTAATATTTATTACAAAAATACCAATGTTTTATGAATCAAAGTACATTTGCACTAATATATGTTGTGCTGCTTTTGATGGTAGGATTCACATTATTTAGAAGATTCAAATATAAAAAAAGAATTTAAAACAAATTAAGAGTGTTAAAGTATTGCCTTAGGAACATAGGGTAGCATATGAGATGATGAGGAAATAGGTATTACAGCAAATACTGGGCAAGCATATCCCCAAATATGGCAGAGAAGCCATATCCAGAAAATTTCACCTGGAGTAGCCACACAACCTCTGACTCCATCCTGAAAAACTACTGTAGGTTTTTCAAGAGAGAGCTTCACTCTCTTCATTTGTGAAACTTTTTCTGCCAATCTTACATGAACTATGCTGCTCTCTGCTACAATTTTTACGTATCTCCTTTAGGGACTTTTTACCTTGGACTGTGATTCATTCAAGAAAGGTCACTATCTGCAATGGCGGGAAGACACAGAGCAAGCTCTCTATGACCGGAGCAGAGGGGTGAAGGAGGACAGAGTCCTGGAGCCTTCGGTGGCTTTTCAGGCTTTTATTGGGATTTACCAGGCACACATCAGGCAGGGGTGCTGGCCTCCCAGCCCCAGCAAGTCTTCACTCTTTCTGGGCTCTCCTGCTGTCTCTAGCGCTATCTCTGCTTCTCTGCTCTCTGCTCTTCTCGTGGTTCTTCCAATTGTTCTCTGCTCTACTCATGGTTCTGCTAGCATCCCCATGACACCGCCCTTATAAGCCCAGTCTCTTAGCGCAGGTGAATCTCATCTACGCATGCCAACACTCTACTCCAGGTGCCCGCCATCAGGTATGCATTCAGAACCGCAGGGATCCATCATCAGTCCTAATGGCGGGAGGGCAGAAAAGCCTGATACTTTTTTACCTTACCCTACACTATCCTCATACAGATATGAAAGTAAACTAATCTGTCACAAGCTATCAAGGTTTTTCACTTATATCTTTTTTGTTCTGGAACAAGGAAGTGCCTAATAACTAGAGTGTGTTTACTTGCTGCTATGTCATATTCCTATGAGACAGAGAAATGACTTTGAAATTACCTTTCTCATTCTATGTAACCTCAGCAAAATCAGTTGCCTTAGTTGGGTACCATCCATATGCTGGGATTTATGACCCTATATAGCCTAGCATATAATCGGGTCTACACTCGATTATTCCTTCTGAGTAGATATATTGATCTGTAAAGGCTACGGGGACAAACAAGTTTAAGAGAGAATCTTACAATTTTTTTTTTTTGAGATTCCCACTTGGTAGTCCAATTGGAGGTATTTAATAGGCATAGGGGCAAAGGAACCTGGATTTTAGCAAGGAGGTATGGACTAAAGATACCTGTTTGGAGCTATTAGCATTTAAACTTCTTTTAATCTGGGTATGATATGGGAAGACATTAAAGAGGAGAAGAAATACATAAGCTAAGCCTGCCTGCAGGCTCAGCTGAAATTAAATTCTATACCAGGAGGGAAGGAAAATAAAAATAGTCAAAGGTAATTTTGGAAAAATGATAGATGAAAATTTCATTAGAATGGAATGGCTAGAAACCACAGCACTTGTTGTCATCTGACATGTTATATTTTTACTGGTTTGTTGGTATAATGTCTGCATCAAACCAAAATGCTAACTATATAAAGACTTTGATAATCATTTGTGGAAATGAGAGAAGTAATTGACACACAGCATGAGCTTAATAGATATTTGGGGGATAAATCAATGAATGAATAAATTAATGATGATACATAATTTGAAATAGAAGGTATACATGAAGTAATAATACTATTGGTATAACTGAAAATATTCATTAAAACTGATCGTAAAATCCATTTAGAGATCAAATTGCAACTATTACAAAAAGCTTTTCTTTTACACCTGGATCAACACTGGGCTTTCAATGGAAAGTTCTTTGGAAAAGCCTCCCCGGTCAAGGACAGATAGTGTTTTCATTCCTAAGCTCAACTAAAATTGGAAGGACTGAAGGAACTTCCTTTCTATCTATCAGGCAAGTCTATTGCAGCAACTATTTTCATCATTTGACCTACTTTAACTTCACACCCCTTACTTTGAACTCTGTGGCGGAGTTCTAATTCAATATTTCTCTTAAGAAAAAAATCCTTCTTCAAAGAATCCAATGTTACGTGCAGTGGATTCTTCTCTTAAGAGAAATGGAAATTTTAGATGCAGCAGTTGATTCTCCTTGTCAGAGTAAGAGAATCTCCCAATCACTGTTTAGTCTTCAAAGATTCATTGTAATGTACATCATTTGAAAACTAAACAAGAAAGGGCAACAATTATGGGTCACTGCCGTAATGTTCTATTATGACCAAAAATAAAAAAGCAGCAAAAGAAACATATATATCCCATTAGATATATTGGCATGGCATCTGAGAGGTATTCTCGCTTATATTGAACCAATATATAAAGATTACTTTATCAAAACAAAGACTCCAAGTTTATAAAACTGATTATCTGAACACAAAGCTGCCTCCACTCAAATTTGACCCATGGTTTTGTTATGATTCTAGTTAGACATATATAATGATGTAGATGGAAAGAGAGAGCCTGTAAAAGAAGTGGCCATATAGGATAACTAATTATTCAGAGTGTATGCTACTGGGACAGAGAATCTCTCACTATATTCATTTTAGATAAAAGTGAAGATAAGTGAAGATACATGATAAATGCATCAGTAATCAGAAGAGCAATAGCTACAGATGTGACTTCTATATTCAGGTAACAGCAACAAGAACCTTACAAATCTGCATGGAAACACTAGCATACAGAGAGTGTTTCTTCAGTTTCTTTATTCTATGCCTTGTTGGATTATATTATGAGCTTCCAAAATGTTTAAAAATAATGTTATATGTTGAAAAATTGTATGTGTAGTACACTTTTCTCCCTAATCTGGGATAAGAATAAACTTTTAAGTGTTAAATAATGAGAACTATGACCACTAAATTAATTGCATTCTTTCAAAGAAGGAAGGACTTTTATCACATTGACATCTTGAGACATTAATTTGGATGAACAAAACTATCCAGATTACTATCAATTATACCTTTCAGTAGCCAGCTTAATTTGAAACTAAAAGAAGAAACTACATAAAGATAAAATATATTCACTGCTGTTTTAGGGAGACTGCAGTGTAAAATGTCTAATCATTTACGCTTTACATTAACTGAAAATATTCACACTGAATTATATTTATTTTTTAAATGTATGTACTTTATTTTAAACAAATGAAAATCTTACATTATGAAAATCAGTTAATTGGTTAATATTTTGTTTTCCCAAACTATCTTTGCTTTACAAAACTACTTATGCTGTAGTTATATTAAATACTGTGGTGCTTTAAAACATTTTTCAAAGTAATTTTTTTTTATAGAGGCATGTTATTTATTTGTTTGTTTGTTTGTTTGTTTTGTTTATACATGCACTGGGTACAGTCAGAAGCGTGGGAGGGTGAGAGAATTCACCAGAGCCAGAGTGGGAAGTAGCAGGCAGACTGAAGTACACTGCTGAGGGGAGCAGTGGGCGGCAGGAGAGGTCTGTGCGCCATGCGGGACCCTCCTCTGGTGGCCAGGGAGCAGCCAGAGATCGAACCGGCGCCCGAGAGGCCGCGGGCAGCTTCGCAACCCAGCGCTCAACTGCTGCGCCACCGGGGAGGCCCTAAAGTAAAATATTTAAGTACTACATAGAACCCATGTTAGCAGAGTGAAAAGATATATCTGAGATATATTTTCTCACATGAGAAAAGAATGGTATATCGTGATGAAAGTAAAAAGTGGGCATTGAACACAGCTACTCTAATTATGGGGACAGAATTTTTGCTTGTTTGTTAGTTTTAATACTATAACACACCTACCTAGAATCCATTCACTATACCAAAGAAGGACATGCATGTGCAAAGGTCTTGGTGTCTAGGGAATTCTTTAGAAGCTACAGCTCTGTGAAGCCCAACAGCTTTGTTTTTATCACTAAATTCTCTAGAGTTTCCAAAGTCAACTGAGGACATCAGAGAAATCATTTTTATAGAATTTTATTGTTTGAGTAGAATTTCTAGAAAACTTCTTGTTTGTACATTTGTTCCATTAAAATAATCTTCACTGGACAAATGCATATGTATAGTGATGGTTAGTTATATATAGATGGTTACAGGTGTACCCATATAACTTCAGATATATAGCAGATACACATGTATTTCAGTATAACCATATTTATATAAGTATACAAGTAAACCATATACAGTTTCATATATGCATCTATAGAACTGGTGATTTTGTTATATAACCCTGTAGATGTTTAAGTTCTATTTAAATGGCTCTATAAATTACATGAGCTAAATAGATACACATATATATAATTATTAGTGTTATTAAGGCATTTTTGACAACTGTGAAACAGAATGAAACTCTGGATCAAGCTGACTTAACCAAAGCAATTTGTTAAGTTGTATGAACTCACAGTTGACTAGACTTCAAATTGTCTATACCAGGGTCTCAAATTTAGGCAGAAAAAAAAAAGCACAGTTTCTGGTGACTTTTTCAAACTCCTAAAAGAGCTCCTGAACCTGATTTATAATACATTCATTGTTTAATAGACAAAAAGTGTGTTATATATAATCTGCAGTTAAATTAATTCCATACATCCATATTGATATGACCTACAATAAATATTATTTAAAAAATAAAATTCAATTTTATGTGACAGCTTATTAAACTACTGGTCACTTCCTTCTTCTCATTGATTTATCTGAGTAGTTTTGAAATAATTTGATCTAAATACTCTGGTTTATATGTTCTTCCACACACATAATGGGCCTTTCAAGTTCTACCTTGCTGAAAGTTGCATCTATAACATGGTGTAAAATGACTGGTTAAAATCATGCCCTAATATGAGCAACATAACATGATATATCTTAGCTGCTCACTTAACTTTTCTCTACTATATGTCCACCTGGATATATGTGACAAGGTCAAAAAAAGAAAAAAGATATTTCAGGATTGTTCCTATACTTTTCTAAGTGGTTTATTTCATACATTGAATTTCTGAGTTTTAGCTTCTTTTCACAGAAATCTGACAAAAAAACAGTCACTTTTTCTTCTTGGGGTTGATAAACTGAGAATATTTATTTCTCAAAACTGTAACAAAAGTAATTCTAATGCTGACAGCAGCATGCAGTAGTAGAAAGAACAATAGGTTAAAAGCCAAAAGATATAAAGTCTACTTGTGGCTGAGTTCCTAGACCAATTTCTTAATACTTGCATTTCAGTTTTCCATCCACTGAGATCCAGCTTCTGCTACCTAATCCCTGAAACTGCTCTCCTGGCAGTGACCCCGTGACTGGCCATTTCTCTCTTATAGCTTGAATCACCCCATCTTTTCATAATTTCATTTTACCTTTCCAGTATAATGTACCCTGACTGTCTTCACTCTTCCATGATCCAAGTTGCCAGGTGTTTCTGCAGTGGGAGCAGGAGAAGGAGACTCCACTGGTGTCTGCTAGTAGCTGCCAAGCCACTGCAAGCCCCCAGGCAGCCCTTAGCCATGAGAATCTGCAAGTAGGCTACAGAGCCATGTTTTTTTATGTAGAAAGTCCAACCCCTATAATGCTTCACTCTCCACCCCAGCTGGATATGGAATGCCTAGTAACGCATATGATGAATGACAGAGTATGTTTGCCTGCCCCAAACTTTCCTTGAAACTCATGCATATGTATAACCTCCTTATGAATATCTCTATTAATTCAAAAACCCATTATAAGTCAGGCAGCCTGGTTTGGGTCCCAAATACCATCTGGATTGTTTGACCTAGTCAACTCCTTTCTGGTTACCACTTAAATCGATGTCTTTATGTTTCCATTGGCACACACAAAACACAAGGGCCCTTAGATGTTCTGACTGATTGTGCCATTTTGCTGTATTCTTTTCTACTCTTTCCTGACTAAAGCTGGTAGACCTTAGGCTTTGTCTGTCAAATTCAAAATTTAATTCTTAATCTGAATGATAAAGTTTATTTTTGTTTTGACTTTTATTTCTAAGGCAATAATATATTCCAGAAAATTTTAAGGAAAAAACAACTGCATGTCATGATGTTAGAAACTGAAAATTATAAAGAAAAAAAAAACACCTTATTTTCAAAACAAGTATCAATTGCACTAATTATGCAAATTAACACTAACAAAACACATTGATTTGATCTATTTTCCCTCCTAACCAATACAGAGTTAAGTTATTGCACATTGTGAAATGTTAGATAAAGATTAGCTACTTCGGGGCTTCCCTGGTGGCACAAAGGGTTAAGCATTGCACTGTGAAGAAACCTGCAGCCTCTGCAGCACGAGTTCGATCCCCGGCCAGCCAGGGAGAAACCTACATGGTGCGGCAGACCTCTCCTGCCTCGCCCCCTGCTCCCCTCAGCAGTGTATTTCAGTCAATCTGCCTGTTCTGTTCCCCACTCTGTCTCTGTTGGATCCTTTCACCCCCCACATCTCTGGCCTATACCTCAGCTCTTGTATGCATAAATAAATCTTTAAAAAAAAATAAAGATTAGCTACTTTATATATGTTTGGTGTGAAAGACTTAGGACCCTACTTTGTAAGCATAATAAGTTTGCTAATGCAGTATGAAAATATGATGCTTTAAAAACATTAAAACTAATAACATATTATATGACCTTGAAGATCTTTCCCTGGTTCAAGAGAAGAGACAGTCATTATAGGCTCTGTCTGCTGAATTCACTGCCTTCTATTTTGATGAGCACTTAAAATGTAAATTAAAGACGAATGCAGCTCTTAGAATTGACTCTGCTTAAAATCCCAAAGGTACTATGTTACAGATTTTATTTGCTATTAAAAAAAATTGCAATTTTATCAATGTCAGACAGGTTTTAAACTCAACCTATTCCATATCAAGTTTTCTAGCAGCCTATATTCTTCTATCTGGGACCAATTTTATTGTACAAGGGGAAAAAATTCTGTCACAACTTAACAATGAAGTGTTGCACAGGGAACAACTTAATTTCCTCTGTATTTAAAATTGAAATGCCATAGGGGAACACTTGCCCATTCATACAGGTCAGTCAAGGCTCAGAGGTATTGTAGTTCATACTCAGAAAATTGTGGGGAGAGTCCAGGGGTGGAGTCCACAGTTAGTAGTAGAAGTGATGGGGACCAGGATATTTTCCAGAATGATCTCATGCCTCTCCAAGAAGACACTCAGCCCACTCTAGTGTGCAGAAAAAGGGCAGAAAATAGATTTATGCTACCTAGTTCTGCCATAAGGGGTTTCACACAATCAAAACCTTCGTGTTTTCATGGGAGATATGAAAAGTAGAGTATAAACCAGGCAATAACTGATAGATAAACTTTAGACAAGACTTAAGCACACTCCTAGTGATCTGAGCTGAAACAGACAAGAGTAGCTGAAACTTTTCAAGAAATTTCTAACAAAAATTAATGCAAACTATTTCATCTAGTTATGGAGACAATGGTGGTCATTCATCAAAAAACAAGTCATGAGCAAAATCACAGCTAAAGTCGCATTAATTTTCAGTAAGTGACATTAGATGACTTGAGTTTTATTTTACACCAAGATTTCAAATGTGAAAAAAATAAAGGATGGATAAAATGTAAATATAATGTTTTATAGTATATAACCAAAAAAAAGTACTCACTGGAAATACACAGTTTTCCAGGTATGGGTATACCATGTATTTTACAAACTTAGTGATAATCTATTAACATAAAATCACTCATTTAGGTAGACTGGACATGCAAATCCAGGAGGTATGTGCATGCTCCTAAAAGTTAATAAAGGCAAGTGCAGGCATCACTTTGATCTCAGAGAATCTCACATTTAAAATCTTTTGGCATGGTGCCCTTTCTAATTAAATTTAAAGACACTATTTGGAATTTAAATAGAATCAGAGCTGACTTGCAGCTCCATCAGATGCTGTCTATCGTCTGAAGGTAGGCAACAAAAAGTTACAAGCATCATCCAATCCACAGATGTCTGCTTCAATATCTTGTAATTGACAAAATCCACAGTAACCTGATAATCACTTCTTCTCGGCAGCTTTGATTCTCTAGTGTCTTTTCTCTGAGAAAGGAATGACTGAACTGTTTGGGCTCAAGGGTCCCTTCCTCTGTTCTCATGGAACTAGAACCAGAAATACACATAATGATTCTCCCAGCTGGAGGCAAGAGAGAAATGCCTCTCAAGTTCCTTTATAAGAGAATCTATTCCAAAATGGGTTCATGAATACTCAGACAGCAGCCAAGAAAGTACTGTACTAGCTGGAAAATCTATCAAAATTTCCCTCAAGCACACTTAAATGCCTCAATATTTCATTACTTTTCTTTGAAGAAGCTAAGTTATGAGTTTGACTTACTCTGCTGGTTGTTCTACAGTAAACACAAAAAAAATCACTGAGATTATTTTTACTTTTTTTTTTTTTTTTGTGGGACCCTCACCGGCGGCCAGGGAACTAACTGGAGCTGCAGAGGCTGCAGGCAGCCCCGCAGCCCAGCGCTCAATGGCTGTGCCACCAGGGGAGGCCCTATTTTTACTTTTAATTATAATGTACACAATTTTTAATTACAGTGTATAATTGAATTGTTTAATGGTTTGTGATAAAGATATAGTATTTAAGAAAAATGCTTCCCTGTCACAAAAATATTTTCATATAATTTTATCTAAAGATTTTTACTATAGTTTTTTAATAGTCAAATAAATTTGGGGACATGGTATGGTGACAAAATTTTTATTTTGTTTTATGACTTGCATTCCTGTTTTTATTTTATTTAGCTTGTTTTTCAAATGTGATTTGATTTATAATTTTATCTTGGTTAAATATTAGTTTTCCCTGTTTCTGTGGTTATATCTTTAAGTTCTCTATTTGATTCCATTAGCCTTTGTATTCCTATGCAGATGCCAGAGATTTTAATTACTAAAGTTAGATAGCAATTCTTGATATTCAGTAAGGAAAAATATTGGCTCTTATATCCCCCACTTTAGAATGAGCATTTTTATGTTCTTCATCAGAACTCTTTTGGAAACTGAAGATGGGTTTCTAGTGTCTATAAAATATTGAACATATCATTTTGTCTTCTAAACAATAAAATCTTCAGTTTTAAACATGTTTTGATAACATTCCAAGTTACGTAAAATTAATAATAGTTCTGCCTTTAAAAAATAATTGGTTGCTCATGTTGCTATTATTATTATTATTTTCTTCCAGGTACACAGATTAATTTTTTTTAAAGATTTATTTATTTATTTATACAAGCACTGGGTACAGTCAGAAGCGCGGGAGGGTGAGAGAATTCACCAGAGCCAGAGCAGGGTGCAGAGCAGGCAGAAAGACCAAAGTACACTGCTGAGGGGAGCAGCAGGCGGCAGGAGAGGTCTGCACGCCATGTGGGACCCTCCTCCAGTGGCCGGGGAGCAGCTGGGGATGGAACCGGCTCTGCAGAGGCTTCGGGCAGCTTCGCAACCCAGTGCTCAACAGCTGCGCCACCGGGGAGGCCCACACAGATTAATTTTTGAATTTTATTTTTGAATTTTACATAGATGGAAGTAAGCCATTTATATTATTTCAATTATTATTATTTTTATTTATTTTATTTTTTAATTTTATTTTTATATTCCCCATAAAATTGCAACCCCCTTATTTTGACCCCAAGCCCTTCTTTCCCCGCCCCCCCCCCATAGAGTGTCTCTGGTTCATAGTTGCTTGTTGATTTTGATTTTTTCTTTCTTACAGCTATTCTTTTTCCTGGTCCCTTATTTAAGTTTTCTAGATTCCTGCTATGAGTGAGACCATCCGGTATTTTTCTTTTTCTTTCTGGCTTATTTCACTGAGCATGATCCCTTCCAGCTCCACCCATGTTGCTGCAAACTGCATGTGTTTATCTTTTTTGAATGCTGAGTAATATTCCATGGTGTGTATGTGCCACGTCTTCTTGATCCAGTCATCTATTTTTGGGCATTTGGGTTGTTTCCAAAGCTTAGTTATTGTAAATAGTGCTGCTATAAACATAGGGGGCAGGTGCTCTTTGGAATTAATGTTTCTGTGTCCTTTGGGTAAATACCTAGGAGTGGAATTGCTGCATCATATGGAAGCTCTATCTTTAGTAGGTTGAGGAATCTCCACACAGCTTTCCATAGATAATTGGTTGCTCATGTCGCTATTATTATTATTATTATTATTTCCTTCCAGGTACACAGGTTAATTTTTGAATTTTATTTTTGAATTTTACATAGATGGAATTAAGCAATTTATATTCTTTCAATTATCATTATTATTATTATTATTTTTAATTGGGATCCAAATAATAGTACAGTTGGCTTATGTCATTTATATATTATCCTCTCTATCTCTTTTATATATCCTTGAATTTAAAGTAAAACAGAATTATTCTTGTTTTGTCAGTTTATCCTCTGGTTATTTATATGACTGAAACCATCTGGAAAATGCCTTTCACTTTCTGACTTATTTCATTCAGCCCAATCACCTCAGAATTGATCCCAAAAGGCACTATTTCTTAGAAAAAACATTAGTTACCAGAGGAGACAGAGAGGAAGAAGGAGAAGAGAATTGAGGAAAGGTGACTGGTTCTTGGCACAGGGGCTTTAGTGAGGGTGAGTTAAGCATGTGCACATATAATGTCAAGGCATGTGTTATATAATTTCGAAATAATGTAATTTTGTAAAAGAGCAACAATATAGTATATATAACAACAATAGAGTATAACAATCACATATAATCACATATTACCAGGTATACATATTTATACCCTGTAAATTTAAAATAAATCATATAATGAATATAAGTGTAATATATACATTTGAATATATACAAACTTATACACATATGGTATAACATGGCCTTCACTATAAAAATCTGAGACAGAACATAAGAAAGGCTAAGCTGAATGGAATCTTTTATAAATATTAAACAAGAGTTGACATATTATTCAATTTATATACCAATCAAACTGCCTTTATGCAGAAAATGATAATATTTACAAATCATAAATTTATTAAATCTACAACTCTAAAATTAATTCAAATGATGTACTAAGGAGAATTTCACAAATTTGTAGAATAAGACATAACCTTCTAGATGTACTGAATTTATCAAGTTACTACTATAAATAGTATGCCAAGTTTAGCTTGATGCCAACATTAATTAAATCTTGTCAAACAAGGAAAACTAGAATTTTCTATTTTAAAGAAGTCATAAAATCATACTTTATGATTTTAAGATGTCAGTGACATAGTAATCAATATTTGTTTTTGACATGATCAAGGACAGATCAATGGGTGACAGAAAAAATCAGGGCATAAGCTCATGCATATATAATCACCTAATTTCATCAAAAGTGCACATGCAATCACTTTAGGAAAGGAAAACTTCTTTGACAAATGGAAAAAAAAAACACAGGGACTATATTCATAATCTTGCAGTAGGCATACATTTTTAGTACAAAAAGGCATTAAGCATTTTTTTTTGGTTAAATTGGGCTTCATCAAAAAGAAAATATTCTGCTCATCCAAAATAAACTATTAAATAAGTGCAAAGGCAAACAAACCAAGCTCATGAACTAAATAAAAGAAAAGTACACTTAAAAAAAAATAAAAACTAGGGCCTCCCCAGTGGCGCAGTGGTTGAGCGCTGGGCTGTGAAGCTGCCCGCAGCCTCTGCAGCGCCAGTTCGATCCCCGGCTGCTGGGCGAGGGTCCCACATGGCACACAGACCTCTCCTGCCGCCCACTGCTCCCCTCAGCAGTGTACTTCGTCACTCTGTCTGTTCTGCTCTCCACTCTGACTCTGGTGAATTCTCTCACCCTCCCGCGCCTCTGACTCTACCCAGTGCTTATATAAATAAAGAAATCAATCTTTAAAAAATAAATAAATAAAAATAAAGACTAGATCACTGTCTCAAACCATATACAAAACTAATTCAAAATGGATTAAAGACATAAATATAAGACCTGAAACCAGGTGATGCAGTGCTTTTTCGATTCCTGGTCAGTCAGGGAGATACCCACATGGCACAGCAGACCTCTCCTGTCTCACCTGCTTCTCCCCTCAGCAGAGTTCTCAGTCTGTCTGCCTGTTCTGCTTCCTGCTCTGTCTCTGGTGAATCCTCTCACCCTCCCACACCTCTGGCCTGTACCCCAGTTCTTGTATAAATGAATAAATCTTTATTAAAAAAGACCTAAACCGGGCCTCCCAGGTGGCGCAGCGGTTGAGCGCTGGGTTGCGAAGCTGCTCGCAGCCTCTACAGCGCCGGTTCTATCCCCGGCTGCTCCCCGGCCACCAGAGGAGGGTCCCACATGGCTCGCAGACCTCTCCTGCCCCCCGCTGCTCCCCTCAGCAGTGTACTTCCGTCCTTCTGCCTGCTCTGCTCCCCGCTCTGGCTCTGGTGAATTCCTCCCGCGCTTCTGACTGTACCCAGTGCTTGTATAAATAAATAACTAAATACATAAATCTTAAAAAAAAGAAGACCTAAACCATAAAATACATAGAAGAAAACACAGGAAAAACACTCCAGGACATTGGCTTTAGGAATGTCTTCAAGGATTTGTCTCCAACAGTAAGGAAAAAAAGCATTAGTAAACAAAATAGGACTATATCAATCTACGAAGCTCCTGCATGGCCAAAGAAACTATAAATAAATGAAAAGACAATCTACTGAATGGGAGAAAATAGTCACACATCATACATCTGACAGGGGCTAATATCCAAGTCTACAAAGAACTCATGGAAAAAAACAAAAAAAGAAAAGCAAGAACTCAGTCAAAAATGGGCAAAAGAGCCCAAGAGATACTTCTCCAAAGAAGACATACAGATGGCCAAAGGCATATGAAACAAAAAAATCATCTTTTATCATCAGAGAAAAGTTATTCAAAACCAAGAAATACCATCTCACACTTGTGAGAATGGCCTATATCAAAAAGACCATAAACAACAAGTTTTTGTGAAGGTGTGGGATAAAAGAAACGCTTGTATCATGTTGGTAAGAACGTCGACTAGTTCAATGTCTATGGAAAATAGTACAGAGTTTTCTGAAATATTAAAAATAGATCTACCACCAATTCTACTCCTAGGCATCTATCTGAAGAGTGCAAAATAACTAGTGAGAAGGGATATATGCATTCCTACATTAATTGAAGCACTATTTCAATAGCTAAGTTATGGAAACAAACTAAATACCCAGTGGAGTAAGATGTGATATGGGAATCACACTATCCAGGAGTCCCACAATGGACAGACAGAGACAAGAAATGAACTGATGAACTGTCTTTGTGTGTGTGTGTGTGTGTGTGTGTGTGTGTGTGTGTGTGTGAGAGAGAGAGAGAGAGAGAGAGAGAGAGAGAGAGAGAGAAACAGAGAGAGAGAGAGAATATGTTCTATATGGATAATTGACTACTATTCAATTTTTTTTTAAAGATGAAATCTTTCCTTTCACAACAATGTCAGTGGCACTGGAGGAGATTATGTTAAGCAAAATAAGCTAGAAGGAAAAAAACGAATAGAGGATAGTGCCACTCGTGTGGATAAAGCTACTGGTATTTTCTTTTCCTGAGCTAGCATTGTTTTTGGTTATTTAGTATACACATGTCCATGCTTTAGTTTTCAGTTTTTTCTCATTGTCAAAATGAATTCATATATGAATTAGCCTTATTTTGGCATATATTACTCCCAAGGTAATTTCAGCCTTAATAATTGGTGGCTCATGAGGCTCATGACCTTATCTACTTTCATGTTTAAATAACTCATTTACTTTCTTCAAAACCACATTTTACATAAAGTATTTGGATACTCTATTTTTAATGTTTTATCATTTATATTTTAACTTTAAGAAAGCATTTTCCAGAGAACTCAGCTGGAAGTTAATATTTCAAATCTCTGCAAATGTCCATATTCTTTATAAAAATTAGTGAAAAAAAAATCCTTGAAAGCATACTGATATTACAGAACTAATTCTTAATTAAAACACAATAATCAATAAACACACAAATATCAAGAAAACGCTGATTATAACCTGCCCAAGAGAAAAGTCTTAATATAGTGCAGTTGTGAAAGCTTTCAAAATTGTCATCATCTAGATCATGATAGTTTGAGAGGACAACTCTCAGTTCCATGTTGAAAACAAACATGAAACAAGAAAGAAATAAACCTTATTATACTTGAATAAAATAACAATACAATGTAAATTTAAAAATTCATTTTATATGAATAGCTAGTAAAAAATACTAGATTTAAATAGTAAAACACAAAACTCCAAACTTTAAAGACGTAAAATACTACTCAGAAATATATCTGCTATGTAGAAAGAAGAAAAAAAGCTTATGGAAGCAAAACCATCAGAACTATTTAGACTTACTGCAAGATTTAAAATGTACCCTTTTTAAAGAGGCAACATGCTAGCACTACAAATACATTTTAGGAAGACAATACAGTGAGATTACAAATATGAACAATAGAATTCCAAAGAACCTAGAGGGATAAAGTCCACACAGGCGCTGAACATTTTTCATTTTCTAAAATCACCCTGTCATTTTAAGCAACAAACTGAAGGTCTTGTAAAACGATTGTATTCCACTATCCCTGAGCACCTGACAAAGAGTTTAGGAAAAAAATCATCTCTGTCTGATTTTTGAAAAACTTTCACTTTGTATTCTATTTCACTGTCATTCTTAGAAAGGAGGATTATTCTCATATCCATAAGTTTTGTATTACATATATAAAATATTTCATCATCCCTATAAATTCTCCCCTCATCAAGTACATAATAAGTAGGTTCATAGGTCTGAAAATTATAGTCTTTTAAAAGAAGCTCAATCAAGCCTGAACATTGTAAGCAGTTACTATGCAACTGATTAAGAAAGTACTTGACAAAATATATATGGCATGTAAGCAGAAGCTTATTACCTTACAATCATTTTTTTTCTAATTACTGATAATCTACATTAAATGAAAAAAAAAAAGGTTCCAAGTGAATGTGATCTTTTTCTTTCTACTTGTGTTTATTTATTTAAACTGCATTAGCTCAAACAGATCTATAGAAAAAGTCATACTAGGGTCTCCCTTGGTGGTGCACGCAGTTGAGCACAGCGCTGTGAAGCTGTCCGCAGCCTCTGCAGTGTCGTTTCAATCCCGACCGGCCAGTGAGATACCCACATGGCGTGGCAGACCTCTCCTGTTTTGTCCACTGCTCCCCTCAGCAGCGTACTTCAGTCAGTCTGCCTATTCTGTTCCCCGTTGTCTCCGGTGAATCCTATCACCCACCCGCACATCTGGCCTGTAACCCAGTTCTTGTATGCATGAATAAATAAATCTTTAAAAAAAAAGTCATACTAGATAGGTTAAAGTCTACAGAGTTAGAACAACATAACAACAATTGCAAACATTGCTGAGTGATTACCTTATTGAAGAATTTATGTTAAGTATATTACATGAATAATGCAAAATAATGTTATGGAAAATAAAACCAACTCAAACTAATGTGCAGTGATTTACACAAGATGACCACACTGAAAAAGGATTTAGATCCTTGTTTTCATGACTAATATATCACAAGAAATTCTAACTAGTTATCAAATGTCTATGATGCAAGTATTGATTATACACTTTTCTAAGGTTCACTGTGTCAATGTTTCCATATTATAGATATAGCATTCATTATTAAATATAGTCAGTTATTAAGCATTAACATATTTCTTATTAACATATGTCATATTAACATATTTCATAATACCATCCTTATTTACATGATGTATTCCCTTAAACATATATATTAATATATATAATATATTATACATAATATATATTTTATATATATAATATATCCATATAATCATTAATATATGGATCATGATCCTAATGGTGGTACATTAAAGTCAAATTGCTCATTATATACAGGAATAATATTAAATGGAAAATAAGATGACTTTTAAATGTGTATTATATCAGAGAACCACATTTTAAAACTCAAAGACTTATAGCCTATGTAAAAATATCACTTGAATCATAACACAAAGTATATTATGCCCTCTTCATATGTGGTGACCCAATGGGATGGCACCATTCATTGTCTGCTGTGTTCACCATAACATAATCCCATTGGACTACTTGAAAATGTGCTTAAGTAAGCACAAATGCATCACTCTATTGTACCCCTGAAATTAAAGAGAATTAGAAATTCAGACATCTTCTGTGTAATTTGAATGACCATGCGATGTGATTTCTCATTGGAGAAACAGTAGAATGTTCTTTCATTTGTGGACTAATAAAGCTCTATGAATATTTTATACTAAATAAATGAATCCACTACAGTATTTGTTTGAGCTCACACAGCGAAAAAATATGGATCGTGGTTATAATAAGGTCACAATCATTTAATATGAAAAACAACTAAATTTTAGAATGTGGGGACCCTTTGGCCACTCAAAGACAAGTTCATTGATCTTCTGTGAAACTGGCCATCTGGTGGCATCATTCAAATTGAAGTCACGTTCCGAAAGATGTTCTCTGGTTCTCTGGAGGATGTGGCTAAACGATTCAACTCTCTTCACAGAGATTATAGTAATCAAATGTCACAATGATATAAAATTATTCCACAGAATTGGAGAGTACCTACTACAGCAGGGACTTCTCACTGAGAAAAGACTCCCTGGGCTGGAAGGACACAAGCAGCATCAAAATGAATGTCAAACCTCAGGCACAATGGGAATGTCCAGAGGATTTTGTACTGACTGCTCTATGTCAGATTCCACTGCACTGACTGCCTAGCCTTTGCATTCCCTTTCCCTGAAATCTAAGTCCAGCGATTTTATTTGATGCCTATAATTAGTGGATCTTCATGGCCATAGGATTCTTGTTAAATGTTCCCAGGTCCAAGGATATTTATATTCTAGGGGTCTGAAGTGAGATCCAAGTGTCTATATTTTAAACAGGCATCAAAGGTGATTGTAATACTGCTGGAGCCAGACACATTCTTGTGAAATAATAGAGTATGCTGTTATATTAGAGTAAGAAATAAACCTCAAAGCATTTGAATATGTTATCCATCAAGGTTGAGCAGAATAATTTTGGGTTATTATTCTGTTTAATTTATGAAATTAAGTATGGGATTTCAGTATCTGAACATCAGTTTGGTTCCTAATCCAAACGTCGGCAGGCAGAATTATATAACTTTTCTTATTTATAGGACTAGGGTTCAGAAAAAAAATGCAACTACAGTGCCCTCTCAGAAACAAAGAATGGTACACTTCACAATTTAAAAATTCAAAACTTTCCAACTTGAGATAAAATTGGTAGTAACGTGAAAAATGCCTACCCTGCAAATTGTTCCTCAACATTTGGTAATAAGGCATCCTTGCTATAGGTGAGATATGAAATCATCTTTGGAAGTGGGAAGACATTGCAATCAAGAAAATTGCAAGTATTTATATTTCTCTTTGTAATTTTGCCATCTGCTTTCTGGAAGGAACTAGACTTATTTCCTAGAAAAGGAAGTTATCTGGTCCCCAATGTGAAATCCTGCATGTCATCAAGTGATTGTAACTATTTAAAAATATATTTTGCTTAACTATTGCAAATAGATCAAAATTATTTCAGTGTGTAGCAGAGACACAGTAGTAATGTAATTCTAACAGTTGTTCAGAAGCTTGGAGTGTTGGACTTAATCTAAGTATTTTCACATGCATTTGAGTTTTTAACTATTTAGAAGGAATAAAGCGCTAGCATAGGCAGTTCCCTCAAAATCATGACCCTCCCTCAATCTATGATAATTGGTGCCTAAAGAGATGTTTTATTTCTTCTCCTTATGCTGTTTAGAAACTTTCAGTAAATTGCTTTGGAATATAAAGGACAAAGATCTCACTGTGCTGTTCTAACACTTCTCTGCCAGGACAAATCTTATTTAAGTGCCCAGAGCTACCAGCAATTCTCTGATAGTTTTGCTTCTCTCCAAAAGCGATGGATGGCTTGCATTTGAAAAGCAACTAATGCTGAGAGCTGGGGATCTTATAATTGGCCCCAACTTTAAGTCACATTGTGTAAAAAAATCACTGAAAATCTTGTGCTATTTCTCTGATGAAAACGGCACCTGGATTGGATGATCTCCAATGGTTTCTTAAAGCTCAAAGCTCTAACATCTAATCCATGACATCTATTGTCCTCCCTCTTCCCTACATACAGTTCGTTTTCTCTCCCATCTTGCTCTCAGCCAGTGCACTGTAAAATGTTGAGGGCTAAGCATAACCCTGGAAATTTCAAGCATGATGGCAGCTTAGGCCATGGAGGCTTGATTAAAGTGTGCTGGGGGACAATGGTTTTAGTAGGGGACTTAGCCAGTGATGAAAAATAATCCATTTCAAAATATATGATTACATTGCCCTGAAGTTTCACAGCTTGTAAGGTATATTTTTTAATCCATAATTGGTTGATGGGGTTCAGACTAGCAATTACATACTCTTTTCTGTTAAATGACATGGAACACCACATGAGAATATTTCTAAATGTTTTTAATTTGTTTATGAAAATTATGTGAAAGAAAAAAACTTAGTAACTCAAGGGTTTCAAGGTGTATTTTAAACAATATAGTAGCATTAAAAGACATTAAAAAATTAACCCCTTCTTATTTAGCTCCTGGATAATGTAATATCAGAGTCCCTCTCATATGCTTGAAAGATGGGAAAACAACAGAGGTATTATCCTACAAAGGCCTCAGAGGAGTTGTTTTAATAGAATGGAAGATGACTGCTGATCTCATTTTCCCATAAATGTTCACAGCTCAATCTCTTGGAATGGCTGTGTTTACCACCACTGATGTTGAGAATCAGTGTTAACATAGGCAACTTAGACAGCCAGCCAGGCAGTCCTTTTTTTTCTCTTGTTAACTGGGCTTGTTATTACCATTTCCTCAATTTCCTAGAGGATACACGTACATAATCATGTCAGTTGCTAAACTGGTGGGAATTGAAGCTATTCTACATTTTGAAAGCATTAGCATGTGCCACTTTAGTAGCTACATAAATTAATGCATCACTTTCCACTTAATAAAAAAAAAAAAAAAACTTCTAGCAGATCTAGCAGCTTGAGTTTTTTGGTAGATGTGTGTTGTCAGCATAGTATAAGTTGGGTTTTGGCAATTAACTACTTAATTAGATCATTATGGAACCAATCAGAATAATGAAGTCCTCAAAGTGGGCTAACTCAGGTTTTGTTATCATTATCATTTGTTTGAATTATCATATTAAGCTATTTTTGTTTAGCATATTATCATTCGGATAGATGTTCTACCTCCATTTCACTCACTTTAAAATTTAGTTAATGATTATATCATTAGAAAAAAATATTTTAGTTTTTCTTTTTACATTTTTATTATAAAAGGATATTGTTCATTACAGACAATTATAAAATATATGTAACAAAAAATACAATAAATGTTGCTTATAATTCCATAGCCCAAGTCAATAATTCTTAATACTTTGTTCTATTTCAGTATTTTCCTTATGCATATAATTTAACTATGTCTTGCAATTGAACCCATTTTAATATAGCTTCTTCCCCTACTGCTCAACAAAAAGTATTTTTTTCACTGAATGTAATGTCATTTTTGTTAAATTTAGTCAAAACCTCTAAGCACTCTTATATCTGCCTTGACTTTTCCTTAATAATTGGGCATCATTTTATATCTCATCCTCACAGATCCCAGTAATCATTCATTTCATACGTATCTTTTTATTCTAGTACTGGTTCTGAACAATACCTCCGTTTTATTTTATGGAAATAAACTTTATGGATTTTCCACTCCATATCTGAAAATTTGTTCAAAATCATTCATTTTTTTTCTTGTTCCTCTCTATATATTTTCAAGGTAAGTGACTTTCATTTTTAGATTTTCATCTTTCATAGACTCCTGGGTCTTCCATGCACTCTTATGACTACAATTATCACAGGGTGGTTAACTTTTCTAAAACAAAATCTTATCAGAGATCTTGTATTCCCATATTCATAAATGTGATTGCCTACTCTAGTTT
Organism: Talpa occidentalis; assembly: GCF_014898055.3. Taxonomy (NCBI): domain Eukaryota; kingdom Metazoa; phylum Chordata; class Mammalia; order Eulipotyphla; family Talpidae; genus Talpa; species Talpa occidentalis. Next base: position 99,932,714 of record NW_023605194.1, on the reverse strand, counting down.
CCCACTTTCATACACAGATAACAGAAACATATCCTAAGTGAAAATCTTTACTTCTTACCTCCCAACAATCAGTAAGTATATGCCTCTATGAGATATTTAGGAAAACCAAACTGAAATGGACTTGGCTTTGAGACATGACAATATGCCAGTTGTAGGTGAAAGAAAAGAGGGACTGAAAACAATCTTGAGGGGTAGCAAGTCAATGGTAATTACTTAGAGATAAGTGTTTTAGCAAACCAAATAATTTGTTGAGTGTGTCAAATTTAGGTTTTATATCTCTACAGTTGGAGGATTCTAGATTTAAGGGTTTTGATTGAGAGAAGATGGTTAGAGTATTAGCCAAGAAAAATAAACAGAACTTCACAGCAGCAGACACAATTGATAAATCAGTTAGACAAAGGCTATATACAAATGACCCAGCCTGTCAATACAGACTTTCCAGAAGCAATCCATTTGATAGGATTTCAAAATTATACATTTTCTTAACCTAAGACCATATTTCCCAAATTGTATTCCGCACAATACTAGAGACATATACCTTACATTAATTTAACAATGAAACAGATGGTTAAAAAAAATATATTAGGAGGGCCTCCCTGGTGGCACAAGGGGTTAAGTAACGCATTATGAAGCAATCCACAGCCTCTGCAGCACAACTCTATCGCAGCCGACCAGGGAGCTACCCACATGGTGCAGCAGACCTCTCCTGTCTCACCCACTGCTCCCCTCAGCAGTGTATTTCAGTCAGTCTGCCTGTTCTGCTCCCCACTCTGTCTCTGGTGAGCCCTCTCACCCCCTCTCCTGCATTTCTGGCCTGTGACCCAGCTTTTATATGCATAAATAAATAAATCTTTAAAAATCTTTAAAATAAATAAATAAATCTTTAAAATCTTTAAAAGATGAGATAAAGAATTGTTTTATGAAAGACTTCTCAGTGACATCAATATGATTATGTGCACTGAAAATTACAAGAGGAAAGTGTAGTATGCAGTTTCTTAAATATATTTTAACAGCAATTTTTGTTTATAATGAGAACATAAAACATAATAAAGGCTAAATAGCCTTGTGACTAAATTTTGAAACAAATTGCTTAAATTGAAGCAATATATATATACACATATATATGCATCTAGACACACACACAGAGCAGATACTAAGTAAATTAAGATAGAAAAATGCAGATACTGAACAATGAAGAAAATAAGTTTAAATTATACTTTACTTTTTCTTAGCTATTTTCCTATATTGACTACAAATCTACACTCATTATCTTAATCCTTCCAGCACAAAATAAAAGCTAGTAAAAAACTTTCTACATAATGAGTATTTAAAATATATTCCTCCAAATTTCGACACACATTTTTAATTTTCACAAATTCCTAATTTCTATCCAGCATCATCTAGATCACAGTCTAGCAAAGTCCACCATTTTAACTCTGATGACTGTCTAGTGATCCTCTGTACTAGTATGAATGTTAACAGGAACTACAGTGAGACTATAACATATGTTTCAGGAACAAGAAATCACCAGGGAGCTACCTACATGGTACAGCAGACCTCTCCTGTCTCACCCATTACTCCTCTCAGCAGTGTATTTCAGTCCATCTGCCTGTTCTGCTCCCCACTCTGTCTCTGGTGAATCCTCTCATCCCCTGCATCTCTGGACTGTACCCCAGCTCTTGTATGCATAAATAAATAAATCTCAAAAAAAAGGAAATTACAGCTAGACACAGACATATAAAATCATTTCTGATTGCATATATAAGCCTTTATTTACATCTAGAACCACATCTGATATTTGCCTCCTGAATATATTAGGATCTCATTGAAGGAGGCTGGTTCTTTGCCTTTTTTGCTCCAATTACTGGTTCAGAAGTAGAACTTGTTAAAATAGAAGCTTGTTGCTCTTTGGAATTTCTGTGTCCTTCGGGTAAATACCTAGGAGTGGAACTGCTGGATCATATGGAAGCTCTATGTTTAGTAGGTCAAGAAATCTCCACACAGCTCTATGTTTACAGCAGCACTGTTTACAATAGATAAGCTTTGGAAACAACCCAAATGCCCAAAATTAGATGACTGGATCAAGAAGATGTGGTACATACACACCATGGAATATTACTCAGCATTCAAAAAAGATAAACACATGCAATTTGCAGCAACATGAATGGAGCTGGAAAGGATCATGCTCAGAGAAATAAGCCAGAAAGAAAAAGAAAAATACCGGATGGTCTCACTCATAGCAGGAATTTAGAAAACTTAAATAAGGGACCAGGAAAAAGAGTAACTATAAGAAAGTGAAAATCAAAACCAACAAACAACTATGAACCAGAGACACTCTATGGGGGGGTTGGGGTAGGGAGGAGAGGGCTTGGGGTCAAAATAAGGGGGTTGCAATTGTATGGGGAATATAAAAATAAAAAAATTAAAAAAAAAAACAAACATATGAGAAGAAAAAGGAGCTAAGTGAAGAATTGGTATTTTTCCTTTACCAGATAATAAGCAAAACTCTTTAATTAAACAATGTAATAAGGGAATGTAAGCAGATATACTGATGGAATTGGAGTCCATATTTGAATCTATGTGCATATTAAATTTAGTACCCACTCAATAAATATTTAGTGAAAAAAAAAAAAGAGAAGCTTGTTAACTGATGAATTGACTGAATTCTCTTTATTTGGCAATAGTGACCTGCATGGTTTACAATTTAAAAAAAAAAATCACCTTGAACAAATAACATTTTGGAAGTTTAGCATGTCTACCAATAGTTTATTAGCTTAAAAATTATTTTGATATCTAGAAGAGTTGGTAATTTAAATTAGATAAAATTAGTATGTGATTATAGAAACATAACATTTGCTGGCATCATAAATTAACATAATAGTTAACCAAGTAAAATCAATCAACATAAACTTTCAAGAAAAATGAAAAGTACATTTAGGGATAATGCACATTTGAAGTGTATCTTGATGACTACAGTATCCTGTTCATACAGGATGACTCTGTGTTCCAGTTCACAAGGTTGGTGGAAAAGTATGGAAAGAGACCACAAGCAAAATTGTAAACTTTCAAAATTTAACTAAAATTTTTGAAAACCTGGGAGCAGCATTAGGAAGCAGAAATGATAAGCAAGTGGCGCACACACACACACACACACACACACAAATGAGTAGATATAAATATGAACATAACAGAAAACTTCTTGCTCTTAAGGGTAATACTATATATGTAATTCAGCAATCCTGCTCTAACTTGAATATGAAGCAATTTTTTGAGAAATCACAGGGTGATGGAAAGAACACTTCAGTCACAGAAACTTCGACTGGGTAATGAGATGAATTAATTAATCTGATTAGCACTTATTTTAATTTACCACATTTACAGAACAAAGAACAAGGATACTAATACTGGAGTTCACTTAAGATATGGAAATATAATTTGCTTGATAAAGTTTAAAAATATACTATGAATATTCTTAACAAATAGAGCAAAACAAGATTAAAAGGGATATTTTTAAAATGTAAAGAAAAAATATTAATATTACATTTAATGAAACAATCTTTAATAATATGAGCAACAAAATGTGCTTGTAATTAATTACCAATTCTATTTAGTATTAAACTGGAACCCCAGTCAGTGCAGTTAGAAATTAAAAATAAAATAAAGTCTATTATTAAAGAGTCTAGGCAAAACTGTTTATTTTTAAAGATGTGATTATCTATATAGATGAATGCATTTTAATTAGCATAAATAAGTCATACTGAAACAGAGACATGCAACACACAATTGCAATTCTTTTAGCCACAACATTCAGTTAGAAAATCTATTAGATGAACATTTAGAGAGTTGATAAGTTATAAAAACCCTTCATAGAATACATTTAAATATTATATTAAATAATCTTAAATAAATGAGGACTTTATGTTTTGGAGAAGAGACCGCTATCATCAAGATATCAATAGTCTCAAACTGAGCGATAGAGCAGTTCAATTCCAATAAAAATCCAAAGGAGTTCTTTATAGAACTTGATGGTTTTAAATTGTGCATGGAAGGAAAAAGAGCCAAGACATTTGAGATATACTGAAGAAGGTCTAGGTGTGGAAATAGACAAAAGGAGAAAATGTTTGATGGGGTAAAGCCAAACATGTGCTATAAACTATAGGTAATTACCTATTAGTTGATGCAAACTGAGAACTAAAGACTGAAATATTTACTCAATGTTCACCTCAAAAGTAATGCATTTCAGGGATTGGGAATGTAGATTCAAGAGAGGATGTCTTTGATGACAGAAATTTGAGTGTGAGTAGAAATTGTTTTGCAAGGAAATTTACCATAAAACAAAGAAGAGAAATGAAAAATAACCAGCGAATAAACAAAGTCAAAAGAGTTTGACTTGTTTGTTAGGTTTCAATATGGAGAGAAATAGAATATAATTTCATGCTGATGAAAAATAATCAAGGCAAGTAGAAAAAATTGATAACACAGAAAGAGAGGGGGAAAACCTTATGGCAATGTCCTTGAGTATTTAAGATAAGATGTACTACAGTAATTAACATATATCAAAGTATTTGAAAAGTAGATGAAAGAAGCATTTTTAGTCATAAGTATATATACCTGCAAGAATTTTATTTTGACTGCTGTCAATTATTGGCAAAGTGACTTCAGTCAAATTATTTGAACATATTTCAGTTTTCACCTGTGTGATTTCATTGTATGAAGCTGTTTTATGACTAGAAGATAATGTATGTATAATACCCAAAACTTGACTGTGAAACACATTAAGCCTTCAAATCATAACTATTAATTTTCTGATTCTAAATGAGAAAATCAATTACTTCATCCTTGAAATAATTCTCAGTTATTACATTTAAAATCTCAAATGTAATGCTTACAGTTGGAAAATTTTTAGAATAGGGTATGTTCTGAAAAAAAAATTGCTGATATCTAATAGACACTAGAAAAATTATCTCAAATAATACACTATTTATCATAAGTAACCATTTGCAATTTATATTTAATTTGACCATTTATTTCCAGTATTATAATATCATACAGTATTATATTAAAATTTATTGACTATAGCTTGATTTATAATAAGGCATTTTCACAAGCTTTCTAAATTGAAATTTAATTTAATTCAATTGTATTTCTCTTGTTTTAAAATTTTAATTATAAATTCATATAAAACAGTGATCTTACATAATCTAATAACAGGAAATTTTTTTCAAGGTCAGAATTTATACTTAAGACAATCTTATTTAAGTCTAATGGTCAACATATCATTAATGCTTTAATCATTATTAATGCATTAATCACATATATAATTTGATATCATTACCTTTTAAATGTCTAAAGCATATTACTTTTTTGTTTCCATTTTTCTCCCTTTACTGCAATAGTTTCTGGCCTCCATATTGTTATAAGATGCATTTTTTTCCCAGAACTTGTATCTTTAAATAATCACACATAGTTTAGAAGACTGAGATTTAGAATCTGAAATACCAACAGCTAATGTGACATCCTATCTGATTTCTAACACACACACACTCACAAACACACACACACGCACGTGCGCACATGCGTACACACACACACACGCACACAGAGCAAGAGAAGCATGCTTTTGCTTTTTGTTTTCTTCTAAGATCATACAATTAGAGTATAAACATTACCGTTCACAGCATATTGCATATTCTAGAGACAAAACTATTTTCAGGAAAATTTAAGACACTGAAACTCCTAGGGCAATGCCCCAATTTCAGAGTTTCCATAATTATGTCTAAACAAAGCCTGCTGGAAATTGAAAGTTTTAGTTCGAGTGTTGTGAATCCAATGAAGAGCAGTGAAGGCTCCTTTGGCCTTAGTGGGAGAGAGAGTAGCCTAGCGACTTGTCTGTGGCAGATAAACAAAACATCTTCTAATGTGATAGGAAGCTAATGAACTTTCAACATGCACAAAAAGAACAAAATTCAAAAAACACACATCAGTGATTTATATAGCTATAACTAATTATTTGGGAGGATTTCTATTTGTGTTGTTTGTTCTATTATCGACTTAACTCAAGTGGATTGCCTTCTTATATTTGCATTTTAATGCACTAAGAGGTTTTAATTTCAACTTTTCTCCCATAGGACTACACCAAACAGCAATTTATTTCTAGGCTACTATTTGAGTTTCATTTCATTCATTACTATCAAACATGTAAGAGTATGCTATGGTGCGTGATTAATATGGACTCAAACTCAATTTTTTTTTATTTTTTTAATTTTATTTTTATATTCCCCATACAATTGCAACCCCCTTATTTTGACCCCAATCCCTCCCCTCCCCGTCCCCCACCCCCCATAGAGTGTCTCTGGTTCATAGTTGTTTGTTGATTTTGATTTTCACTTTCTTATAGTTACTCTTTTTCCTGGTCCCTTATTTAAGTTTTCTAGATTCCTGCTATGAGTGAGACCATCTGGTATTTTTCTTTTTCTTTCTGGCTTATTTCGCTGAGCATGATCCCTTCCAGCGCCATCCATGTTGCTGCAAATTGCATGTGTTTATCATTTTTGAATGCTGAGTAATATTCCATGGTGTGTATGTACCACATCTTCTTGATCCAGTCATTATTTTTGGGCATTTGGGTTGTTTCCATAGCTTAGCTATTGTAAATAGTGCTGCTATAAACATAGGGGTGCAGGTGCTCTTTGGATTGATGTTTCTGTGTCCTTTGGGTAAATACCTAGGAGTGGAATTGCCGGATGATATGGAAGCTCTATGTTTAGTAGGTCAAGAAATCTCCACACAGCTCTCCATAGTGGTTGGACCAGTTTGCACTCCCACCAGCAATGCAGGAGAGTTTGTTTTTCTCCATATCCTTGCCAACATTTGTTGTTGCTAGTTTTTTTAATATGTGCCATTCTCACTGGTGTAAGATAGCAAACTCAATTTTTAAATGACTTTGCCAGCTCTGGAGGGTGACAACTCTTCCAAAGTTGCGTTGCTTCATGATAAGGTTGTGAACGTCAAGAACAACATGGCTGTTCTGAAAATTTTTTTCTTTTTTTCTTTTTTTTAATTTTTTATATTCCCCATACAATTACAACCCCCTTATTTTGACCCCAATCCCTCCCCTCCCCGCCCCCCCATAGAGTGTCTCTGGTTCATAGTTGTTTGTCGATTTTGATATTTTCTTTCTTATAATTATTCTTTTTCCTGGTCCCTTATTTAAGTTTTCTAGATTCCTGCTATGAGTGAGACCATCCGGTAATTTTATTTTTTTTTTCTGGCTTATTTTGCTGAGCATGATCCCTTCCAGCTCCATCCATGTTGCTGCAAATTGCATGTGTTTATCTTTTTTGAATGCTGAGTAATATTCCATGGTATATATGTACCACATCTTCTTGATCCAGTCATCTATTTTTGGGCATTTGGGTTGTTTCCAAAGCTTAGCGATTGTAAATAGAAAATTTGATCATGTAAATACAATGATCAATAAGAAAGAAGTAAGTGCACACTACATCAAGGAATCAATCAGAAAGGCAAAAAAGAATTAAATAAATTCTGACCTACACATAGTATTGTAAGCTGTATTGTTAAACTACTCTTTTAAAAAATCTATTTTTTTGTTTTGGGGCTTCCCTGGTGGCACAGCGGGTTGAGGAAGGAGCTGCGAAGCTGTGCTCAGCGTCTGTAGTGCAGGTTCTATTCCCAGCCAGCCAGGGAGATTCCCATATGGCACAGCAGACCTCTCCTGTCTTGCCTGCTGCTCCCCTCAGCAGTGCTTTCGATCTGTCTGCCTGTTCTGTTCCCCACTCTGTCTCTGGTGAATCCTCTCACACTCCCAAACCTCTGGCCTATACCCTAGCTATTGTATAAATAAAAAAAAAAAAAAAAATCTTTTTTAAAAATCTATTTTTTGTTTTGGAATTCCCTTTTTAAAATGCTTATATAAATATGTTTTAGAACATGAAACTAGTTCTAAATAGTCGATATCTCCACAAAACTATTTTTTGGGTTGCTATTTAAGAAAAAGTATTCAAAAATTTAAAAACATGTTTGCTATATCATACAAATACACAATATCAGTACACATATATTTACATACACAAAGGCAAATCCGTACAAGCAAGCATATAGACATACATAGTTATAAACATGAAATATGAAAATTTATTTTTAAGAAGCAATGAAAGAGGACTCTGACTACCTCAATGTCTTAGTGGGTTTAAAGAAGTAAGGATCAAAATAAATATTTAGAAACCTTTAGTGTTAACCATATAGCAAATACTACTGGTAGTTAAAATAAAAACAAAACATTGTTTTCAAAATACCTATAAAGACACAGTATTTTTAGGTGTATTCAAGATCATCTAGGTTACAGAACAAACAATTCCAAAAATATCAAGAACATATTTTTTTAATTGCATATTTCTGTCTGTGCCATCATCATACAAGGGTTGGCAGAATGAAAATTCCTGTAAAGTTATTAGGATAAATGAACTGATGAAAACTACCCCATTTTATGATGACATTTTCTCAATATAATCATTAGGATATCCCATAGCAGGGAATAAAAATTTGGTGGGAAATTCTACTTAAACGTATAAAGCCTGGAATACTTGCCTAACTTCGCTACTTAAACCACAATCTGTATTACCTAGAATCTAGATTACAGGTCAGTATTTAGTGAAATTTAATACCTAACCTAATACCAATAAGTAAATACTTAAATATTAAGGCTATCAGAACCCTCACTTATTAGGTAAGTCCATGAACAAAATGGACTATTCCACAGTAACTGACTAGTTCTTCCCTCAAATATCCAGTTAATCTTTAAAAAAAATCATAAAACACAATTTAAAAAGTGAAATAAAATATGCTGACTGTATTTTTTGGTGTTATAAATATTGTTACCCTAACTTTCTTTTATGTCTTTCAAATATTGTATCTAGTATATGTATATGATTTCAGTGGATTCTCAACTTTTAATCTATCAACATAATAGTCTGTTGAAAATGTAATTATCTGCATATTAATGAATGTAAAAATTCTGACTGATTAAAAAATTCCAGTACACACATATATCTAGCATACACTGTAAAATAGATTTCAAGATAAAGATAATTAAAATTATAAATATTCCATCATTAAAATATTATCAGCTGTGTAGATCATCCCCACCCCAAAATACAATCATGTCAAACCTATAAAAGTATCCTATACTAAAGCTTAAAAATTGATCTAGAACTTCCTAAAGTTCCTGTATTTATTGCCATACTTAAGTTTTCTGAATCAGGCATTACTAACATACATTTTCAAAAAGAATGAGTCACCCAATCCATCTTACACCTGAATATACCTTTCACAATTTGAAATGAATTTTAAGTACTGTAATGAGCACAAGAGGTAAGCTCTTGACAAGTACCATTTAGTAGAAAGTCTGAAAATAATACATATAAATGATACATAGATATTTATATATGTAACAAATATGTTGATATATATATTTAAACAAACAGGTATATATGTTACATATATGCTACATATATGTAAACAAATATTTGATATTACTCAGGGAAAATATAGCAAAGTCAAAATCAATACCATTTGTTTGTATCATTTGCCACGTGATTACAGTTCTTCACCTACAGAGTTCTAGAACACAGAAATACTACACTAACAAACCCCAAAATGAAGTGGCAAATTACACATTAGTCAGGACTATACACTGAAGTCTGGTGGTGTGGAATAACTAGAATTAGATCCATTCATGGTTAAATCTATTGTGAATTAATATGAAATAATTTAATATCAATATCTCATCATTGAATTAGATCATGTCAGTGGTTCTCTTCACTGAAAAGACAGTGCAAGTACAGTTAAATTGTCTATTATATTTATATCTACAATTATACACATATATAGTTCTAAATATTTGTAAGAAAAATAAAGTATGGTCTCAAAGTAATTTTGCTCCTGTTAAAAATGCTCTTATTAATATACTTAATTTGTAAGATTATTTCAATATTATGATTTGATTAAGATCTGTTTCTAAGATAAAATACTTATAGTCTATCAGAAATAGAAGTTTGCATATTCTACAATTTGGTAAGACAAATAAAAAACAGAAAGAGAGAAGTGCACTAATAAACTTAATTTTATTTTCTCCCTAACTTAGGCAAGGATTTAATTCATATTGCTTGAGCTATTTGCAAACAATTCGAAATTTTAATTAAAAAGTAATAATCAGGACTGTATTAGAATATACCTGTTTAGGGTGTTTTATATTCAAGAGTTAAGCCACTTTGAGGAAATACTTATGAACTTAGGAAACCTAAGTACTTTCTAGAAAAACATACTGGGCCTAATGCATTTTTATTGAAGACTTGAGAGATTGAAAAAAAAATAATTTCACATGAAAGATATGACACCAAAAATTAAAAAGTTTCAAATATACAGCAAGCATCACTGCAGCCTTTGGATCCCTGGACCAGATGTTTGCGAACCTCCACAGAGGTTCTGGAGCTGTCTTGATTCCACCTTAAAAGCTCTTCTAAAACTTTTGTAAAATAACTTAGATAGTATTGAGAATTATGCCCAATGATTGCCAGCAAGCATTGAACAGTAGCATTGTTACCATTATCATTTTCATAGAAAATCTATTGTTCATCAATTCTGTAAAACTAAGTTAAAGTTCTCTTAGTATAATAGTTAAAGGCATACAAAAGACTTACAATAAAAAAATGAATTCTAAGAAGAATTTTAAAATGTTGCATTCAGTAATGAACGAGTACTTATAAAAACCCAGAAAGTATATCTTTCACTGTTAATAAAATCATACTATACAAAACTACGATCAATCAATGTCTCAAACATTACTAGCTACATGCACGGATGTAATAACGAAAGAAAATAGTATGACAATAGCTTTTCTTTTTTAGTTTTGCTTGAGTTTCTTATTTTTTTTTTTTTCACAAAAGCTATTTCTAATCTTAAGAATGATCAGGTGATTTTGCCTAGTAATTCAACTTCTGGGAAAATGTAAGCTTCTACAGAGTGGGGTCTCAGTTCACAGAGCGGGGTCTTCATAATGTTTAATTTACAAATCAAATCCATTTCCCTCCTCTAATAAATAAGACAGTGAACTTTAGAGAGAAATGGTGAAGCTTTTTCCGTTATTTAAATATTTGTCTCACTGCTTGGACTCCCTCTAGAAGATTTAAATAAATCTCAAATATACATTTTAAAAGTTTGCGGATCACTTGACATTCATATAAAAACTACATGCCCAGCAATACCAAGTAATAGATAAATTTGACTAAAATGCAAAAACAATCTCAAACATTCACATATGCTATTATTTTAATGTCCTATACAAAAAAAAAACAATTAATTTCATAAATGTCACTACACAAGGAAAGGATCTACTAATTTAGTATTAAATCAGAACGCAATACTATCATAGTAAAACTGGGTCAAGAAAATATTAGTAATAAAATTTTCCTTCCTCTTCAAACAGGTTAAAAAGCATAGTAGTTCCTAACAGCACGGTAGTTTCAGTGAGACCCTTAGGGCACACTTAGTACTTACCAAAATATAGAAAACAATTAAAATATAAATTTGAAAATGTATATTAAATTTACAAATTTTACATTTTCACCAACACTTTGAAAAATTGTGTATCAGGGTCAATAGCAAAATAACCTAAGATAGTTGTTACTTCCAAATTTATAAGTTGTATAAATAGGGGGCATTTCTTTGGGTATAAAGTTACTAACTGGAAACAACAGGACTATTGAAGAGTTTCTGAGGATTGATATCCTATAACTCTGCCTCAGTATTTACAAGTTTGGAAGGACCATGCTGCAGGTGCTAGGATAGAACAAAAAACAATTAAAACTACAATTAAAACTAAATTGCTAAGTCCAATGTATTAATATTTAGGATGTGGCTTGCTGTGTTTTTACAACTTTCATAGATTTAAGTTTATTAGTGTCTCCCAACATCTAGACCTTGAGTTTTCATGTTCTCTATTCTGGATCAGAAACCCTTCCTGAGATCTGAAAATTGGGTCACCGAAGCCTAATCTCTCAGAGTGTGGTCTTACACAGGTAAGCCGCTACAGAGTGGGGTAAAGGAGCCTCACTTCACAGAGCAGGGTCTTCATAAAATTCAATTTACAAATCAAATTCATTTCCCTTCTGTAATAAATAAGAGCAAACTTCAGAGAGAAATGCTGAAGCTTTTTCAATTATTTAAGTAATTGTAAGTTTCACAGCTTCAAAATGGCTATTTTATACTTAAAAATTTTTATTTCCTACACTAAACACTATTTTTGAGGAAAAGCATAGCGACATTAGAAAGTCAGTATCAAAATACACTTAATGCCTGCTTGGGCTCCCTCTACTGATTTTGAGAGAGTTGTTAACCTAACTGAGATGTTCAACAAAACATATATAATTAACGAGATGTCCAGTCGAGTGTGAGCACTGAGAGCAGTTTTCACAGCTGGGCACACAGTTCTACTCCAGACATTATCAATTAACTTGTACTGTCTGTGCACAGACAGGGAAACAAACTCAATGAATGTATTTCACCATTCTTGGGCCTTGGTAAATATAGGGAACTAAGATAATTTTTAAAAGAAATTGAACAGGAGCCTCCCTGGTAGCGCAAGGGGTTAAGGCGCAGCACTATGAAGCTGTCCGCAGCCACTGCAACATGTGTTCGATTCCTGGCCAGGGAGCAACCCACACGGTGAGGCAGACCTCTCCTGTCTCACCCGCTGGTCCCCTTAGCAGTTTATTTCATTCAGTATGCCTGTTCTGTTCCCCACCCTGTCTGTGGTGAGTCCTCTCAACACCGCCTCCCCCTGCAACTCTGTCCTGCACCCCAGCTCTTGTATATATGAAATCTTTTTTAAAAAATAATAAAAAAAGAAAGAAAATGAACAGTTGTATAAAGTATTTTTTAATATCTGTTTTCATGAGTTGTAAATATGTAGACTTAAAATGCCAAGCAATATCTGAGATTTTTTTCTCTTTATTTTTTGAATTGTTTGGCTCTGTTAATTATGGCTTTATGAAAAATCTCATGAAAGGAAATAATTCAGACAAACCATGGCACAATTTGTACAAGTTCTTTCAAGCCTTACTTTTTATGTAAATGCACTAACTTTTGAGACTGCCAAAGGGCTGAGATTATGCAGCCATTTGGTGCATTTACTTTGTAAAGATGTGGATGTATTTTTATCACTATTATTTTCTTTTGCTTGTTTCTTACGTGGCCCCATGATGTCATACTTTTTGGAAAAAAGACCATAATTACATAATAACTAACAAACACTGAAGTTTCTCAAGCATGTGCACAAACCAAAAAGCACTCTAAGTGTTTCTTTTTCCCTAATAATGCCATAGTGTCCAGGATAATGGACCTTTTGATATAAATACCAGCTCAGTGAGTCATTGCCTCAAAGAACTTGAGAGCACTTAAGTCTTCTACTAAGGAATGTGAAGTTCTGCACAAATAAACTGTACAATGCACAATAAATGCAAACTAATTTTCAGAAATTAGATTTAAATCCCAGAATTTAGTTGCAACACACTCTGGTTAGTATATTTAAATGTGGGGATAAAAGTTAATCTAACATATTTTATTGTAGACCCAAATAAAGAGGAAAATTACTTTTTACCAATGAGAAACTCATAATAAAATTAATCATTTTTTTTATGATGGGAGCCCTTGCTTTTTGCCAATAATATGGCATTCAACAATGAGAGAAACTTTTGAAGACGCCATGCAAATGGCCAACAGATACATGAAAAGTTGTTTAACATCACTAATCCTCAGGGAAATGCAAATGAAAACCGCAGTGAGAGATCAGTTCACATGTGCTACAATAATGCCTAGCCAAAAAAAAAAAAAAGAGAGAGAGAGAGAAAATGTAGGGTGCAGTGCAACTGTGGAGAAATTGGAAGCTTTGTGCACTGCTGGCAGAAATGTAAAACGGTGGAGTCATGATGGAAAAAGTATGGAGTTTCTACAAAATTTCACAGTATCGGACCTCCCTGGGGGCACTAGGGTTTAAGTCACAGCACTATGAAGCAATCCACAGCTACTGCATCATGAGTTCAATCCCTGGTCAAGGGGGTGACCACATGGTTCAGCAGACCTCTCCTGTCCAGTCTGCTGCTCCCCTCAGCAGTCAATTTCAGTCCATGTGCCTGGTGAATCTTCTCACAGCCCTGCCCCCATCCCACACTGGCCTATACCCCAGTTCTTGTATGCATAAATAAATAAACCTTTTAAGAAATCCACAATAGAACTGCCACATGACCCACCAATGCCACTTATGGATATTTATCAAAAAAATATATAAATAAATAAACCCAGATCTCAAGGAGATATTTATACTTCCAAGGTCACTGCAGCATTATTCACTAGTAACAAGTACATGGTAACTTATTACAAACTTGTAATGGCTACCTCAGAAAGAGAGTTGGTACTTAAGAAAACACTTCTGTTAGGTAATACTTCTATCCCTTATTACTCCTATACTTGTTTTATTTTTCCTCATCACACATTGAAGTCACTATATTTGCAAATGCATATACAAATGCATATACACTATATTTGTTTTTATCGGTTTGCTTATTTCCTCAGAAAGAGAAGAGTGTAAATTTTGTCTTTCTACTCCTATTCTACTCCTATGCAACCCCAGCAACCAAAGGGTACCTGAAAAATATAGTTATGCATTTAATCAACATTTACTGAATAAATTATTTTATAATGACTATAGTCTTAAAAACCTTAAGTTGTTTATATAAAGATTAAAAACTGAATATATATATATACGCTCGTTAATTTTATTTAACTTTTACCAGGATAAAATTGCCTTAATTATATATGTACTATTAAAGATATAAGGACAATTACATTTTTCTGTATAGTTATTGTTAGTAAAAGCAATTATCGAATTATTTACCAATATTTAGACCAAATAAGCAATAACAAAATGATAGGTATCATATGCATGACATTCTTTTGAAGATAATATTCTTTCAATTGTGACTGTGATTCTCTCACAATTGTGAAATTGCAATTACTTCAATAGGTACAGTTTTCCTTTCAAAATAAATGTATTGCATTTTTCTCCAAATAGCAAATATAAATTATTATTTTATTTTGTTTCATACTTTTGCATTCTACCTTATATATAATTTTTATACTAGCTGTACAGTATAAATTATAGTTATAAATTCCTTATTTCCATTGACATAATTCATGTTGCATGAAATAAGATAATATAAAATCTTTGGTGTTTTTTATTTTTTTTATTTTTTACATCATTATTCATTTTTAAACAATATTTGGTTCCCCCTGATGGGGGGGTAGATTACCAAAATCTAAAAATATTAGCCAACTCCACTTCACTTGTACAAAACACTGTACAAAAGTTTTATAATAGAAGCAAACATTAAAAAAAGAACAAATTTCATTAAAGATAAATGACCTGCAATGGAAAAAATCTTTCCAATGTGCTATATTGAAGGAGGACCCTGAGACTCAAATAAAAGTCCAGCTATGACTGAAACTGAGGGAGAGATCCTGAGCAGAAGACCCAGTTACCTGGTATACAGTAATGTCAGGCACAGAAACAGAGATAACAGAACTTCAAGTCATAAGTTGATGAGAACTTTACATGATAGAAAACAATAGACTTTTTCAATGGAAAACAAATGCATATACCTTAAAGGAATGGATATCTTGGTGACAATGATATGACAATTCTTACAACAAAATCTAGACTGTGGAAAGTACAAGTAAACACAGTATGTTCTTGTGCTGTGAGAAAACACAGTTGGATACAATATAGTAAGGTCTTGGTTGGGATTCTAGAAAATCTAATAGCCCAGAGAGGCACTACGTTTAGAGAGAAGTCACCATCTTTTATAATTTGACTCAATTCTGTTTTATTATGTGCATTACACATATGAGAAAATTGAAAATCTGATTGATTACTTGAAGGATATAGAAATAGTAAGAAGGCTCTTAAAAACAAGTTGAGAATTTCCACTTAATATAATAAAAATTACAGTCTACTGATTAATTCTGAACAATGGCATTTAAAAGCTTACTTTAATGAAGAGGAATTTAAAATGGATATAAAGTCTATATCAGCAGAGCATAATGATTAATACATGTCACTGGTTTCAGACACAACTTGGTCTGAATCTCAGCTCTGTGGGCCTCACAACTCTTTGAGCTACCTCACGATCTCACTATCTACCTCATATGGTGTGCATATAAATGAAAATATGCTTATAAATACTTAACACCTTGTATGTCATATTATGAATCATCAAGAATTTTAGTTCCTTTGATTGTCAATAGTAATTATTATAGCTGGAAGAAAAAAGAAACAGGAAGACCAACACAGAGACTATCCAAAATATTCAAACTGAGATGGGAGAGTATGGGTCAAGATAAAAGCGATAAAAGGGGTGAAAGTGAAGAAGGGAATCAGATAAAGATACATTACACAAAGCAAGGGATGTCAAAACTTGGGGAAACCATCACAGAGAGTGTAACAAGAATGACGTAAATTTAACATGTCCATGAATTTTCAGACCTAAGTGGCTGGAAAAAAGAGTGTCATTCTCTGACAGGCAGAAAAATTAGGATGGGAGAGCACCTTAGGGATGAGAGATGAATTCAAGAGTTCCATTCTGCCATCCTGAAGTAAGAGTTTAAGATGTCTAGAAGTGCTTTGTAAATACACAAATGGAGTTCAAAGCTGGACTACAGCAAGTTTTGGAAGATATCAGTGAAGAGAGAATAACTGTAGCTGTTGGAGTACATGGATTTCCTGCACAGCTCCAGAGTATGAGGAAAGGTGAGTCCAATGGATATTATGAAACATGGCACAGGAATTTTAAGATTAAAAAGTTTTATACTAGGCTTCATATCAAAAGCAAAATATTGGTTATGGTTAGCTGATGTGTAAAGTATTTAAGGAAATCTCTTGAATTCTTTCTACTTTTAGGTTAAACTTTCTTCAGAAAATAAACTTTTCTACCTCCTTTGGGGTTCATGTAATAAGGACAACCCAAAACTTGGATAATGAGGAATCACAAGGGACCTGATGCAACACTGCGGCTCGCCTGGGAGCCGTGTAATAATTACTGCCACCAGTTCTCACCTCTTCTCCTACTCAGACAACCTAAATCCTCTACAAAAACAAAGAGCAGCGACTAATGGTTACAACAGAATAAAGTAATTAATATTTCCTAGGTGTTCAAGACCCCACCTGAAACAACCATGCATATTGTGCATCAAAACTTCAAATTTTGTTTTAATTATTTTACCTCATAAACTATTTGAAATGTTAGCAGCTAATTAATCTATAGGTAGCAGAGTAGAAGTTGACAACATCAGTGTTAATTACCTGAAGTGTACTGCAGTTTAACATTTATTTGTATTTGAACTTGGTATTCAGTAGGAATTTTTAGAAAAAAAAAATCAAGTTCAGGAAGAAGTAACCACTCTATTCTATTATAACTTGCTTCATTTGAAATTTTAAAAAAGGGAAATATCTACTGCTAAAATTTTGAATGGCCTTTAAGATTAAATAATGTGGTGCCTTTCTAACATTAAATACAGAGGAATAACTCCTTAAGACTTTGGTATTGAACATTCTAAAATATTTACACCAAAGAATATATGCTAGAAAATAATCTCAATATAATGAAAATTAAGAAAAAATATTTGGAATACATACTATGAGGCATTCACATAAAGAAAATGTCTGGACCTCCCTGGTGGCAGAGCGGTTGAGCGCTGGGTTGGGTTGCCAACAAGCTGCCAGCAGCCTCTGCAGTGCCAGTTCAATCCCCAGCTGCCGGGTGAGGGTCCCACATGGTGCACAGACCTCTCCTGCTGCCCGCTGCTCCCCTCAGCAGTGTACTTCGTCAGTCTGCCTGTTCTGCTCCCCGCTCTGGCTCTGGTGAATTCTCTCACCCTCCTGTGCTTCTGACTGTACCCAGTGCTTGTATAAATAAATAAATAAATGAATGAATGAATGAATGAATGAATGAATGAATCTTTAAAAAAAAAATAAAATAAGAAAATGTCGCAAGGCCTCCCCGTTGGCTCAGTGGGTTGAGCACAGTGGTGTGGAGATGTCTGCAGCCTCTGCAGCATGAGTTCGATTCCCAGCCAGCCAGGGAAATACCCACATGCCGCAGCAAACCTCTCCTGTCTCGCCTGCTGTTCCCCTCAGCAGTGCTTTCGGTCCCATTGCATGCTCTGCTCCCTGCTCTGTCTCTGGTGAATCTTCACACCCTCCCATGCCTCTAGCCCGTACCCCAGCTCTTGTATAAGTAAAATAAATCTTAAAAAAATAAAAATAAAAGAATGTCTTAAAAAGTCTACTTTTAAATAACATACATGGCGCCTCCCTGGTAGCACAAGGGGTTAAGTCTCAGCACTATCAAGCTATCCCATAGCCACTGCAGCAAGAGTTCCATCCCTGGCCAGGGAGCTAACCCACATGGTGCAGCAGACCTCTCCTGTCTCTTCCATTGCTTCCCTCAGCAGTGTATTTCAGTAGATCTGCCTATTCTGTTCCCCATTCCGTCTCTGGTGAATCTTCTCATCCCACACACCTCTGGCCTGTACCCCAGTTCTTGTATGCATAAATAAATAAAAATAAAACTTTAAAATAAATAAATAAATAACATATATCCAGGTGAATAACTGACTTAAACAGAGTTACTTCAAGTGCATGGTGTACCTGAAAGAGGGATGAGCTTCTTCTGATTGCCTAATCTATCTATTCTTTGTGCGATCATGGGTTGGAGAGATGGAGAACATTGATCAGAGTTTTGACTTAATCATATCTAAAATGAAGACAATATGAACATACATATATATATATATATATGTTTAAGTAAATATTAAAATGACCTAATGTGGATAAAAATGGTCTAATTTGAGGGCCTCCCCTGGTGGCGCAGGTGTTTGGGCGCAGCACTGTGAAGCTTTCCACAGCCTCAGCAGTGTGGGTTCAACCCCGGCCAGCTGGCAAGATGCCCACATGGCATAGAAGACCTCTCCTGTCATACCCACTACTCCCCTCAGCACTGTGTTTCATCAGTCTGCCTGTTCTGTTCCCCACTCTGTCTCTGGTGAATCCTCTCACCCTCCCACACATCTAGCCTGTACCCTGGTTCTTGTATGCAAAAAAAATATGGTCTAATGTGAGAAAATTATTTAGGCATGAATATTAACACTTCAAAAGTTATTTCTTTCTGTCCTCTCACTCTTTCTAGATATATAGACCAATCCAAACTCAATGCCCTTAAGTCCAAAGATCAATAGATTACCTATTAATAGATGGCAAATGTGTTTACTGGTAGCAATTCAGACTGGCTCTCTTCCTTTGGAAAAAATGAATAGGACAATCCCCTTAATCTCAGAAGGGCAGTTCAGTGACTAGTTGACACGAGGTTCACAGTAATTATTATGTGTTTGAGAAAAGAGGGCACATAACCATAGAGTGCATGGCAGCATTAGTCCCTTCATGTAAGAACCTTTATTTTAGTGTTTTAGAAATTAGAAAAACTAAGATCTTGGTGATCATTAAAACATTATCTAATGTGTTTGGTGGAAGAAGTCCAACCATGTAATTTATCTCCATTTCATCATCATCTTTGGGGAACACAGTTCAGGCGTGTGTGTTCTAATTGCTACTATATGCATGTTTTAATTGCTACCTTGGTGCTACTTGCACTGAGAAAATATATGACCAAAGGAAGTTTCACATAACTGTCAATTACAATGAATATATTTAAATAAAACTCAATGAAGAAAGCATTTTCAAATATTTTGCATTGTGCTGTAGAATTGCTAGCAATTCTGTGAACAAGATAGGAGTTGGAATAATATTCTCTGTATTGACGTGCAAATGAACTCACTAAGTTACCACTTTGCTTTAGAGATTTACATAATTTGATAGCAAAAGTCACATTAAATTAATATTAATTACTTGGTTTTAAAGTCAGAAAGTTCAAAGTTAAGCTGCTCTTCTTACCACATTTCACACCAATCTACACATGGAAACACTGATATACAAGGAATACACGTATTTTAGGTGTAAGGAAATACAGATACTGCTCTTTAGAAGTGCATGGCTTATTACCTGAAGATGTGTAGGAATTAAACTTGACGTCTCTCTTTTAGAGATAATAACTTTCAAATAATTTATTGGAATACATATTTTCTTGGAATCAATGAGTAATGTAAACACTTCATTATACACACATACATTTTCTTTTATTCTTGGCAAATTTTCATTGCCAATTGTCCTTTTCCTTGCCAATAAGCCATAAGAGCTCCTGAATGACATTTTTGTGCCAATAAAACTTGTGTGTGTTCAAGTATACTAGCATAAACAAAAAAAAAACAATAATTACAAGACACACTTGCCACTAAATTTATACATTTTATCACTTATGACAAATTATTTTAGTATTAAGGAGAATATCTTGAACTTTCACATTTCAATCATTCCCACTGCATGTCCATTATTGCATAGAATCTACCAAAACCTTATATATATATATATATATATATATATATATATATATAGAGAGAGAGAGAGAGAGAGAGAGAGAGGAAGATTAAGAAAACAGAAAAAGTTACCACCAAAGTATTAATGTGTTTGCATTGAGAAAGAAATACACACACACACAGACACACACACTTTCATTGTAACAAGCACTTATACTATGTTGAATTCTTCCTCTTTCAGAAAAACCATATAGACTCAGAGAGACCTGAATTTTACAAGACACGATGTTATCCATTATAATAATAGAGGTCTCTTTAACACCAAGGTGACTGAGGCACAGAGGGACCAATTGTTTTGCTGCTTTGTGACCAATTTAATGAGAAAATTAGGATTTTTCACAAGGGAAACTACAGCACACCTTAAGTAGACTATGCCCAAAGGACATTGGAGGTGTTGAAGAAGAAGGTGATTAAGTCTGTTTGGCAAAGGATAATTGGTCACATGACTGTCACGGTGATGTTAGCAACAGGAAGTATCTTATTCTAGCCGATTGGTCCACAAGTTTCTTTTGAACATGATAATATATTAAGTAATAAAAAGGTACTTGAGCTAGTGTAGTGATTTGAGGCATATAAGAAGGGAGAGAGTAAGACCATATTATTCAAGGTGTTTTGTTCTCATTGATAAATAACATTAAACATGAAAAAACTGGCCTCATTATTCAAATAAAATCCTTAATAAACTATTACTCAATCTCTTAAATATTATTTTAAAGTTACTTTTAAAAAGTCAGTTCACTCACTTTTTAGCTTATTTTGCATTTATTACTTTATATATCTCCATTATACAATGTAAATAAATATATTGTAAATAAAATAAGTAAATAAAAATGGAATTAATATATAGCCTTGATAATATAAAAACAAAATTGCTTCATATTTGTCTTAAATCCCACCAAATACACATAATTATTCAGCTTATTTATAAGAAAAAAGAAGACTTATCCAGCAGTATAATTTTTAAATTTAGTGCCAATATAGCTTAAGAAATTGAGAACTAATTAGGGAAGACAACTTGTGCATATAATGTGACAATGATTAAACTCATTCAATATTTTTCATGAATTTCATAAAAGATTATAATCTTGAAGTAAGAAGACATACTTCCAGTGCCTATATAACAAAATGAATTAATGATTTAATGGCTATCCACTGTTGTCGTATTGAATAATCCTTTGAATTCCACATGGACAAGTTATAACTTCAAACTATGGTCATGTCTTTGTGGAGCAAAAAAATTAAAAATGATAACCATGTTTGAATATTTTTATAATGTTCATAGTTGACAATTTTATCAAGGAATCAGAGTTTGTATTAAACAGTATCTCCAATATGTTGAAGTTGGGCTTATAATAGTTACCAATTTTGCATTACTACAGAACTCTACTGCTAAATGTGTGGAAAAAACAGGAGACAATACTTCCAATATTTAAATTTAAAATCCCATTGAATCTCTCTTTGACTGGTTTCATTATTACCAATAGCATATTTTAACCTAAGTAGATAACCAACTCACTGACAACCCTAAACTTCATCTGAAGAATTCCAGATATTAGTAGTTCAAGGTAACTGTTTATATTTTATGCAAAAAAAATCAGTGAGATACTCAAATACATTTGGGTATATATAGAGTTTACATATGTTACCCCCTTTAAAGAAAGTTGTATAATTAAAATATATCTTGATACTTTAATATAATAAAGAAAACTGAAATTAAGTCACCATTCTGCTTGAAATCTCAGTTTAGGTATCAATACTAGCACAATCAGTTTCAGAAAGAGAATTTTAAAATATATAGAAAGATTATATTGACATTTAAAGGAGGCTATTTGGCATAAGCTTCATGCCCCAGTGTCTCATATATTCTTCTTTGTTTCTATACCTGCTTAGTCCTTAAAAACATATGAATATTTAATATAAGGTCACATGACTGAAAGGAATTCTACAAAGCACATCTGTTTAGGGTAAAATGTGGGAATGCTTAAAGTGATTTACATTAGACCCCTAGTGTTTACAATAATATCTATTTTATCTAGCAAACATTCACATGTAGGATAGTGATATAAATAAAAAGAAAAATATCTACCCATAAAAATTATTATAAATCATCAACTCTAAAGCCAAAGTTCATCCTTATTAGTACAACACAACTAGAGAAGAAAATTTCATGGCAACCAAAAATACACAAATATTTAAACATAAATGTGTACATTTTAGTTGCTGGAAAACATAGATATAGTTCATAGTTAGCTGAGTGATACTGATTAACTATGAAACAGCTTTATATTTTACCCATTTGTGTCAAACAGGACTTCTAGTTGCAACCTGAACTCTCTGTTTTTCCAGCCATAATTTATACTTAACCTAATGCCACTAAATGACATAAATAAAGATCACAATTCTATTTATCAAAAAACCATCAGCCTGTCAAATAAATGAATAGTAATAAGAAATACACATAGTACCAGCTAACTTCTATCATTTAATAACTGTTCACTGTGAGAAGTATTAAGTGGTTTTCCCCACTGAATTCTTCCCCACACACAATCAGAACACACTGCCAATTGACAAAAGGAACATAGCTTCAAAAGAAAATCTCCTAAGTAGAGAAAAGCTCTCTGTTAAGCATGCAAGAGGTTAAACATTGCTGAAATAGCGAGACATTTTCTCAGCCCACGTTTCCCAGTTCCATTCAATTACCAACAGCAGTAGAGACTATAATACAAGCTAATACTGTATTATTAAATCAGAGCTTCCCATGTACATCCACCTCTAACCTTAGGGGGTAGGGGGGGTGTCATTTACTAGTCAATAGCAGAACAAACAGACCCCAACTTGAAAATGCACATGACCTTGGGGTGTGGAATTCTCAAAGACTGAGTTTCACAAGTTTTATTTGGATCTAACATAACACATCTAAATGAACCTGGCATCGTATAAACGTTCCTATCCTTACCAGCTACCCTCCAAAATGTTAAAGCAGTCTAAGCTTTAGCTATCAGAGGTAGCTAGCATTGATTAAGCAGAGATTAGTACATTCAAATTTTTTTTTAAGATTGCATTTGTTTCATACAACTTGTTGGTTGATTTATTTAATGCAATTTACTAACATATTTGGAGCCTTGCATTGAATCTTTCTTGTTCCTTGAGCCATGCTGGAAGTGTTGCTCTACAAATATTTATATTTGTAAAGCAAGATGTATCATGAGAACATTTACTTCACACACACACACACACACACACAGCCCTCAACTTTCTATCTAAAACCCAGTGCATAATCAGCAGTAGATGAGCTTATAAAAATAATAGTAATTATTAAAATAATTACTGCAATTATTGATAAATGTCCCATTCCAATTTATAAAAATACTCATAACTTCTTTTTAAATATGTGCATGGCAATCTGCATCACTCATAATAATATTCTTTTTCTTACCTTATTTTAACAGTCAAAAAGTCTCCCAGAAAGATTCCTAAATGGTGTGGATATATAAATAGCAATAATAATAATAATAATTTTAAAAACTAAAAAGATCGTCTCAGCTGGGAACAGATGAAAATAGTTTGGGTGAAACTATAGAAATCTCCAAAGTCACGCCTGAAAGGGCGCTCAGGTGGCAAACAGAGGACTCTCTTCCACGTCCGACACCACACTCCTTTGTCAAGTTGATATGGTCCTGCTGGTGAAGCGGTCCCGCAGGGCACAGCGGGTGCGCGAGGGCGTTGCCTCGAGGCGCTGGAGGAACCGGCCCCGTTCGCGTCCCAGGTTCAGCACCCACAGCACCGTGGACAGCACCAGCTCCTCTCACCTCCAGTTTGTGTCAGTCACTGAACCAGGCTGATTCTCGCGCCTCCTCCCTAAGCAAGAGCTGCTGCCACTCAACCCGGGCGTGCCCCGCCCCCACCATCTGACGTAACTATTTTGCATATCAACTCCCTGAGAGGTGCGGGGTGGGGGGGGGACCCCCCTTTGCACTGGGCTTCTGCTAGGGTCAGCTGAGGCAATCCATGCAAAATCCAGGCTTATGATCAACGTTGGCATTTTTGGACTTCATGATCCAGTCACAAGGAGTCCTGAAGAAACTAGATGCTCTCGGCGTTGCGGGAGCCTTTGCCTTCCCCGGGACTGCCGTTCAGTGCGCTCCAAAGATCGCGGCTGGCGCTGCTCTGGCAGCAAGATGGGGCGGAGGGAGGGGGCACTGGAGCATTAGGAGGAGAGGGTGGGGTGGTGGGTGGGGAGAGAACTGGGGAAGAGAAAGAACCCATTCAACCACTCCAAAAAAAAATAAAAGAAAGAAAGAAGGAACGAAATTTCAGATCCCTTTGATCTCCCTGGCCAAACTTTCCTTTCTCCTTTGCCATTTGTTTACAAAAAGGGTGTATTTGGTGTTCTGTTCCCTTTGCTCGGTTCACGGAGCTGCTAGAGGGAGTCGCTGCAGCAGAAACTTGTTCTGAAGGGAAAAAAATATGCTTTGAACGCTGGAATAAAATAGGAAAGCTTGCAATGTTTACTACCATTCGTAAACAGAATCTTCTTTTTTCATATGCGTGCTGCATAATCGACATCAGACTTCATGTGCTCCCTTATATTCTGCACAAATCCATCTTCATGCTCAGGATTTAAATACATCGTCAGCTATGTGGAGTTGGAAGTTCCAGGGTTAACAAATTATTTAATAATACCAAAAAAAATCAAACTTTTCAGTTTCAACTTCCACTGCCAAAATCCTGGAGGTTATTCGATATTTATGAAGTCTAATATACCAATTGTTTTATGAACGGTGGTGGATGCTAGAAGCATTTCATTAAAGCCTTTAAGAAGACTCTCAGAATAGGTGATGTTTCTTGTCCCAGGAAGCTCTAAGGGCCTTGACAGGAAGAGAAAGGGGCTGCTGTGTCAGATTTCTGACTGTTTAAACTTGTAAACAAACACTTTTAGTGAACTGAAACAATCAATCATATGGAAGGGTCATTATTCACACACTATCCACACGCCCACCTACAGCCATCAGCACTTAACTTGTACAGATATTGGCAATTGAAATCAAGGCTACATCTTCTTAAGTTAGAACAATTTCAAAAAATTTTGTAACATTCAGTACATTGTTTTCCATCAAAATGTATACATAATGATATGAACTATCTAACCTTAGAATCTAATAGAATTTTGTACTAGATTTGCACTTTTCTGCAACTCTGATGGAGTAAGTACATTTTATTTTTGTATAAGGAAAACTAATAGTCTGCAGTGTGTGAGACTGAATTCATGGAAGTTTATTTAATTTAAAGGCATATATGCTCAAATTTGATAGTTACTTAAACAAGATCAAAATTGAGAAAGCACATGTAATTTTGCTACTGAAGGAACTTTTTGCTACTACCAAATCTTTCTTTTCAGCTTTATTACAGAATTTTTAATTTTTTTCCCAAATATTTAATTCCCTGGGTATATCCCTCCAAGCCATGTTTGCTTCCCAGGTTATCTGTAACATTTTTATTTTCCTTTTACTACTAATGATTTTATGTAAATATGTAAATGACATGTGCCATGTTTTTTGCCCTGTTCATTATACACACATGCTCGAATATGCACACACATTCTATAAGTGACTCAATACCTAAATTATTATTGCTTCAGGCACTGTGACATGCCATTAAAGATAACATCTCAGAGCAGATGGGCATTCTATAATTATAATTATAGTGGAGTCAGCTGAATAACCTGTACTTAGGCTGACCAAAGCATGTATGTTATAAACTTCTTTTGAAGTATATGTCACATGGCATAAATTAGTCAGCTTCATGCCACCATGACAAACCATCAGAAAAGATTTAATATACATGGTAAAAACTCATAATATTCCACCAAAGCCTGTGTTGTTGTTTAATAGAAAATATTTTTCAGTTCACTCCAGTGATCAGATCGTTTTGGGTGATGATGTCAATGAAGGCAGGGAAATATTATTCAAAACCCCAAGGCAATAAAATTGGAAAGCAAATTTATGTTTTAGATGAAAGAAAAAGCAAACCATTTTCTTGTTATTATCGAGAGAGAGAAAACAAGATGAAGAGAGGGAAAAGAAGTGACAAAGGGAGGGGGAGAAAGAAAGAGAAAAGAAAACAGATTATTTCAGCAGGCACAAAGATCCTGGCATATAGAAGCAGCATTGAGAGTATTGTAGCCCCCTAGAGTATTCTAGGTATTGTTCTGTCCTAATTGGGGTGTGACTGAAAGCGAGATATTCTTTTTTTTTTTTAAAGCCTTTATTTTTTTTTATTTTTTTAAGATTGATTTATTTATTTATACAAGCACTGGGTACAGTCAGAAGCGCGGGAGGGTGAGAGAATTCACCAGAGTCACAGCAGGGAGCAGAGCAGGCAGAAGGACCGAAGTACACTGCTGAGGGGAGCAGCGGGCGGCAGGAGAAGTCTGCGCGCCATGTGGGACCCTCCTTCGGTGGCCAGGGAGCAGCAGGGGATCGAACCAGCGCTGCAGAGGCTGCGGGCAGCTTCGCAACCCAGCGCTCAACCGCTGCGCCACCGGGGAGGCCGGAAAGCAAGATATTCTATCTCTTTCATCAAATTCATCATTTGGAAAATTTGGGGATTATAAAAAAGAATATCTCTAAAGTACATATCTGTCATTTGTGATTCTATATTAGAATTCAAAAATTTCAGAAATTTCTATATGAGAATGCAAGATCTTAAGATGTTTTCCCTTAAGTGGGATAAACTGGTGTCTAGTTATTAAGATTGTGAAAATAGTATATTAGGGAAATTAAGTTGGGAAGTGTAAAAGGGGTTGGGTGAGTAGGATCAAAACAAAGTTAAGAAAGTTAAAAAATAAGCTATTAAGAATGAAACTAAGAGGAATGAGTGGGTCTGTCTAAATAGTCACTTATGTTTACGTAAGCAATATTACAATAGTCTCACATGTATATTTTTCAGGATATTTAAGGTAAAATATGAAACAAACTATAAGTTATGCAGAATGTGATTAGATGAATTTTTAGTTTAGATTAATAATTTTTCTTCTGAAAAGGTAACTAAAATAAGTAAACATGCGCAAAGAAAATACTTTAAAACTGAATGACCAAATGTCCTTGAGGATTTTAATTTAGATAATTGATATGAACATATATCAAACTGGAATACACTGAAATTATGAGTTTATTGTGTTTTCCTATGCGTGTATATTTACACTTGTATGAGAGACTTATTTTTTGATCAGTTTCTTTATGGATTTTCTATTTTTTGGACTCCTGTAGAGTCATCAAATTTTATATGCGCCTATTCAAATTATAACGTATCTAATATATTTGTAGTACAATAGGTTTATAGATATTCTAAACATAATAATAAATACTTTGTTAATTTTTGGTTTTAAATCAATTATGAGACTTACATGAACTAAGAACATGCTTATTTTGAAAAACAAAGCTTCCTTACTTTCACAAAATGATTTTTGTTATTAATTTGGCCAAACATTCCTTAATTAAAGAGACCAATAAGATTACATCATAATGGGCCTCTCTGGTGGTGCAAGGGGTTAAAATGCAACCTGTGAAGCTATCTGCAGCCACTGCAGCAGGAGAGTTTGCTCCCCAGCCAGGGAGCTACCCACATGGCACAGCAGACTTCTCCTGACTCGCCCTCAGTGTACTTCAGTCA
Organism: Talpa occidentalis; assembly: GCF_014898055.3. Lineage (NCBI taxonomy): Eukaryota > Metazoa > Chordata > Mammalia > Eulipotyphla > Talpidae > Talpa > Talpa occidentalis. The sequence continues at coordinate 99,904,427 of NW_023605194.1, read as the reverse complement.
GTCTGCCTGTTCTGTTCCCTGCTCTGTCTCTGGTGAATCCTCTCAACCCCCCTCACAGCTCTGGCCTGTACCCCAGTTCTTGTATGCATAAAAAATGTGATGTTGCATTCAATAATTAATTTTTATTAAGAAGAAAGATTTTCTGAAATTTAATTTATGCTCTTATATTAGCCTTGTTCCGCTATCCCAAATGATAATCATGCAATGCATTACATTATTTGATAATTAGGCAATTGAAAAAATATTTTTCTTTTTTTGTTTCCTCTTTTGCTTTAAATTTTTACTTCCATTACTTACTTTCTTCCCTCTTTTTTTTCTCTTGCTCCCTCAGGACTTGTTTCTTTCTCTACCTATCTTTCACTCTAATACTGTATTAATAAAACGTTATTAAATATGTCTCTTCTGTTATACAGCACTTGAATAAATTATTGTGCTATTAAATGGCATGCTACTATAATTTGCTAAAATTCTTAGCTAACCCAGAATTGCAACCTTAATCTCAAATGTAGTGTGTGTGTGTGTGTGTGAACAATGCAGTAAAAAGAATTTTCAAATGTTTTCTCTTTAAAATATAACATAAGTTTAGGATGTAAAAATCAAACTTCTATACTGACTTAAAATTAAAGAACATTACTTCATTACACACACACACACACACACACACACACATTTTTGAAACCTAAGTGTCATTTGCTATCAACTACAGTTTTCAGTAAATTATATTGGCTTGATCTTTTAAAATTTTCAGTATGAATTGAAAAAAATGAGATTATATTTATTTGTTTTCTCTACTGCCTGTTACAGTGCAGATATTGCACTGGTTTTGGATAAGAGATTACAAAACTTACTCACGAGTAATATAAAATTAAGTTCCTTTCTTACTAGTATTTTACACAGAGAGAGATGCACTAATAAAACTAATTTTTAGAGATACTGTGAAGCACATAGTCAATGAACTACTACACAGTTGTTAATAAGTCTGAGGCTCTTCTGCCTACCTGTGACTATGCATATGTCTCTTTTTCTTTTCCTTTTCCTAATAAACTTGTGCATTTAAAATGTAAAAAAGCAAAAAAGGAAAGCAGGGAGTGAAGGTGGAAGGCAGGGAGGAGGTGAGGAAGGAAGAAGGAAGGAGAAACTGTGGCAACAGGACAAAAATGGATGGATCTTGAGGTGGTTACGTTGAGTGAAATGAGTCAAAAAATTAAAGAATGTGGGTAGTTTCACTAATCTGTGGAATATAAATACATAAAAATCAATTACACTCAAGCAATAGGAGAAATAAAAATTCGAACTCATTATAAAGAAGATAATAGTGGGGCCTCCCCCATGGCGCAGCGGGTTGAATGCCATGCTGTGGAGCTGACCGTAGCCTCTGCAGGTGCAGGTTCGATCCCCGGCAGGTCAGGGAGAAACCCACATGGTCCAGCAGACCTCTCCTGCCTCACCCACTGCTACCCTCAGCAGTGGTCCGTCTGCCTGTTCTGCTCCCCGCTCTGTCTCTGGTGCATTCTCTCACCCCCCCACCCCGTGCTTCTGACCTGTACCCCAGTTCTTGTATAAATAAACCTTTGAAAAAAGAAAGAAGATAACAGTCACCAGAGGGACTAGAGGAGAGGGTGGAGGGATACTGGAGGGAGGCAGGAGGGGTATGGTCATGGGTGGCTTGGTGAAAGAAAAAAACACCACCACCTGTGTGCAAAATAGTTTATCAGATTTAAATATAGCAGAATTCTGATGAAATTGAGGATAGAGAGTTTAAGTTTTTTAAGAAAAGGAGAAAGAAAATTGTCATTTTTTAATCTATTGCTCAAATTCTCAGATCCAAGTATATGTGAATTCTTCAATTCTCACTCTGTAAATTGGTTATTTGAATTTAACAAGAAGCTGGACGAATGTATAATATGAATAAGAATTATAGATTAAGAGATTCATTGATGTCGGTCTGTATTGTGGTAATATTAGAGAAAGGATGGAGCAAATGCTTGGTTCATTGGAAAATTAAAACATAACATTTGACAAAGCAATCTATTTTGGTCTGTAAGGAAAAGTCATTAATTATCATCAAAATTTGAGGTAAGTTGTCAATCATTATCATAAATATCTGGAGATCAATTCCAAATTCTAAGTCTAAATTCAGAATTAGATACAGTGACAGGCCATTCAAAGGGCCACAAATGGGCTGCTAAAAGGATGTGCTATGGGTGCTGAGTACAGAAAGAGCTATTAAGCTAGTATTATTTTTATGGTCAACTGGGATCCTTAACCTTTAAAGGTCTGTTCTAAATTGAAAGAGAAAATTAAGCTGGCCTTTTACATAAGCTTATCAAGAGACATGAACATTAACAGACAGATTTACTAGATTCAGGTTTGTAGAATCTGCTCTAATTTTCAAGTTTCTATGAACTTTTATCTTATTCATTCAATTGGCTCATTTATAGACATAGCCCTCTGACATCCAAGTGCTATCACTGTGAATTTTTTCCAAAGCTATATTTTGCTTCTCTGTTTTGACTTGGTAAAGAGTATATACTCTTTCTGTCCTAGCCTGAAAACAATGTGAGTAGGCTGTCAATAAAAGCTGGCATCAGTCAATATATCTACATGAAGAAATCTTGGAATATAAACTATGGAAATATTTCTATAGTAATTGTAAATGAATAAATCATTTTTTTCTTAATATGACCAAAAACCTGTACAATTAGGGTTGCCTCATGAAAAATATGACAGATCTGGACACAGTCTCAAAAATTGATTATTAGGGAGTAGTAATTTCATAAGTTAAAGGTGCAAAGAAGACAACATAGTTCTAATTTACCTAATTTATATAACAAACCTGATTAGTCTTTCCTATAAGCTTCAATGTTAAAAATCTAGAAGTCGAGAACACAGTTAAAATAAAATAATATAGATCAATGACTACTCTGCTAATAGTTATGTTATAGAAAATGACAGAAATTATAGTAAAATTGAAAAAAACAAATATATCAGTTAATTCAAGCAAATATTGTACAATTCAACCTGATCATCTGCTCTGATTAGTTTTAGGGTTATATTTGTATACCATAATGTTTGATGCATTCATTAAAATTATAATTTAAATACTGCCTTCATTGCATTTTTAATATAAATTCTGAGAAAAGTATATTTTTCTTTCTTCTATTATTTTAATAATCAATGTTTGCAGATGTGATTTGAATCTGGTAATTTTCAGATATTTTGGAATCTAAAAATGCTGTTCATTTCACAAATGTAATTAAACTATGAAAGTAAAATAACTTCCTGGTGTTCAAGTAAGATGATTTTAATTCTCAGCGTTCTTGTGTTTAAGAGATCTCTTAGGGCATCTATTGGCCAATGTTAGTATTGCATATAAGAATATGAGTACAATAGTGTGAACCCGCCGAGAGTGCTGATTCAAGGCATTGATTTAAGTGCATACAGACAAAAACTTATAATGAGAATCTCTAATGTTTATTATTGGATTTAAAGCAGTAAGCAAATACAGTTTTAAATTTAGCTGCTTTCATATTTTGTCTAAACATCAGCATTTTTATAGGACTATCAAAATAATGGCCCTTCCAAATTTCAAAAGCAGCAAATATAGTAACACATTTTAAATTATCTTTGAGAGAACAATATAAAACAACATTGAGAATATGATTGCAACTCTCAAATTCAGAAAGATTATACTGTGTGATGAAATGTACCATTATAAGTGCAAATCTGTAAGTTGGGTCACTGGAAAGGATCTGGGTCTTACGGTTTAGTATTTCTGTGTGTATGATATATAACTATCTTTATTAAAGAATATAATAATTGGGACTCCCTGGTGGTGCAAGGGGTTAATTCTCAGCACTGAGCTATCAGAAGCCACTGCAGCACAAGTTCAATCCTCGGCCAGGGAGTTAACACAGATGGCATAGCAGACCTCTCCTGCCTGGCTCCCTGCTCCCCCCAGCAATGCATTTCAGTCAATATGGTCTGTTCTGCTCCCTACTCTGTCTCTGGTGAATCCTCTCAATCCCCCTCACCCTGACCCTCTGGCCTATACCTCAGTTCTTGTATGCATAAATAAATAAAATAAATCTTAAAAAAAAGAATGTAATAAGAAACTCTATACTTAACATTTTATTGTAAGATAAAGATATAAATAAAAATATTAATGGTGTATGTAAGTTATCATTGGTAAAAATAAGATGACACAATAAAGCGATAAACCCTGAAAGAAAAATAAATAATTTTGGTGAAGTGAGCAATCCTGATTCTTTGTAGTTCTTTTTAAGATTTCCTGTACATCAGATCTTTCCAAAGCAGATGGCCCAAAGCAGCTCTGTTTGTCCCCAAGAATGGTACTAGCATTGTCTAGGAGGAAATGTGAGCAGAACCAGAGCTATATGTGTTATTTTTCTTGAAGTCTCACTCACTTCATTAATGTCATTTTCTGTTATTTATTTGTGTTACACAAAAAATTTTAACTTATGAAAGCCAATAAAGGAACTTGAAAATAATTGTATCTAACAGTTTGAGACTTCACAATTTACTTCTTTGATATTCATTAATACTCCTCACCACATAAACCTACCTCTCTACTTGTGGATATGTTTGAATTACTCTTTTGGCCTCCAATCATTGTGTGGAGCCATGTGCTTACTTATGGACAAAGACGTATGTGTGAAAGTGACAGATGTTACTTGATTCTTCAGAGCTTAATTTTCTCCATCAAGAAATTTCTACCATTTGAAATAGTGGCTCCTCAGTTAGTCTGGATTCCCGAGGGACAACTATATATCTAGAGAACTTAGCTGACTGTGATGGTTAAAGTTATGTGTCAACCTGATTAGACTAAAGGATGTCTGGATAGCTCATAAAATATTAATCCTGGATGTGCCTGTGAGGGTGTTTTAGGAAGAGATTAGCATTGGGAGATTAGCCTCAAGAGTAAAGAAGACATGTGATGGCACCTACCAATTAGTTGATAGATTGAATAGAACAAAAAGGTAGAAAAGGGGAAAATTCACTCTCTTTATTTGTGATGTTCATCTTCTTCTATGCTCAGAGATCAGGACTCTGTTCTCGGGCCTTTGGACCCCGACAAGGACTTATACCAGCTCCCACCCACAATTTTCTCGTCTTAGCCTCAGGCTGAATTACACCCAGACTGAATTCCCTTGCTCTCCAGCTTGCTGATGGCAGATGGTGAGACTTTTTGGTCTCCATAATTGTGTGAGCCAATTTTTTCTTATCTATCTATCTATCTATCTATCTATCTATCTATCTATCTATCTATCTATCTATCACCTCTCCATTTATCTCTCTATAGGTTCTGTTTCTCTGGAGAAGCCCCGACTAACGTATTGACTAGTGATGAGCATAGAGCAGGATAAAGAAATAAACTTGGATTTTTTCTCAGGTCACGGAGATTTAAGGTTTGTTATGCTGTTACCATAGCACAGTTTAAACTAATTGATAAATGGCAGCAACCAAATTGATTAAAATTTATAAATGCATCAATCCTTAAGAAGACCTGATACATCTGCTTTCTTCTCTAGCTTCCCACATGAAAAATATCACTAATATCCTCATATGTAGACTAATTTGTTCTTAGATTTTATATTTATCTGGAATTAAATAAAATTAATATCATCCTCTTAGAATCCATATTAAAATAAGTTTAAGTTAAGCCATAAAATAGTTTCCCTGTATTAAACTGAAATAACTTTTCCATCATCTGACTCAGATAAATTACTCTAGAGCTGATTACATGGTTTTCTAACCTTGACTTTGGTAATGGCTTAATCCCCAACAGCTAAGGATTACATTTCCATACACTTATAGAATGAGAACTAAATCTCTTCTTTGGTGGTTCTTTTCAAGTATCCATTCAGTTAACCATCAAAAAAAAAAAAAAAATTCCTACTCTAAAGAAGGTATGTTAGAGATACAAAATAAATATTATAAAATACCATAAAAAGGCTCATTTGAATCATTAAATTACAATGTAATAAGTAAAAAAATAGAGTAGTATGTCTAGAATCATCTCTGCTGGTAAGATTCCTGTTTATATTAAGAAATGAAGTTCTTCCTTTAAAATACATTCAGAAGTACTGACTAACACTTTTTATGGTTTTTGCTACCAGACATGAGACACCTGGTTTCTGGATCTCAAAATATTGCCAGCCTGTAGTCTCTATTCCCATACTTACCCACTTGACCGAACAACAGCTAGTTAAAGGCATCTTATTGGACCTCCCCGGTGGCGCAGCAGTTGAGCGCTGGGTTGCGAAGCTGCCCGCAGACTCTACAGCGCTGGTTCGATCCCCGGCTGCTCCCCAGCCACCGGAGGAGGGTCCCACATGGCGCGCAGACCTCTCCTGCCGCCCGTTGCTCCCCTCAGCAGTGTACTTCGGTCCTTCTGCTGCTCTGCTCCCCGCTCTGGCTCTGGTGAATTCTCTCACCCTCCCGCACTTCTGACTGTACCCAGTGCTTGTATAAACAAATAAAAATAAATAAATAAATAAATAAATAAATAAAGGCACCTTATCCTACACTACTTATCTAAAATTGACTGTGAATCACTTATCTCTTTGACTATTGTGACTTTTCCAGATGACTTCTTTTCAGCAATTAGGGTTTGCTTTTTTAAGCTAGCGAGATGATCTAGTTTTGTCAAATCTTTCTGTTTTATTTATAAACTCACATTAGTCCTAAATTACTATGATAAAACAGACTAAGTTTCAAAGGAATGTCACCTAGAGTGCTGACAAAGGTTATGGGGAAGGGACTAGCATTAGGTGAGAAAATCTTTTGCACCAAAAACTAATGAGTCCTTCAAATATGTTATTTATTTTGTAACACACTATGACACTTTGAGTTTATTATTACTATCTCTGATTTATCATTAATGGAATACTAATAAGTAAATTAATCTGTCCATTGTTGAAGACTAAGTGAAATACACTAGTATCAATTGAAGTCTAAATCAAAAGATCTTCCAATTGAGCACCAGAGTATGTCTTCACAACCTTCAGTATATCAAAATTGTTTTGTTAAGGAATGATAAAAGCAATAAGGTGCTACCTGCTTTTATTTGGTAAAACATGGGATTGCTTCACAGAAAAGAAAAAGGCAATCTAGGCAGAGAGAAAACAGGAGAAAAATGGGGCATGAAATCACTAGTTGTTTTATGGCTTATAAAATGATCTAGTCTAGAAAAGCATAGCATGCACAAGGTCACGAGGACTACAGTGAGTCAAGAAATTTTTTTTTTGTATTGAGATAACATTGGTTCACAACACTGTATATGATTCAAAAATATAGGATCCCACCTCTTCCTGTTTCCAATACTCCATACTACCATCTCTTAACCATTATATTACTACTTTGGCTTCATAGAATATATCAGTCTGATACATCATTTGTTCACTGATACTGTGTCTTCTCCATTTGAACATTAGATAATTGCATGTAAGATCCAACTTGTTCACACCTATATTTTGAAGGCATAGAAAACTTTCTGTCATATAAGTGTACAATGTCCATGTAATGAATTAATGCATTAATATATTTCATAATGCATTACTTGACTATACTTAACTTTTCAAGAGCTACCCATTCTTTAAGATATATGAAATGATGTTTATTTTATGAAATATCTGATTTACAAATTGTTCACAACAAATTTCCTCCTTTAAACCACTACAAATTTCCATCATGATGCTCATTCTGTCTTTATTTGAATTTATTGTTTTTAAATTCCTCTCTGTAGGTAATGATCAGCTCTGAGAAAATAGCTAAAATTTGTTAGTTTGATATCTACAATGTGATTCAAATTTCTGGTTCAAGGCTAATATACAATCTAGTAGCATTCATAGTTACTTTTACATGTGTTTGTTGCCTATTTCTAAATGAGAGTTTGATCTTTCCTTGCTCACTGCTTAGCTTCATTTCCTAGACAGGAACTGGTCAGCAGGGGAAGCCCAATAAATAGCTGCTGAAAGAGTGACAATTTGTGCATACGCCCACTGAATTCAGCATTGTCTAAATTCATATTTTTCTTTGTCAGAGTATTAGCAACATAAGTTTGTAAATTTACTTCAAGCCTGTCATATTTTGACTAATCTCTTAAAATGCTTATTTTGTCATAAGTGTTTTAAGATTACCAGAATTTTAATTACTCTTCATTGTCTGACAAGGTTAATTGAATTTTTTATGAATAGTTCAGAAAAAAATGACATATCAGGTTTTAGGAATTGTGTGGCTAGAAAATACATTATCTGAGAGTCAGCTATATACCTTTGTTCATAAGTTTCAACTTCCTGACATTGACTTAGTATTTTACCTTAGTCTGCAAAGCATGTTTTTGGTTCTTAGTCTATATGTAACATTGTAAGGGGTGTAAGCCAGAAGGAGGTAAACCTGGATACTTAAGTATATATACATCAAATTTAGACTGGTGTGTAGAAGTTTTAGCTAAAATGCATCAAACATTTGTTAGTTTCACTTGGATATGAATTCAGTTACCCTTTATCAATTTGTAAGGTTTCAAAAAAATAGGAAAATGTCTACCCAAATAGCCTATTTTACAAAATGTGGCTATTAGCTAGATGATATCCATATGTTCATTTTTGAATTACTAAATACTAATGTTTAAGTTTAGTGATTTGATAAATGTAATCATTAGTAAAATTAATTGAATGGAATATAGTTGTTGAATAGTTTTGCTTAATAGCAGTGAGGAAACTGGCAAACTTTAATATTAAATATTGTCATAGTCCCTTTCATATGTTGAAAAAATGGTAAGAACTATATTTATTTTGATGGCAACAATCAACAGACACTATGACACCATAAGGATACTATAATCTATTAATAGAAGAAAACTGTGCCACATAGAATAAATATTTCTGTTATAACTTTTAAATATAATGTACAGATCATAGTTATTTTACCTGAATATAGATTAAACTAATGTAAATATCATAAAAATGGCAATTTAGAACAAATTCAATAGAGGTGTTATACATGAAAACAATTATATTTAAATTATCCTCATGGTGCATATCAATTATTAATAACAATACTATATTACTAAATTGTTTCATAAAACCTTAGCCAAAAGAGTTCTATAATATTATTTATTTTACAGAATGCTGCTTAAATTACTGAAAATGGTGCTGTGAGGACATTTTAAACTGAATAAATAAAAGTGCTCCGTTAGCCAGTGAAATATAAGAAAGAAATTAAAAGTTATAAACAAAGAGAAATAACACATTTTAAAATGAGTCTTGAAGATTAATATGTTCTATTTGCTATGTTTACTATGGCACATAAAATATCAAGACAAAGTAGTAAAGAAAATTTATGAAAAAACATTAAAGTAATCAGATGCCTTAGACTTAAGCAACAACTCAGGCACACATAATGCAACATCTCGTTTGGTTATTTATTTATTTTTAATTCAAATCAGGCACTATTATTGGCACACTGTTTTATACACTTATTCCAGGCAAGTGACAAGGATCACTTAGCCATACAAAATATATTCCAAAAATAACCTGAGGTGACTTCACAGAGCTGCTTCCTCTATTTCAGTTCTCAGACAACCTGCCTTATTACCTACCTTAGTGTTCAATGGATAGTTTCAGTTCCCTTGTTTCATTATTATTTTAACATTTAATCAATCCTAATTAAAGCAGAATTAGGGATGCTCAACATACTCCACCTTATCTATTATGGAAGTTCATATTTTCTCCTACAAATATCCATTGCATTTGTTCTAAACTTCAAACTTCCATAAAATATTTTAACAAAAGTAGATGACTAGGTACTAATTCAACTTGAACCATGTTTCAAGTCCAGTTCAAAATATGAAAGAAACTATGTTAGAAATTACAAGATGTGCTTCTAAGTTGCCTTCACACTTATATCTGCTACATTTTGCTTCCTAGGATATGAAGGATATATAGTTATCTTAAATCTATATATGCCTTTGATTACTAATGTTGTCATCTAAATAAATGTAAAATTATAGATTTTATAGGAAGCATCTGATCTGAAATATAAAGGCAGGATTTTATTATTTGACTTATTATTTTGATCATTACAGAAATATTTTTGAGCATCTCTTTGGGTCTGGTGTTATAAAGAGCACTGGAGATATATTAGTGACAAAAGAGGGGGAAATAGTGTTTATTTTAGGGAACTACATGTATGTAAAACCCTAGGAACCTTTCTGATTTCAACACATATTATAAAGCTACAGTAGAAAAAAAAATGATACTTGCATAAAGACAAACATATAGACCAATGGAACAGAATATAGCATTCACAAATAAACCCTCATATATGGTCAAATGATCCTCAATAAGGGTTCCCAATCCTATACATGGGGAAAGGATGGTTTCTTCAAACGTTGCCAGAAAAAATAAGAAAACTAGCTATCCGAATGCAAAAGAATAGGATGGATACTTATCATTTATCAATGCTGGAAAACTCAAAACGAATATATGACCAAAACAATAAAAACTTGTGACTATTTCATGGGTATACGTTAATTTCCAAAATCATCAACTTGAATATATTTGTATGTAAAAGTGTCAGAATGTGAATTACAGTTCAATAAAGTGGTTTAAAAAACTGCAGAGGGTGAAGGTATTGAATTTATTTCTTTCAACAAACATCAAATGAAAAATATTTGTGTTTGAACAAATAAACATGAAAAAAAGCATTAATCACAACTGATCAATATAAGTGGAGCTAGGTATATCTATACAAACCTAAAGGAGAACACACACAGAAAAATCCATCTAAAAAGCAATGACAGTCATTTGTTGCATTAAATAAATCTGAATCTGTTTCATAACACCCTGTAAGCTTTCACTGACCTCATTATTACCCCCTAATTAGGTACAATTTCCTTCAGGAATTAGCTGTCTAGATAAAATTTTAATGTTTGCATTCATGGAAATAAAATATTTTATTCTCAGAATTAGCATTATTTATCAATAAACCTGGGATTTCAGTAATATATACCTATTAGTATGATTTTTCTGCTTTTTCAATGGAATGTAAAGTACACCAGCATCACTGACTTTGAGAACTTGATCACGGTTTAACTCAGGAACCTTAACCTCCATTGTGTAGTATGTTAATTTATGTGAAGAAATACGACACCTTAATAATTTTCTGAATGCTACCTGTTCAGGAGGAAAGTTACATGCAGAATGCTACAAACAAAGAAGGACAAAAAAAAAATTGTGAGAATATTGAAGACAATGAGTTTCCACGTTAACACAGTTTTTTTTTTTTTTTAATAAAATCAGCTGGCCTACATAGATAGAATTTCTACAAACAATTATAAACTGGCAACTTAAAACTTGAAGTGGAATAGTTTAAGAACATTAAGTTGGAAAATTAATAATAATAGAAGTATCTTTTTTTTCAAAAGCAAAATGTTTCCAAAGAAAAAACACAATCATGATAGGCCTCCAGTAGGTCATATCGCTAGTCACTCAAGTTCCAGAAGGCAGTCACACTTAATTCCTTACTTTCCATCTTAATAAATACTTAGCTTCTAAGTCCTACTTTTTAAACTCTGTAGCATTCAGCTTATAATACACATTCTCCTTTCCTTTCCATTGTCTCTGTCCTAGTTCAGATTTGCAGTACTTTTCCTGAGATAATTGAAGTAGACATCTAATTGGTTTCTCTGCTTCAGGTCTTTCTTATCTTCATTCCTTCTACACATTTCTTTCAGATTAATCTTTCTAAAGCATTTCCCACATCATGTCATTATCTCACTAAAAAGCCTGTCATGGTTCTCTGTTGCTCCAGTGACCATATAATTTGTCATCCAAACTTGAAGACATTTGAGAGTAAAAAAGCCATGACTAATAATCACCCTCAGGTGACAGGTGTGAGCCAGGATTGTTTCAGGTGGCTGGAGATGAGTGGCCATTCTACTCATTGCCATAAACCATCCACGATTCTCCCAACCTATGTTTCTATTTTAAATTTCCACTAATCATTCCTAGATAAATTGCTATCTATATTGACCACTCAGCTCAATTTTCACTCAATTAATATTAAATATAATATTAATTGTCAGTATTCCATTTTTGTGAGAATAAATGAAAATATATACAGATAGATGGAACATACCAGATAGTTAAATAACATTACTATTCTTATACAATAAACATTATTTTAATACATACATGTTATCTACTCTTAGCACAGAACACACAAAATAATGCTATGTCAGTGGTTTTATATCTGTTGCCATTGTTAATCAATAATTAGCATGTGCTTAAAATTATTTTGATATTGGGCTTCCCCTGGTGGCACAGCAGTTGAGCGCTGGGCTGTGAAGCTGCCCACAGCCTCTGCAGCACCAGTTTGATCCCCAGCCGCTGGCGAGGGTCCCACATGGCGCACAGACCTCTCCTGCCTCGCCCACTGCTCCCCTCAGCAGTGTATTTCGTTGGTCTGCCTGTTCTGTTCAACGCTCAATTCTCTCACCCTCCCGCGCTTCTGACTGTACCCAGTGCTTGTATAAATAAATAAATAAAACTTTAAAAAAATTGTTTTCATATTTCTGTAGAAAATGTAACTATTTACTTTTATCCCTTAACTATTGTAAATTGAAAGCTCGATCAATAGAAAGGTAATTTTGGATAAATATACAATACCCGTCCAATTCATTATGGTATCTTTTTAGTGTTGCTACAAATTTGAAATAACAGCATACATAATACTATTTCAAATAATGTGCCACCTGCATAAGTAAATATGTACATTTTTATTTTAAGAAAATTATATCATCATTTAGAATTTGGTTTTCCTGAAGACTATGTCATTTGATATCCTCTTCATCAATCAATTGCAGACATGCTAAATTATACCTTTATTAAGAAGGAAAAAATAAACCCTTGCCTACAGAAATATCTCTGGCACATGTCAGCTGTATATTATGCTACTTATTTGATAATAAATTTATCATTTCCAAATATATTTATTGAAAAGTCTCCAAGTTTAATCTGTTTTAATTGCATCATTAATGTGTTATGAATATAATCTATATTCAAACATCATTCCTCACAGGCTAAAGTCAAATTAATGAGAGTCTGTTTCCTATATTTTTATTTATAAAATTAAATTTGGAATTAGATGACCACACTATGAAGATGTGGCAGGAAATTTTCTTTTATAATCTCTCTTTACGGTACCTACCCTACCATAGGGAGGATTTCACATTTTTGTGATTTTTTTATGACCTTTGTCTGCATTTTGCTGATGTTAGAATATTCCTATTTTGATTTAGTGTTTACTTAGAGATGAATTATGTCAGTGTAGATATACACAGGTGTATGCATGAAAGCACATACATGACCTTGATGCTTGGGAGTTGTAATGAGCAGGAAGGTCAGACCCTTGCATTAAACATTAGCTTTATGTCAATTCAAAATTTCCTGAGGTCTGCTGTGATCATTTTAATATCTAATATTCAGAAATCAACTGACATTTTCTGTGGGGTGAGAACAAACACACCCAAAAGACATAATAAATCATTCATTAAACAAACATTTAATGAATATTTTCCCATTCTAAGCATTATGCTGAGCTAAGAAGATAATAATTCCCCCCTCAGTCAAATAAAAGTAAAAAGGACCCATAAAAATGCAAAGCAATATTTTAAATGAAATAATAGAGGTGTGCATTTACACTTTAAAAGAACTAAGACTTATTTAGTGATTTTTGTGTGAATGTTGAACTATTTCATTATACACAGGAAGAAATAGGCCAGAGAATCTGTTCAGTGTGGCCAAGATCAGAGTATGGAGCAGGGATTGAAGTCTATACTCCATACACTATATAACTAATACTTAGTCAAATAGCAATGACAAATATGGGTTAATGTATATATATATATATATAATATAATTCCATAGATAAACATAGAATTTCCCTTGTACATAATGGTCAACGAATGTTAGTGAAAAAAATATTTTTTTTTTTACTTTTCCAAATCTAAGTATATTTGTGTGTGTATTGATATATATATACATATATTACCCTATTTCCTCTACACAATTTGGAAGTGAGAAGCATCTACACTATCTAGATAGCTATATTCATCTGCATAAATATGACAGAACTAGCAACTAGACAGAAATTATCACAATTAAAATTTGAATTGCTAAAAGAGAAAATAATCTCTTGAATGGGTGGATGTTTTGAATTTAATCACTCATCACTGTGCTTAATGATCACAGTTGTTTATTTTTTTCCAAATTAGGTTGTAATATACTGGTAATAATTTATCAAAAACCACAAGTGTTTTAAATAATAAATTACCTTTTACTTCTACTCCTTTTATACTGTAATTACATATTAAACCATGTTTTATTCAATTTTCTACTAGGAGTATTGTAACTAAGAATGAGGAAAACACTATTAATATTGCTATCCTCTTGAAAATAATAATTTATTATTATGTTTTTATTGAGGTAACATTGGTTTACAACATTGTGTATGATTTAGAGGTACAGGATCATCCTCTCCAGGTTACCACATTGCGTCCACCACCAAGACACCCATAATCCTCCAACATATTTCATTATGTGCCCTCCCTGTTTTGCTTTCCCTCCCCTGCTTCTCCTCTGTAGCTTCATCTGCAGTCAGATTTCTAGAATTTGTTATTGGTTTGGCCATATCTAACCCTTTGTTTCAATTCTTTTCATTCCACATATTTGCCTTTCTTCTCCCTGTCCAATTACATCCACATTGTCAGAAATGGCAAGAGTTTACATATTTTATAGCTGAGTGATATTTCTGAAAACAATAATTTATTAAAATTATATGACACAGGGAAGTGCAATGTAATTATTTTTAAAGATATGAGATGCAAATTAAATCGTAAGTTTTATTTTTGTCATTTACTACTTTTAATTCATTATTATAAAATTAAAGAGTTACCAATGGACATTTTACATTAATAGAATCCAACAGTTTAATCGGTAATAATTAGTCTATCTACTCCTGGTTTTGTTTGAGATTTGAAAGAAAAATTATTTTTCTTTTCAGTATAGACTCTCAAACTTTATTTCAAGTGTTCATTTGAATAATTCCAATTATATTTAATTTTGTAACAGGTAGCTTGTATGCCCTGGGAATTTGTTTAAAATGTGCTATTTTATACAACTATTTTCAAGAAGGTGCTGTTTTTGGTTTAAAAACAAACAAACAAACATGAATTTGTTCCATTTGTACTCAAGTCTATGTGGGTTCTAAATAAACATAATAAATTATAGAGTTATAAATGTTGATTACCTTACAAGTGAATAAATACAGAAGCAGGGCCTCTCTGGTGGCACAAGGGGCTAATACACAACCTATGAAGCTGTCCGCAGCCACTGTATCACGAGTTCGATCCCCGGCCAGGGAGCAACCCACATGGTATAGCAGACCTCTCCTGTCTCGCCTGCTGCTCCCCTCAGCAGTGTATTTCAGTCAATCTGCCTGTTCTGTTTCCCACTCTGTCTCTGGTGAATCCTCTCACCCCACACACTTCTGGCCTGTACCCCAGTTCTTGCATGCATAAATAAATCTTTAAATAAATAAATAAATAAATAAATACAGAAGCAAAAAAAAAAAATTTCCTCTGCTTCTTAAAAATAAAAAAAAAAAATTATTTTTGAACTAAATAATAAAGGTGGGCTTTAACCTATGGTCCTTTACAGCTTTTATCCAAACTTTTTCTCCCTTGTATTAAAATCATTGGATCTATAATTTAAAATTAAATAGGGCAGTAGCATCACAATGAAGTGAATGAAATGATGTTTTTTGTACACATGCCGATGATCTTGGTAGCTTTAGTTTCTTCAGTTTGGCAGTTTGCTTTCCATGTTTGTTGAAATTCACTATGGTTTTATCAGTTTTTTTCTTTTGACTAAATCATAATGTCCCTTTTTTCCTCTTTTGAATCATGTTTTGATGGAGATTAAGTAGTTGCTATTCAAAATCAAGAATTTTCTAATGTAATAATGTATGTTTTCTTAATGAGAGTGATGTTGAAATCATAAATTTTTCAGATTAATCTCTTATTATTTTGAATATTTTTACATGTATTGCAAGAATTTGACAATTTCCTTTGTCTTTTGTTGTGAGACATGCTTGCAAAAGAAATCTTTTTGCTCAGATATAAATAACAAACTATAACACAGCTCTAAATAGTTGTGTTTGTTTTTTTCACAGGTTCTGTACACCACTGTGTTTTTCTTCTTGTAAGAAAACACAAAATTGTAGATGTTTCACAGACAACAAATAACTTTCTCTATATCAAGTATAATCCTCCACTACTTGTATAAAAATAAAAAAACCTTTCTACTTCAATGCCAAATCATAGTACATTTTTTTTTCTTGAAGATATATTAAGTAACAGTTAAACTCCATATGTGCAGTTCCAAAAATATACATAACTCAATTGAGGTGAAAACAACTACAGTAGCTCTAGCCAAGATGTTACATGAAGTATTTATTTCAACTGTATTCTGAACCTGGGAAACAATGATTATTAAAGTAACCTGCAACTGATAAAATTAAAGTAAAAGTTTTCTACTGTGTTTCTTCTGTCTTATAATCTTTGTGATTCCATTAATTAAGAAAAAAAAAAAAAAAGGCGTGAACCACCTTGGTTCATCCACTTTCCACCAGAGTTAGCCCCAGCCAATACATTGCCTAAGGGGATTTCTCTCACAGGACACAGAGCTACAGAGCTGTGATTTCTTCCAAGAATCATTTGTCTTTGCCTTTGTGCATGTGGAAGAGCAGACACTTTTAGAATGAGCCAGATGGCTTTTTCCCCTTCATACCTTGCTGTCCCTGGCTACCCCTCGGTTTTGTGCACTTTCTTTTTGACTTTATTATATTCGTTCCCACCTCCCACCCTGTAAAACTGGAAAATCAATTTCCACTGTCTTATGCTAACTAACAGTTAGTTGTACTATGTCAAGCAACTATGTACTATGTCTAGCAACTTCACATAGATTTCTTTCTATTCCCAAGACATGCTATATGAACATATATGTCTTTTTTGAAAAAGGTTTATTTTCATTTATTATGCATACAGGAACTGGGGTACAGGCCAGAGGCACAGGGGTCAGAGAGGATTCACCAGAGATAGAGTGGGGAGCAGAACAGGTGGATCAACTGAAATACACTGCTGAGGGCAGTAGCAGGAAAGACAGGAGAGGTCTACTGCGCCATGTGGGTCAGTTTCCTGGCTGGGGATGGAACTCATGCTGCAGAGGCTAGTAATATCTTGATAGCACTGAGACTTTAACCCCTATGCCAGCAGGAGGCCCAATGTCTTTGATTCCTATCCCCAATAGAAATGTCATTCCATATTCTCCACAACATAACTCAATGATTAATCCATGCCAAATTTCCATGACTCTAAGTTTTAATAATTTTTTGGCATCTGTATTTTTCTGGAAATATTTATAATAATTTTCTAAAACTACCAGAAATGTTTACTTGCTTATATACGTCACTGTTAAACTGTCACCTTATCAAGGAAATATTTCATATCTGGCACTTAGTAAGTGTCTGTGACAAAACAACTACCTAATTAATTTGATGCTGAATGAATGGCATCTCCCAATTCTCCATGTATCTTCATGTGCACTATATGAACTGACCATCTATACAGACACTAAGAATTTTGAAATAAAATAATCATGTATAATTCATAAAACATCAATATAACACATTCTAAAAGATTATACACTAATGACATGTACATCATATGTAATGCACTAATGAGACACTATACTCTCTATAATTCAATATTAAAATACTACTTAATATCTACCTCATTAAATTTAATGAACTTTAAAAAGTCTTAAATATTTTTCTCAGTTAAAACATGAAATGACATATGTTTACATGAATAATATTGAACTTACTGGAATTGTCAGGGGAAGTAAAGAGCTTTCCAATCTAAACAAGATACATTAACATATAACTGTAAACAGATGTTAAGAGAAGCCACAGAAAGATAATTGCACTTTGTTCCCAATTTAACAGTCTTTCCTTCTCTAATTAAAGGAGGAAATAAATGATCCCATGAGGGAATTATCCAAAGTATTAAGAGTTATGCAAATGTCTAATTTAAATGATTTAGATGTATGCTTTATTCCATATAACATTAAACAATCATCACAAGTTTAGACAGAATGTAAACGTAGTTAGAAAAATCACACACAAAAGGGAAATATTGTTTACTATTGATATGGGGGGGTGAGCAAGAAAGGAAAAAATCATATAACAAATTTAAGTATTTCCTGTTCCTAACCTAATAATAATGAGAAAAAGAATGAAACAAGTAGAACTGGGACACAATTTGTCAAATGTTTCATCAGCAAGAATAGAAAGTGATGCAAGGACATTCTGTAGAAAATCAACCAAATGTCAGATATGGGAGGAGCACTTGCTACTCTCACTGCTGTGATACACAATTGATTGTTAAGAACTCTGCAGGGAATTGCTCAGCACAAGAAGAATACAAATGAGATCACCCCATAGTTCGGACATTTACAAGTCCCTCTCTCGAACACAGGAAGAACTTGTGAAGTTGAAAATATTGTTAATTTGTAATTTTATTCTATTCCAAATAAAGCAAAGAGGACAATCCCAAGCACCTGGAATAGGTAAATAAAATTATAACAGTACATGGTGATCACAAAATAAATTAGAATGATGAGAGAGAAGCCAGTAAACAGTTATATTGGGGTAGGCAAATACACAGTAATTGGATGACAATGCAGAATATGAACATGAATTTGATGTTTACAGATCCAGTTGTTTTTCTTCCAATCTAAAGGCCAGATGTATAAGGAAAAGACCATGGGGGAATAAAAGGAGATTGGCATTCTCCATCGGGACTATACCTTTCACTTGTTCAAACAGCAGAAAATATAACACGGAAAGTATGCCATTGGGTGACTCTCCTACTGCTTTTAGGACAGTTGGGTCATATTAACAGTCTGACAAAAATTATCACGGAAAGCAATCTGGACGGTTAGACAATCTCTGGTGACCCAGTGAGGCAACCCCATTTCATGAATGCCAAGGAAAGCATCCTACATACACCTGGATAGCTTTGTTTCTCTTTACAATATGAATAGTAGAGAAGTTGAGGGAAGGTCACTTTTTGATCTACACATGGTTTTGCCACCTGTGTACATATCTCCTCTATGTATGATATAGGATGGTGGCAGAAAAAATATTTGGATTACACCAGGATTTGAACATCAATTCTATTGTTAACTGGTTGTGATTCTAGACAATTCTCCTAAATTTGTAGAGCTCAGTGTTTTCATAGATAAAACAAATTGCCAAACCCCTGCCATGAAACAACAGAAGTTTTAGAGAAGTACTATTAGTAAAGGGCAGTCTCTTATTCAGGTTGTTACTAGCACTCAAAGTCATTGCCTCTCTTTATGGCACCATCGAAATGGTAAGCATGTCAATGGATTCTCCTAATGTCCAGAGAATGTTCCAACTTTCTTTGGAATACTGTGTTATATTCAAAGATTATTACTTAACCCAGTAATTATGACATACAATTGCATTAGTACAACTGACACACTATTAAGTATTCCACAATTATACTTAATGTCATTGTGATAATATTAGTAATAATGAATTTAATTCAGAGGAGGTATTTATATTTACTAAAGAGAACAAAAGGATAAGAAAAAGATCTTTGCATGTATTTCAAGAATTGAATATGGATGGACATAATGTTTAGATATGCATTGATAATGAAGAGTTTGGTTACTTATTCAGAACTCATGTTTTCATACTTTACTAATTAACAAAAGTTGCATAAATTAGCTAGAGTGTATAGTTTGTTGTAAACTTATAAGAATTATCTAATTTTCTGTATGTTCTTGATTGGTTTTTAATGGTTGCATAAATATAACTGGAGAGCTTATTGAAAATAGAGATTACTACCAATTTTAATTATAAAAACAAATTATATTTTGTATAGAAAATAATATATTACATTTACATTATTAACTATTACCAGGTATAGATAACCCAATCTTCATTAGTATAGCTTTTATAAAATTCATTTTATTAAAATGTTACTGTTTTTCTTCATGCTTTTATTCTCCAGATAAAACTCATAAAATCTCCAAGTATTTAACACATTTTTAAGAATGCACATGTTTACATTATAAATTTCCTTATTGTGTGTGTATATTTATGATTTTATTTATCATAATCATAATTTCTTTAGGGTTTGTTTTTATTCTATTTGCAATATTGCAGTTGTCTACAATACTTATTTATTGCTACTTTTAAAACATTATTTGTAACTGAATTTGCTTATTCTCACTTGTCTGAGTCCTATAGGCTGCCATATCACATTCTGATTTATAATACTTTATAAATGTTCTATTTGTGTTTTAATTCCTTCTTTGATTCAGAAGTTATACACAAGGATTAGGTATGTTTTCTAATTGCTAATTTCAAACTCTGCCATAATAAATATTACACCTTAAAAAACTAAAATATTTTATTTCTCAATATTTTGCTTTTGTAGATTTTATATCTTTCAACTAAAATCATGAAATCTAGACTATGTCATCCCTTAAAATTTTCAATGTATTATGCACATTGATGCTGTCAAATTCAACTTTCAATTTATTACATTTTATATGTGAAATCTAAATAATGAATAATAAGCAAAAATCCTTTCTATGCAAAATGGGGGTGAGTTTTAAATATTACATTCTTTTACTTTGTATTGATAATTTCATTAGTATATTTTATGTTCTTCAAGCTCTGATGTTGGAGCTTGTTAATTTCTTCAATTTTACTTAGCACAAAACTAGACATCAACTGATTAAATTAATGTCAGTGGAAAGGAAGGTACCAATACCAACACCCCACCCTGGCTACCAGTAACCAAGAAGCCCTTGATCAAAAGCTCTGTTCTGTGGTTACCTGTAGATCCTCACTGGCACACCCCTTCCTGCAAAGCCCATGGTCTAGAAGCCCTGGTAGAAAGTCCTCCATGTGACCTCTCTATTCTCCCCACCCCCAGACTAGACAGACTCCCTTGTTTGCAGCCCCATTTGTGAGCACAGTCCAGAGGTCCTGCATAGGTGGGAGAGGGAGTGGTGGGAAGCCCGTGTTCTATAAGTTCCCTGTCAAAATGTCTACATGCACAATATGCTCAATGGCACCACTGAGCAAGACACCAAGCAGCTCAAGTTTGTTGTGGGTTTCTGTAGCCTCCCCCTAAGTATAGAGTTGAGGTTGTGCCAGTCAGGGGAGAGCAGTTAGCTTCTTTCCTGGCTACTCAGGATGTGATCACTGACATTCCTGAGAGCCCATAGACCACACTGGGAGACCGTGTGCCTCCACGCTGAAGAACCCAGCATGGAGGTGTCCCTTTTTGAACCGTGGCACAGGCTATGCTGTCACACTGAATATTGTTCTTCCTGTTCCTGGCCAGTGGGAGTGACTGGGCAATTGTTGAGGAAGGGGTCAATAGTCTCCTGGTGAACTGGCACATTCCCAATTTACTGTTTCTCAATCTTATCTTCCCTTTCTGATGGGTTCTGGCTTACTTTCTTTCTGAGACATTGACTCTCAGTTTCTGAGCTGCATCCTTGATAAGCTGTGCCCTTCGCATGCTGACCCTGGTATTTCTGAGGGAAGCAGTGACTCAAGGATCCTACCTGTCGAAGAGCTTCTCCCCCTCCTTTGCAATTCTCATCTCATATTTTATCTTGAGCCAATCAAAGTTGTCTTTAACAACTATATCCTGTGATTTCATGTTTTTCCTAATGTTTTTAATTTTGACTTCTTCATTGAAATGTTTAAATGGTTATTTTTTTTTTTTGATCCTAAGAGAATGATCTCATGGGAGGTGATTTTTAAGACATGTTCAAATTGTTCATTCAATAACTGAGTGAAGAAATTTTATATTTAATCGTTATATAGATGATTCAAATCTTGAGCTTTAATTTGGATAATATCGAGGCCAGAACAATGAAGATGTGTGTGTGTGCGTGTGTGTGTATTTACCTCTGTATCTTTTGGGACCTTTATATCTATCAAGGGTTAAAATAGCTTATTCTACAGCATAACTTTTATTATTCAAGACATAAGAAAGAAACTAAGCCATATTCCTCATATTCCTCATTTCCAGACTTTTTTCTTGTCATTATACTTTAAACAATACATTGCAGTTATTTACAAAGCATTTATCTACATTGTTTATAAGTAGTCTAGAGGTGACTTTAAAGTAGACTGGAGAATTTGCATAGGTTATATGTGAATAGTATACTTTTATATAAGGGACTTGAATAGTATACTTTTATATAAGTGTGTGTATAAGAGGGAGATCTTGGAATCAATCTCTCAGAGATACAAAGGAATTAATAAAATTGAGATTTTTCAGAAAATCCATGGGTGAAGAGAATGTTAATATGGGTCTCTATTGCTTTACATTTTCTTAAAATAATACTTTGTTGATTATGCAGCAATTATTTGTTTTTTTTTTTTTTTTTTTTTTAATATTTATTTATTTATTTATACATGCACTGGGTACAGTCAGAAGCGCGGGAGGGTGAGAGGATTCACCAGAGCCAGAGCGGGGAGCAGAGCAGGCAGAAGGACCGAAGTACACTGCTGAGGGGAGCAGCGGGCGGCAGGAGAGGTCTGCGCGCCATGTGGGACCCTCGCCGGCAGCCGGGGATCGAATCGGCGCCGCAGAGGCTGCGGGCAGCCTCGCAACCCAGCACTCAACCGTGCAGCAATTATTTGGATGATTATGGATGTGATACCTAAGAAGCTAGAAAAACAGAGTATTTTATTTGGAAGATAGATTAATTCATCATGCTTGATAATGATATAGGCCCGTCCCAAGAAGCAACATGCAAACTGAATCAATGAATTTTCCAGATACTTAGAAAATCTTTCTACATACATCTAACAAGGATTAGTTTTCAAGTAAGTAGAAAACTTTATGAACTACAAGTGATAGCTCCTAAGATGATGGACTTCGGTACTAGACAGTGGCATAGGGTTAGGTTCAAATTAGAAGCCATAGTAGAACTTCACCAAAGCCTTTAATCACAGTTCTGTTTTTACCATCTCCATGAATTTTGAGGAAGGGGTTAGAATGAGGGGCTAACTTTTAATTTACCTATGAATTTTAAATTCCTGCCTGGTTATACATTGATTAATAATACTTCATTAGCATATTTCCCACATGGCTGTGTTACAATAATATAAGAAAGGGAACAAATCAAGGAATAATATTCTTCTTCTCTCTTATATTGAACAAGAATATGCAAGGAATATTATTCGGAACACTTCATTTTACGTGCTGTATTACTTTTATACATTTCTTATCACGTTAGGTTTCTTTTTCACTTTCTATCCTACACTAATGATAAATGACAGGGGAAGGTAGTAATGGAAGTCTGGCAATGACTGTGAATGCACATATCAACCTGAGCAAAGAAGTAATGTGAAGTGACTGATGTAGGATTGTAATGAGGATGGTATAATTTAACACTATTTTCTAGTCTTGTTAAAAGAAATGGATTTTGTTCCATGCTAAGCTTATTAGAATTTTTGTCATAAAAATGATTCACTGAATAGTAGTCCATAAAACATATCTTTTTAAAAAATTTTTCTTCTACTGCATGGTATCCCATCTTCAATATCTGGTTGATCTATATACAAATAATTCAGTATCATTCAGATAATGACATTAAATTTGGGGGGCACATAATATCCATGAAAATATTTGGCTAAAGAAATTTTCATACTTTTGAAAAATAATTTTGATCAGAATGACCTAAAGTATATATAATTTTTCATTTGATTTTCCAAATCTATTTTAAAATATAAGCAGCTAGTTAACTATTTCTCAGAAGTTACATGTGTGTCATTATTGCATTATTTATGTTTTCACCATTTTTATATCTGATAGATATCTTGTGATTTTCATATTTGGAAATGTGGCACATTTTACAGATTTACTCATTCAAAGTAAATGGTGAAGAATTGTTTAGTGTAAGGCTTTGAAAAATGTGCTAGGAGGACTACAGAGACAATTTTGACATATATCCTTTCCTAAAGGAGTTTATAGTATAAGAAAGACGTTACAACTGAATACAGTAGTAAATATAAATAAGCTTTATGTATACAAAATACCTTACAAGTAATAGAGCGGACCAAGTAATTGTGAAAAAAAATTTCCACAACTTTTCATTTTAAAAAAATTGATAGTATTCTTAAATTACTTCTAAATTATTATAAATTTCATTTAAATGTGTAATAACATAAATTTGAAAATATAGAAAAAATACAGACTCATAAATGTCTGGATTCTCTCCCTTGATATCGTATATTTTTCTTAAACAAATCAATTTACTTTAGTCATTATTACAGTCTCAGGTCCAAACATAACTTTCTCTTTAGCTTTCAAACAAATAGTGATATTTTTATGTTTTTATCCTAACTCTAAAAATGATTAATTATTCACCAAGTATAAGAAATGATGAAAAGCATTCTTTTCATTTAAAATGTTGCATTTCCCTCAAATCTCTTCCTCCTGTATCCTTTAATGTAAGGTTGTGGTGTGGTTTGTATCTTCCTTCTTTGAGAAACTGATATTGTTGGCTTGTATTCTATTCTTTTCCCGGGAATTTATTTTTTTTAAAGGAGATGCTTCACTAAGTAATTTGGAGATCCTGATAAGCCAGAAATGCTCCCAGTGGTGGGAGATAGACCCTAAAAAGATTGAAAAGATCAAATCACATCATACCACAATAGTTTTCTATGTTCTAATAAAGAGCAAGTGAGAATATTCCCCTAAATTTAAATAGGAGTGATTTTGTTTCAAACATTGAAAACTTATTGTTAACCAATACTGCATCAATTAAAAAAGAAATGCTATGAAAGAAAGAATTTTTGAGTCAAATGACCTTTCAGTGATGTTAAGTAATTCTTATTGAGGACTTTTCCTCTTAATTCAATAGCTAGCGAATAAATAATAAATCTGAAAGAAAATAAAGGACAGATTGCTACATCTCTCACAACCCAACATAAGGAAGGAAACACAAATTCTGGTAAAACTTCAAGCTTTTGAGGCAGTGTGTTTTATACTGCCTGTTTATCAACAGACTCAGAAGACATGCAGGTTGAACTGGGGTACAGAGTAGGGAAGGACTTTATAGCAGTTCTAGGTAGCCTGCAGTAATGCGAACAGCCTAGCCATTTGTTCCATATAGCTGGCATCCTTATAAAGCTATAGTAATTTGTAGTAGAAAAGAAATTGTGTGAATTTTTTAGCAAGCCAATAGGAGATATTCCATGTAGACTCCTAGAGCTTTAGGCCAAGTCTATACCATCTGCAAAATATAATTCTTACTATGCTAATGTAATGTTTCCTGGTAGAAAATCAAGTGATAGTAGAAACAAAACTTATAACTTACAGTAAGTCATGAACAAGTGTATTAAACTGAAAATAATAGCAGCATTTTTCAGATACTACAGCTGTTCTGTCTTTTTAAACAACTCCAGCAATTTTATTTTATGGTGTGATACAGCATAATGATGATTCATCTCCTGTAAGTTATTTCAATATTTTATTCTTTTTGTAAAGATTTATTTATTTATACTAGAACTGGGGTACAAGTCAGAGGTGCAGAAGGGTGAAAGAATTCACCAGAGACAGAGCGGAGAGCGGAACAGGCAGAGGGACCAAAGACACTGCTGAGGGGAGCAGCATGCAAGGCAGCCAAGTGGGAATCTCCCTGGCCGGCTGGGAATCGAACCCACGCTGCAGATGCACTCAACCCGCTGCGCCACCAGGGAGGACCTAATATTTTATTCTTTATTTAATTGAAAATTATATGTAATAAATTTAGGTATGGGATAAAAGATAAAATTATTGGGCCTCCCCTGGTAGCGCAGTGGTTGAGCGCTGGGCTGCGAGGCCATTCCCCCGCCGCCGGCGAGGGTCCCACAAAAAAAAAAAAAAAAAAAAAGATAAAATTATTAAGATCTTTTGATAGGTAAGACTTTGGTACTTTTATTTCATTCAGGATAATATATGGCATACTTTGATGTCTAAATCCTGAAAGTTCTATACTTGCTAAAATGCATCTCAAGTCTTACTGTAATTTATGGACTCAATTAAATAATACTACTTGTACTCTTTTTATGTGACTTTGTATTTTACACAGATAATATTTGTGTTTTCTAAATGGAACGCTTTGTTATCCCCACTGGTTTTTCTGTCCTCTTGGGCTGGCTCATTACTCCATGTGATTATAAATTCTGTCAAGGTGGGAACTTCTACAGGAAGCTTTCCCTTTCACTCATTTTCTTCATGCTGGATTAATAGCCCCATCATTTGCCCATGCTTCCTTAGCAGGTATCATGTTACAATGAAACTATCAATTAATGTATATACCTCCCTTACAATACAAGAGATGATATTTATTCATCTATACCTAATCTTCCTACTTCAAGCTTAGCGCATGGTCATCATATAATACACGTTAATGACCTCAGATAGGAAAGGCATGCTCTAAAATTTACTGAATTAACAACATAAAGCTACCAAATTACTGTAGTTATTTAGATCCTATGATAAATACTTCTCCCCAAATGTTTTCTTGAATTATGTAATACCTGGATTTTTAAAAAAAATAATAAACAGACCTATTCAATGACTACCTATACGTGTATTATCCTTGAATATTTTTCACTCTTTTTAGGCGGTAAAACAATTTGTATTTGTGTGAATTTGTCTGAGTTACTGATCTTGACCCCTGGGAAAGAAAACAAGTGCTAAGCTGGTGTGTTGAATTTATGAGATTTTCACAAAGGGAAAAAAAAAATAAAAGGAAAGAATAGACCTTCTGGAACAACTATAATATTTCTTAGTATAGGCAGAAGTTTTACAGATGATTAACCTCCCGGGGGGCTAGGCTTCTGTTTGTTATAGTAATGAAGAGGTACTGAATTCTTAAATGTTTGTAAATTAGTACAATACAATGAAGTCATTTTCTAATTTATATTAAAAAAACATAAAATTACAAACTTTAGGGCCTCCCCTGGTGGCGCAGTGGTTGAGCGTTGGGCTGTGAAGCTGTTCGCAGCCTCTGCAGCACTGGTTCAATTCCCAGCCACTGGCGAGGGTCCCACATGGCGCGCAGACCTCTCCTGCTGCACCCGCTGCTCCCCTCAGCAGTGTACTTTGTCAGTCTGCCTGTTCTGCTCCCCGCTCTGTCTCTGGTGAATCCTCTCACCCTCCTGTGCTTCTGACTGTACCCAGTGCTTGCATAAATAAATAAACAAAATAAATCTTTTAAAAAAATTATAAACTTTAAAGTGAAGCTAAGGGAATAAAAGAACTCCTACTATCTACAAAAAGACCCTAATATAAAAATGGGTATTATACAAGTAACAGAAACAAATTTATACACTTATGCAAAAACCCATGTTTTCAACAGTCCCAACAGGGTTACAAATATTTAGTTACTTTTTAAATTTAGAAATGAAATATCAGGGATTTAATGAACAACCTTATTTTTGGTTTCATGAAGCACCCTGAATATTTCTTAGAGAAAGAAAGGAGGCTAGCAGAGAAATGTTGCCACATAACATTAGTCAGGTATTACAATCAAAGCTTCATAAAAAACTTCAAAGTTGCTATTTCATTCTGGGTGACTTCACTGCAATAGTTTCACTAGATTTTATATGCTTCCCAGAAAATGGCTTTACTTAGATTAAGTGCTATAGAATTCTTTTGCAGATATGCATTTAACGTTCCGTTTAAGACATAAACAGAATGAAGCATGCACTGGGATAGAGTACTTGGGATTGGTGAGCATCTTGTTTCATGTTAATTTTTAATGTGCACTAATTCTAACTTGTATTATACGAGGTTGTCATTTTAGGGGAGTTGTTTTGTGAGAAATTTTGATATTATATACCTGTAAGAATTTTTCTTGTTAAAGAATAAAAACTAGGAAACTTTTGATTTTCTATTATATTTTTTAGCTTATTAATAGTTCACTTTAAAGTGTATGGATAGGTCCTGTATCAGAATTATGGAAAATTATCTATAAATAGTAATTTGATAAAATATATCTTGTAACCATTCTACTAGAAAGTTATGCTGGAAAATGTAGGATATACTGATTTTGTTCTTGGAGTAGGAAGAAACAATTCAAATAAAAGGCAGATATGAAAAATTCTGACGTGCTATTGTGTATGATTCATTAATTTTCCTTTAAATAATAATGCAGATCTTTGTTGAGCTATAATCTGACATTTTACTATTTTGTGCACAGAAATATGCTCCTATTCATAACATTAAATAGAAATTTAAACTGCAGCAATATTATTAAGGAGAACATATCCATTATCCATTTCATAATGTTTTATGAAATACATGAAGACAATGGAGTACATTAGTCATTGAGATAATGAATAGATATTTTGTTGTGTAGAATTTTAATGAATAAATGGCCTTTCCATAGGTTATTTATCTACTTTTTATCTAAGGAAAGTATGCCTATATAGTTACCAAGGGTAATATTTTCTCACTTTATATAGATGTGGTAAATGCATTGGCAGGTTAACTGGACAAATCAGAACTCTCTTTCTCACTTCTTAAGATTTAGATGTTAGAGATTCCAGTGCTATATTTATGACAAATCAAAGAAAGATGTATCTGCATTTGCATTTTTACACTGAAGCTTAGAATACTTTGGTTCAAAACCTGACTTTGACTTTTAATAGCTAAAACTTCTCGGCATATTACTTTCTAGAGCATTTTCTCAATTTTCTCCCATAAAAAATGAGAATGCCAATAAATAAAAAAATTGTCATGAGGAATAAAGAGCTAGTATGTATCTGAAACATTTAAAAATTGGTTAGCACATTGTACAAGATAAACAGTATATTATTGTATCACTGTAACTATTATTATTATATCAGCATTGTCTGACATAATGAATGATATGCTAGCTGTAGAAACTCCCTATTTTCCATTGTCCTTATTCTGTATACATCTATCCCATCAACATTGTTCCAAGTAAGCACAGAGTAAAATTATGAAGCAAATTAAGATAACTTCTGCACCACTCATCTAATTTGCCACCTAATAAGGTAGCAAATGACATGTATACATGAGATAAAAATGTCTGGGGCTAGAGGAGCTGAGAAAAAGGAAACCTCATTTCTTGTAGAAAATATCTTGTAGAGAAGAAATAATAGAGAAAAATGAGTAAGACTCAAATAAGCATGAAAGTAGGGAAAGGCACTTCATACATGAGGTATGACTTTAGGGGGATAACAGATATAGAGAGTGATGTGCAGACTGGTTTAAATGGAATAAAGTGGAACAACATTGAATATTATGGGTTTATTTTCCAACTTATATGTCATTGTCTACATACTAAACAGTTTAGTAATCACTTTTCAATTATAAAATAAGATACTCTTTAACTATAAGAATAAGGATGTTGGTGTGCTTATATTACCATTAGAAAAGTAGTCTTTTTTTTAATTTTTTTTATAGAGGCATGTTTTATTTGTTTGTTTGTTTGTTTGTTTGTTTGTTTGTTTTGTTTATACATGCACTGGGTACAGTCAGAAGTACAGGGGGTGAGAGAATTCACCAGAGCCAGAGCGGGGGAGCAGAGCAGACAGAAGGACCGAAGTACACTGCTGAGGGGAGCAGCGGGCGGCAGGAGAGGTCTGCGCGCCATGTGGGACCCTCCTCCGGTGGCCGGGGAGCAGCCGGGGATCGAACCAGCGCTGCAGAGGCCGCGGGCAGCTTCACAACCCAGCGCTCAACCGCTGCGCCACCGGGGAGGCCCTAGAAAAGTAATCTTGAAGACATAAATACTACTGAAATAAGAGAATTATTTCCTAATGTTAAAATGGCATGCAGAAGAAAAAAAATGAGCATTGTGCATTTCTTTAATAACAGCAAATCTAAATGAATGAAGAAAAGTTTAAAATAATTAACAGTTCAGAGAGATAAATCCAAAATTATGATGTGAAATATTTGACAATTTTCTTTTATTAATTGATAGAGAAGATAGAAAAATAATTCAGTAAGCTTTTGCAACTAAATTTATGTATCTTGATGTTTTTAGAATTTACATGCAAAGACTACAAAGTACACAAATTTCAAGTGAACTTTGATCATTCTCTAAGGTAAACCATATGGTAGGCAATTAAATAAACTATAATAAAGTTTAAAAGACTGAAATCTTACAGAGCTGAGCCCAAATTAGAAATCTATCACAAAAATTATTTTAAAAATCCACAAATTTTGGAAATTAACCACATTCTATATAAATCAAATGTCAAGGAAAATAGAAAGTATTTCAAATTGAACTTAAATTTAAACACAAAAATCACAAACAATAGGATGCAGTAAAGCAGTATCTAGAAAATTAACTTTAAATGTAATCTCATTTTGTAAAGAAAATAGACTAAAATTAACAATCTAACCTTTTACTTTGAAAGTAGAAAGAGTAAACCAAACTCAGATGTTAAAAGGACAAAAACAAAGATGAACTGACATCAGTAAAATACAGAAGAGAACAATGATAGAAAAATTAAATCAAGCAGATGATGATGTTTTAAAAAGATGCATGAAACTTAAACATCTAAGAAAACTACTCAAGAAACAAAGAAAAATACTTTCCCAATGAAAGGAATGAAAGAAGAAACCTTCCAGTATCCCCTATGTACAAGACAAAGATAAAAAAAAAAGGAAGCTTAATAATTTTATGTTAATATAATTAACAAATTAGGTAAATAGGCAATTTCTTTGAAAAAATCTGAAAATGAGAGAAGAAACAATTGTCACTTTATGAAAAGATCAAGGTAAAAACTTGAACCTCGCTAGGACACCAGAAGAAACAAACTATAGGACAATATCCCTTATAAACATTGAAGCCAAAACCTTTAATAATATTTTAACAAACAAAATCCAGCAATATAGACAGAGTTACAAGACTCAAGCAAATGGGGTTTAACTCTGGTATACAAGATTGTTTTAGTATGAAAAAACAATGAAATTGGCAACATTAACAAATAAAAGAGAAAAATCCTGTGATCTTTCCAAAAGTAACAGAAAATACAGAATTTACTAGCCATTCCCTAGGTAGCTGTCAACAAACTAGGAACAAAGAATATATTTTCATTCTGACAAGAATATCTAATTTTCAAAAAACTAGACTAAACTGAAGCTAACATCTTATTTAATGGTAAAATACTGACACTTTCTCATAAATGAAAAAAGGTAGATGTCTATAATTACTTTCTATTCCATGTTGTACTGGAATTCAGATAATACAACATGGTAAAAGAAAAAATATTTGAAAAGCACAGAAAGATTTTAACTATGTTTATTCATAGATAGAAAGATTTCATAAAATTTCAAAAGAGTACCAATTTTCTAAAACTGTTAATTATGTACCAGCACAAAAGATCAATATACAAATTGATCGACAATATTAATAATCATAATTGTGTATCTATAAACAGTTAAATATTCAGTTTAATACTGTATTTATTACAGTATTCAAAACATAGTATAACTATCACTAAATTAATCAAAATATATTACTGGCCTATGCATTGACACTCTATATCACTGAATACCACTGAAATAAATAACAGAAAATCTAAAAACAAAAAAATTGAGAGATATACCATGTTCATGAATAGGATTATGAGTCCATTTTTAAGATGTTGGTACTCCCAAATGATCTATAGATTCAACACAGGTTTTATTTTTCTTTCCTTCTTCCTTTTTTTGGTAAAAGTTAACAAGTAGAATTTACAACAAAATAAAGATATCTAACACAACCATAAAAGAGTAAACTTATAAAATTATAATAACCAAAAGAACATATTATCAGCATGAACATACAAATATAGATCAATGAACAAAAAAACAGAATGTTTCCAATAGTTTTATACACTCAAAGCTAATGATTTTTCTTATAAGTTATAAGATCATTCATTCAAAAGGAAAAATAAAAATAGAAAGCAAACAAAAGTTATTCCATTGTAATTAAAATCTTCTTGTTATCAAAAGGCTATATAAACAAATAAAGCACAGATATGAAGAAATTACTTGAGACATGAGTATACATATATATTTATTCATACATATATATGACAATGGGCTTCTGATACAAAGATATATGCATTTGCCATAAATACTGAAAATATATATAGTTGGCCTTCATTGCACACAGATGCTATAACCTTGGAATTTCTTAAATGATGAGAGAAATAAAAATATATTTTGTCAAGTTATTGAAGTGACTTTTAGAAAGCACCTAAGGTTGAAAAGTTGGTCAGGGAAACTGACAATCTGATCAGAATTTAGTGCAATCCCAATGGCTAGTAATTCAATCAACTGTGCCTAAGTAATTAAAAAATCATAAAAATTCCAAAGAGTAAGGTTTGCAGAGCTTATGGCTAGGTGAACGAGTGGAAATTCATGAAGAGTGGAATACACTCAGTTAGTATGAAAGTACTATGCCTGCAGTTATTATGTAAGCTCCAAATCCTTGTATTTTGTCTATGCATCTCTTCCACCTGGTTTTTCCTGAGATACATCTTTTTTACAATAAACCAATGATTTAATAAGTAAAAAGTTTCTCTGCATTTTAAGAGCTGTAGCAAATTAATCAATCCCAAGGAGGGGATTATTGGAACCCCCAATTTATAGTCTGTTGGTCAGAAGCACAAGTGACAACTTTGATTGAGGATGACATCAGAAAGCAGGAGCAGGGTGGCAGACTTATAGGAGTAGACCCTTAACCTGTGTGGTTAGATGCTACCTATAGGTAAGTAGTATTAACAGTGAACTAAATGGTAGGATACTCATCTAATGTCAGAGAACTGATGTTGTCAGAAAAAAAATACACACCTGGTATCAGAAGTATTATGAATGTGGTATAGTGTGAGAGAAAAAAAAGACAAACAGAAGGAGGACTGAGTTTTGTCTAAAACATATACATCTAGAATATAAGAATATCTCTAACAAATCAAAATTAGAAGAGATAAATTCTTAAAAAAAAAATGAACAATTTATAAAAGATCCACCAAAGACTGAAACTATCAATGCAAAATCACTCCCACTAATATGACTAAAATTATAAATACAGACAGAAGCAAATGTTGGTAAGTAGAGAAATTAAACTCTGATGCTTTGTAGGTAGGAATTTCAAATGATCCAATCTCTCTGGATAATTGTATGGGATATTACCTATCCATTATTCCATAAATTCTACTAGAGTTTTAAAAAGAGAAGTGAAAATATATGTCCACAAAATACTCATAGAAAAATGTTTACAGGAGTTTCATTCCTAAGAGCCCCAACATGTAAACAATCTTAATGCTTTTAACAGGATATGAATAAACAAATTTTAATATATTCATACTCTGAAACACTGCACAATAATCAAAAGATGATTTGTTAATAAATAAAAAAACATGGGCAGTTCTCAAAAATGCTATGCTGAATTAAAGTAGCTAGACCTAATGGATAAATAGTATATGATGTCTTTGTATGAAGAATAAGAACAGGAGAAATTTGTCTGTGTTGACAGAAGTCAAAATAATGATTTTCCATGGAACATGGGAATTGACTAAAGGTGCAAGGCAACTTTTCTAATTGATACATCCATAGTACATTTTGATTAAAGTGTTGTTTGTACATGAATTCAAACTCAATGTTGTCTACCTAATATCTGTGCCAACCATTATGTGTAAATTATACCTTATAAATATTAATATACAGAAATCCTATTTGAATGGCTAGAGAGAGAATATCTATGTTTTTGGCAAATTACAGGATCCTAGATCAACATCTCCTATAGAATGCAATGCTGATTTGCTTTCCACTGGAACTGAGCAGGAGATTCTCCAGAGGTTATTTAGGGTGTTGATAGCCTTGGATTTATGTAATGCATATGGGTCTTACCATGACAATTTTCCAATCTCCCCTCTTTTCTTTTGCTTTGGAAAAATCCCATTTTGTTTATAATGAAAAAGCTGAATAAATCAGTTTTGAATAAACACTTTGTTTATAGTTGATTGTTTTGTTTGAAGTCAACAAATTTAATAAAAACAAGAAGGAGACAAATAGTTGAGGGTACAAATTTAATCAAAGTAGATTGTTTTGTCTAGCACTTACTAAAGCATGGTTCACATTTAATAATTTTGCCCTACCTTATGAATAAATTTCAATGTGCACTCTTTCCCACACCATAAGATAAAGGTACTTTCTTTGCAAAGACTAATTAGAAAAGATTCTTCTCATAGGACAGAATTCTAAATGCACTTACATCCCCTCTAGTACTTCCTTAGAAGATGATTTCATGCAGAGTATAATCCACAACATTTATACTACAGAGTTGGACAAAGGTCAAGGTCACAAAGCAAAGAGTTAAGGTCTTACTAGAGAGATGAACTTAGGGTCAAGATAGACACCAATGATCATTATGAAGAAGTATAACAAGACAATATTGAAGATGATATCAGAGGTTAAGAGTGATTGGGATAAGGGAGACAATTTTAGGAGATCATAGGGTATTCATAGTCATAACATTGTTTTTGTTTCTCAATAAAGTAATATGCAAACTTGGAATGATAACACTCTAGTACTAGAATATACTTTAGAGATTATCTAGTACAGTTTTGTCATTCATTCTAAGTTTACACCTTAAAAATACAAAGTAAACCTGAGTCTGAAAACCCACGGGGAATTTGGCCAAGTAATTAAAAACTACACAGGAAACCTGGAGACATCCAAATGAAATAAGAAAAATACATCCTTGCTCGGAGATTTACAGTGTATGGAGGAGAGAGTAATTATGTGTTTTTTTTTTCCTTTTTCCTTCTCTTTTTAGAAATGCAAGAAGGAGATCTATTGCCTTGTCCTTTAAGGCAGAATAATGGGCTGGAAAACTTTCCCATTAACCAGCATCCTCAGCTCGGGTTGCCCAGCATAACCTCAAAATCAAGACAGAAGCTGAAGAGACTGTAAGCCTGAACATTTGAGTTTCTGCTGGTATGTGTTTTTAAAGAATCACAAACCTTAAAATAGCTATCCAAGACACACAATAATGGACTGGGAAACCCCCTAAAGAACAAAAATAAAAACATTTCAAAGGATAAAGCAACTAAGTATATTTCATGATTAAGTCTGTCTTTACATGAATTTAGAATTGTTCTACTTCTGAATTCAGCTTTGTGCTCTTGTGTCTTCAGGTTTGTGTGGTGGGGAAAGAGGATAAGGAAAACAGGATCAAAACAGAGCTTCATATCCTCACCATGCCCCACCCCTTCATTATTGCAGCTGCAAGTGTGTCTAATATTACATGCACACTTTTTTTAGCAATTTAATTTAAACAATGATTTCATAGGACATCTCTGGTGGCACAGGCAGTTGAGCTCAGCACTGTGGAACTGTCTGCAGCCTCTGCAGTGTGGATTCAATCTCAGCTGGCCAGCAAGATACCCACACAGCACGGCAGACCTCTCCTGTCACACCCGCTGCTCACCTCAGCAGTGTACTTCAGTCAGTGTGCCTGTTCTGTTCCCCGCTCTGTCTCTGGTGAATGCTCTCACCCTCCTGCATATCTGGCCTGTACCCTGGTTCTTGTATAAATAAATAAATCTTGAAAAACAAACAAAACAATGACCTTTGTATACTCAAAAATTTCAGGAAAAAACCTAATCCTAATTGAGTCAATGGCAAGTGAGCCAAATATGTGACTTTTCTTTACTATGTACTAGTTACACAGCCTCCCTTGTTTTATAGAACCAAGTTAATCTTACATTTCAAGCAAAAATGGTTTGTAAACACACACACTACAAATACATATACTATATACCAGATATTTGGGTGACTCCAGTGAGTTTAAATCTATAAAGTAGCTGCCTGGGAAATTATTGATGGACGATGGAATAAGCAAAATCTCCTGTCTGACATCATCACACAGAGTAGCAACAGGATATGACATGGTATGAGAGGGCATTGTGGTATATTTACAAATACTACATCATTAAAGAAAAAAATTAAAAACTGATGAGGATGAGGTAGTACAGCTACTATTACACCCATTCTACATCTGAGAAAAATGAAGCCCAGAAAAGTTAAACCGTCCTAGTTCAAACAGTTGCTAAATGGAAGAGCCAGAATTCCAAATGGTTCTACTGATTCTCTAATAGTTTATAGACACCCTTGTATAGCTTGAATCCTTTACCCTCCCCAACCAACATGATTACATAGAAAAATACAATTTTTTCATTTATGATGTTAGACTTCTAATTTGGGGTTCTTTTCAAATAGTTTGTCAATGCTTTACTTCTGTGAGAAATGATATATTTTTAATAGAAAAGATATCTCATTCTGTTTAAATCTAAAATTCATTAAGAAAGCTTAGATTCAGGGAAAAATCTAAGCAAATGACTGAATATATTCCATAGAAGATATGAAACAGCACTGAAAAATCTTGCCACAATCTTGAAAAGAAATACACATAATATTGCCGCAAATATCACCATTAATTTATGTATCAATTTGTGATGATATAGTTTAACCTAGACAGTCTATGAATTACAGATTATCTGAAGAATAAAGTCAGCATATTATTTAAAAGGGAAAATTAATTAGAAAGTGGAAAAAATGTTGAATAGTAGAAAGAAGTATTTTGCGTGCCTCCCTGGTGGTGCAGGTGGTTGAGCGTGGCACTGTGAAGCTGTTTGCAGCCTCTGCAGTCCAGGTTCGATCCCAGCCAGCCAGCAAGAATCCCACATGGCGAGAAGACCAATCCTGTCTTGCCTGCTGCTCCCCTCAGCAGTGTATTTCTTCAGTCTGCCTGTTCTGTTCCCCGCTCTGTCTCTGGTGAGTCCTTTCACACTCCCGCGTATCTGGCCTGTACCCCCGTTCTTGTATAAAAATAAATCTTTAAAAAAAATTTAAAAAAAGAATATTATGGTTTAAAAAAGAATATTATGGTTGGGGACATGGAGAAAGTAGATAGGGAACCCTGAAAATGAATTCAGGTTCTTTCTTCCTTGAAACCTTTGGAAAAGGATATGGGGACTTGGGGGCAAGGATATTCAAGAATGATAAAGCATGAAATATATTCTATGTTGACAAAACAATCTGAGCCACAAGAAAGAATAACAATGAAGAGGATGTTAATAAAGCTAATATTTATTTAGCACTTGGTATATACCCCAAGTTCTATGACAGGTTCCTTATGTGGCTCTTCAAATGTTTTAAAAGAATGAAGTTCAAAATAAATAACACATTTTGGGGGGGATCAAATACATTATTACTTGAATCAGGGAAAAATAAATAATGAGAAAAAATATTCATATTATGTTTATACATAAAAACACATGTTACTGCATATATTTAATATCAATGTTTTATGAAAAATATACCTATATGTTATATGAATATACAATATAAAATGGCATAAAAATAATATACCCGTGCATAATTGTTGTCTGCTATTCCATGCCGGGATTATTTGTGAGAGTTTTAAATACATTATTTAATTTAATATTTATAATAATTCTACAAGTTGGGGTTTTACTTGCTTCTTTTACCCATGAGTCAACTAACATTTAGATACTTTAAATAATTTGCCATTTACCAGCTAGTTGCTGTGTTTCCAACTAACCTATGAAACTACCTAAGAAAATAGTCAGTCATCACCTTTACTTTAGGACCATTTCTTCAAAGTACTTTTTTCCTCAAATAATCTTTATCCTTCAGTAATTCAGCTGTTTAGTCAGTCATTTGAATCTGTTTTAAAGAAGCTAGCAGTTTCAGAGTGAGATAGTAATTAAGAGCCACATTTATTAGAAAATAGCCAATGTCCATTACACAGAGTAGTATTATCTAGCTATCACCACTACATTACATAAAGTACTATCTGTTATTGGAAGTTTTAGCCTTCCAGTTACAAAAATAGATTATTCATATAGCGCATGAAAAGAAAGTATTTGGAAATGGAGGGAATATCATCAACAACAATGAAAATGGGGATTTAGAATTTAACATCCATTCTTACCCTTTCTTTTAGCTAAGGAGGTAATTGAGAAACACAGTAGTTTATTATCTCTATCATCTATCATTCTATCTATATATTTCTCTATCCTCTATTTATCTAAATAATAGAAATTTCAACTAGGATGTTTTTGTATGTATCATGAAATTTGATTTCTAAGTGGCAAAATGAAAGTACATCAGCACAAATTGTACAAATCCTATGTTATTTTTCCACAAATAGCAGCAAACTAGCATATAATTGCACATATTCACATTTAATTAGCTGTCAAAACACCTATGGCTACATTTATCCAATTTGCAAATGTAAAGGGAAAACATGAAAAAAATGTGGTACAGTACACTTGCAGAATACAGGCTGTGCCTGCAATTTGCTACTTAATGTTTCAGGTTCAGGTTCTTGATAAAGACACTAAAATATACAATGCTTATTACTGGTTTGTTCCAAAATGTAAATAACATTCTGTATTATAATTGCTAGAAAATTAAAGACAAGAATGATGATCGAAATGGGAGAATAATAGCTGCAGTGTTGTTTTTATTTAAAAACCATAACTTATTTATTCCATGGAGAAACAAAAAAGGAGGAAAAAAGACAAGAAAACGCTGAATGTACTGGATAGAGAACACAATGGATAATGGGTAACAAC
Organism: Talpa occidentalis; assembly: GCF_014898055.3. NCBI lineage: Eukaryota > Metazoa > Chordata > Mammalia > Eulipotyphla > Talpidae > Talpa > Talpa occidentalis. The sequence goes on along the minus strand of NW_023605194.1, from coordinate 99,865,592 downwards.
CTTAAGCAAAGCTAATGAAATCACTGGAACTAATTTACTTAGGTCTCGTATTACTGCTTCTTAAGCATTTTTTCTTTAAATTGTGTTCTCCATGATTTGAAATAAATGCAAAAACATATTTATAGCAAAGTGAGAAAACAGAGTACTTTGAAGATATTTTGCAAGCATTGTAAAATGATTAAATTATAATTGACTTTAATGAAAGATTTCACTGTATAAAAATTACTTCTTATAATACAAGTGTATATAAATGAATTATTATTTTACATGAGCTGCAGTTTATGTTCCACTAATTACCTGCACAACTTTCTCTCTTCATTGTCTCCTTGACAGTTTCTAATGAAAACCTGTGTTTTAAATTATTACATTATGCACTTATTTTTATCTGGTTCAGTATTGTAGAAACAACCCTCAAATACACTAAGTATATCTGGAGCATATTTGAGAAAGGGGGTATAATTTTTAAGAACTACTGGACTGCAAATTAGAGTATTATTACAAAAAGAGCTTTTCAGACAACACAGATTATTGTATTTTTTACCTTTAATATGTATAATGTATATTTGTATATAAATGAGTAAGTAAAATAAGACATGAGTTTACATACTTTTTCTTTTTTTAAAGATTTATTTATTATACAAGCACTGGGTACAGTCAGAAGCGCGGAAGGGTGAGAGAATTCACTAGAGCCAGATAGGGGAACAGAACAGGCAGATGGACCAAAATACACTGCTGAGGGGAGCAGCGGGTGTAGCAGGAGAGGTCTATGCACCATGTGGGACCCTCACCGGTGGCCAGGGAGCAGCCGGGGATCGAACAGGTGCTGCAGAGGCTGCCGGCAGCTTCGCAACCCAGCGCTCAACCGCTGAGCCACTAGGGGAGGCCCTACATACTTCCTGAACCAGGAGAGACCTTTGATATATGCAATGACTTTCCAACTGATCATTACATCCTTTTTATGGACAAATACTCTTATGTTGTAAAATTATATTTTTTAATGGAATAAGCGAGAAAAACAAACTGAGAAACATAAAGTCTTCCTTTTATTCTCACTCATTCATGCGCATACAGAGTATGTGCTTATAAATTTTTTTCTGCCATTAGAATAACAGGCATTTGCCTCCTTCTCTAGGAAAAAAAGGTAGGCAAATCAGCTACTGTATGAGTATCAGATTAGCAATTTATAAACTATGATCACATTGCAAGTGGTTTTACTGACTTTTCTTTCTTTATGGATATTAATTCCTTTATTATGAAAGGTATGACCTCTAATTCCTACCTTATCAAACGATTCTATGGGAAGGCCTTCCTGTTGATTTATTCCTTGATTTATTCCTAAATCAATAAAAAAAATCTAGGAAAAGTACACCAGTTCTAAATCACTCAGAACAATCTCCACACATATTTTATTATTTTCCAGATTTCTGTAGCAAATTGGCACATTAAATGTAGATTAATTCCAAAAAAATGAAAGACATATAAGTGGCTAAAATAACCTCTTGATTTTAATTTGTAGTAAGTGTTACAAAACCCATTTCATGAGTATTTTATGAAAATATTTAATATTGTTTAAATATCTCTTATTTGCATATTTATGTAAATACTACATACAACTATGTAGAGCAATTTTGTAGTACCTGAAAATAACAATTTTCCATTATAAAGGAAAACACTGATTATAGAAAATGCATAATTATTAGTTTGCATTCTGCAAGTTTTGTGCAAAAATTAGTGTTATATAAATATTATTTAGATTATTCATAAATCATTTTATTCACTCAAATTAATCAGGTCTCTTGCTGGCATTCATATATTTGAAGACATAAAATTTATGTGTTTTATGTTACATATTTGAAATTAAAACACATTTAATGTTATAAAACATTAATAAATAATTTCCATAGTGTTTTGGTAGGTAGAAGCATATTGCCAAAACAACACTTATTACTCATCAATTCTCTTCCCCTTTTGTATATGTACAACACAGTGGACACACTAACCATTGCAGTGTGGATATGAACCAATTCAAAGGAATGTAGGAGACTGGCTAAATTAAGAAAACACCAGAGCAAGATACAAACCAAGGCACACAAGTGAAAACATGAACTTTGTATTAAAACTTGCATTCATATGGTCTGAAATAACACATAACTTCTAAGAACACTTAAAGGCCATGATAAATTTATTTTTTCAGGTGAGGAAAGTTTTGAAAGAGAGGTTATGTGTGTGTCAATTCTTATATCAATTAATCACCAGGGTAATATATTTTATTTTACTTTTAAACTTTTTAGGTGCCAGAAAAGCATCCACTCCAAAGAGAGAATCTTAGCATATTTCGGTGTACTACTACCAAATCAAAAAATCAAATTGAAAAATAATAGTCTGCAGGTGGCAATCAGAAAAACTGAGTTTAAGAGAAGAAAAATATTACAGATTTTGACAATAAGGGTGAGGCTAAACCATGAGGAGGCAAGTAAGGCAGGAAAGGTCAGGAAAGCTTCAGAGGTCTGGGCAAGTTGGGATAGACATGTTTATGGTACACATTAGTAAGAAGGAAGCAAAGTTAGCTCTGACTCCAGTGAGATGAATGTTTTATCTTCTCATTAAAAAGACCGAGAGCCCCAAAGTTTATACTTATTTTGGTTTCAAGTGCTCTCCTATGAATCAGTAGCAGTTAATTAAGATAGACTTGAAAAGGACCAGGAGGTTCTTGTCATATTTGTTTAAACGCTTCCTGAAGACCAGCAGAAAAATAATATAAAAGAAAAAGAGCTGGGTCTCCCCTGGGGGCACACCGGTTGAGCGCTAGGTTACGAGGCTGCCCACAGTCTCTGCAGCGCCAGTTCGGTCCCCGGGCACCAGTGAGGGGCCCACCAAAAAAAAGAAAAAGAGCTAACTTGATTTGTATTGTCTCTGGGGCCCCCAGACACAATTTCAGTACCTGACTCACAATACCTTTTGTACTAACATCATATATGTTATGTAAAATAGTTTTATATCATATACTAATGTTCTAAAATTTCTATTTGTTTACATAACATACCATTTCAATATCCTAATTTCTTATCTGCATATAGTTTACTTATAATGAAAAGTATTGGTAGGAAACAAAAGAATTTAAGTTTACACATTTATTTTCCCTCAAACAGTATTTTTATTTCATTTTATTATTTCTTTTTATTGATGTCATATTGCTTTACAACACTGTATATGATTTTGAGGTTTAGACACCAATATTGCCCCATAATAGTCCACTGTACCCCTTTCCCCACTTTGTGGTAGCCTCTCTACCTGCCTTCTATGGTAGATTTCTAGGGTTTGTTATTGATTTGATTTTATCTGACCCTTTGTTTTATTTCTCTATAATTCAGATTAATAATGACACCATCTGGTATTTGTCATTCTAGTCATGATTGTTTTGCTTAGCACAGTTCCTTACCGGTTATATACTTCTTTCCCCTAGCCAGTTTCAGTATTTTATTTTGTCTTGAACTCTTAGATAATTCACAACTATGTGTCTTGGTGTCAGTCTCATTACATTTTGGTAATCATGTGTCTTTTAGCTTCATGGATTTGTATATTTAATTATTTTCCCATGTTTGTGGGCTGTGTGCTGTTTCCCAGGATCAAAGTGAGTCCTAGGAGGTGGAGGAAGAAGGGGTGAAGAAAAGAGGAAGTGTCATTCTGTGTCCTATCCTTTTTGCTGATGACCCAGCCCACATGGTTTTTGCTTTAGTTAAGGGTCTTCCAAACTAATCAGCTCTCCTCTCCCTGGGGTGCCAGTCAGACACATGAACACTGGTTTAAACTACCAGTTCCTACCCCAACCACATTCTCTAGGCACTTCTCCATCTACCTGTTTTTTATATAGAGCTTAATTTGCTCAGTGTCTGTTCTGTTGCAGTCAGCATCAGTATCTAATGCCCAGAAGAGCTCTAGTTTCTCCCCAAGAAACAGGATCTTCTGGGTCCAGGTCCTCTCTGAACTATTTTATATTATCCTCCCAGGAGCTAGGCAGGGAAACGTAATGCCATAAATCCAGTGGTTTAGGTTTCCCTTATATAAATAAAGTATTTAATTTATTTAATTCCCAAATTCAGTGTGCTGAAATGATTAAAATTACAATTTGAATGTTGAGATAGATCTTCCTTCTTTTATTAATGGAACAGAGATAACCAGTAAAATGTACTTAGAAAAAAATTCAGAAATTACAGAAGTATCCAGTAATACCCTCTTTTTTCTAAGCAGCCACAGATTCCCCAGAGCCAAAAGGGTAACATTGGTTAATCTGATAGAAATGTTAAATAATGCTTTATGTTACAAAATCCTAATTTCAAGGTTAATGAGTTAAATAATTCATTTCTGGCTGGGCTTCTTTATTCTAATACTTAAAACACATGAAGGTTTTTTCTTTCCTGGATTAGCTTCCTGGCTAGAAAAACCAATATGACACTCTTACCAACCATGACCAATATCTAAACTCTGAGCTCAATACCTCACTTAGCCTTTTCTCTGCTTCCATGTTCTCAAGAGAACTGTATTCCTATGTGTACTTATTTGGCATGTGTATTTGATTCAACTTCATTTCTGCTTTCAAATTTGAATTAGCTTTAAATAAAAATATCTATTTTTCATTCTCTATACTTATGGATGACTTTCACAAGAAACCCATTAAGTTATTCCACAGAATTGTCCCTCTACATACATATATTCCTTAAGTTAATATACTACCTATTAACTATTAGTATATATAAAATGCCAACATGGAATTAAACATAGGCAGTTAAAAATCAATTAATTTAATGTTGTTCATTATATAGATGCTAATACTTCATCTTTATTTTCTGGAGAATTATGTGTAAAAGAACTCCACAAATCAAAATAATCAATTTTTTCATTGGTTGTAAAAATAAATAGAATAGTAATAGTATGTTTCATCAGGCAGAAAATCTATTGAATGAAGCCAATGACATTTGGTTCCACTTGAACACATTCTGGAAAATTACATTATAGAACTGTCAAACACAAATTCCAACCAAAATGTCATGTTTATACAAAGGCAACAATCTGAAGGACAAAGTGAATCTTGCCTTATCCTAGAACCTTCAAAGCTGAGTTGTATGTTATTTAACTATAGTCCTTTAGGGACAAATCAGTTTTTAACGTAAGTTTAACCTTCTCAGACATAAGGCAGAAACAAATGCAAGATACCATGTCAATGATATCTTAATAGAAAAAACTATAGTTGGCTTATCATATTATCTTCTATACTGATAATTGAAACAAAATCAAAATTCCTTCTCTTAAATGGGGAAGTAAACTGTTCAAAATATTTTTTAAATGGTGGCTTGTAAGGATTAAAGTCTATAAAGGTATTATCCCACTTTTAAGCATGTCAGGCTGATTGTGTCCCATTGCTAATATAGGTGTGTCATTAATTTGGGAAGTTTGGTGTTAGGCCTCCTATCATTCTGAGTTTTTATCTACTTTGGCAGAATAAGACTGAAGCACCAGCAATCTAGCAGTCCTCATTTTCCTGCAGCTCAGGATAAATAACCCCATTTGCTCCTCACTGACCTTGGAATCCTTATTTCTATTTAAATTCTCCATAAATGATTTTTTTTTTCTCTTACAGTATGTCTGAAGTTAAAATGATCACTTTTCCCACTACCCTAGAGAGATGGGGGAAATTTTCTCTTTCCAACACCATCGAAATCTTCAGTCTTGGGCCTCCCCTGGTGGTGCAGGTGGTTGAGTGCCACACTGTGAAGCTGTCCTCAGCCTCTGCAGTGCTGGTTTGGTCCCAGCCAGCCGGCGAGGGTCATGCATGGCGAAGCAGACCTCTCCTGTCTTGCCCGCTGCTCCCCAGAGTGGTGTATTTCATCAGTCTGCCTGTTCTGTACCCTGCTCTGTCTTTGGTGAGTCCTCTTGCCCTCCCGCGCATCTGGCCTGTGCCCCAATTCTTGTATAAATAAATAAAAACCTTAAAAAAAAAAAAGAAAGAAATCTTCCTAGAGAACAGCAGGTCCTTATAAAGAATCTTCAGTCTTCTATTATTCTATATTTCAGGTCAATGTTTTATATTTCTTGTAATGACATGTTATTTTTACCAGTCCTGTAATTTAATATATAGTTCACGTTAGATTATGAAAATAAATTTTATTGGAGGCGACTCAGTTATGTATCAAATGTATATATGTGTAAATATGTTTATAAAATTATATATTAAACCTCCACAGAAGTCTGGAGCTGTCTAAGTTTGTTTTGTTTTGAAACACCCCAGCAATAAAATAATGTCTTAGTACAATATCTCCTGGATAGTATAAAGTTCTACATTTCACTTCAAGACTGATAATATGAAACTGATTCATTTACCATATATTTTTAGAGAAAGACTTTAAAACTTGTTCTTGATACTACCTCTAAATAGCACACTCATTTCCCTAGCCTTTCATATTTTATTGTAGCTCTCAAATATATAACCTTTGCCAAATACCAAGCTCAGTTCAAAATCTTCTAGCAGTAATACTAAATTTTCTTCATAATTCCTTAAACTGTAACCTAATATTCTTATTGTCTTGCTTCCCTGCACCTGTTGGTAATATCAAAATATTCAAATGTCAGGTGGCTGGGTTTGCCAGCTGGGAGGGTTTTTCATCTTACTGTGGGTAGCATTTTGCCCATTACTAGGTATGCTTCTTTTTATGGGCAGGATAATGATATTCATGGGAAACTGTCTGCTAGAGAACTAGGATGAACATTGCAGCAAATCTGCATCACAATGCACTGCCCTCTTTTTACTACCTGAGATAGGAGTAAAACTTTAAGGGCATTTCTTACAACCTTCACTGTGTAGTTCACATAGAAAATTAGTTTGGGATCTGATTATTTAGGAGGCTATCTCACAAGAATGTTAATCAAGTAATAGCATGTACAATTTATAACTTGTCTTTTTTCTCCCCCTTTCAAATCTTGTTTTCTTCTCTTTTAAAGTAAATACTCCTATTTGAACAATCAAATGAGGAAAAATCAGATAAGATGCAGATGATAACTTTTACAGGGACATAGGGCTCTATGCTGATATGAGGAGGACAAAGCAGTGACTTAAGAAGAGGCAATGTGAAAGTATAGAGAAAATCATGTGATTAATTGTGACCTAACATAATCACAACTGAATAATCCAGTAGTGATCATTCTATAGGTTATATGGAAACCCACATGTCCAGTTAAATAACTATAGTCATTAATTTTATGACTAGCATATTATATGCTAGCATTTTATATGCTGTGAACACATATCAAAGCAGTAAAATTTCAAGATTTTTTTCAAGCATAACATTTATCCATCAACATCTGTCTATCTGTCTGATATTAACTTGATTCTTCACTAGTCCAAGAAGAATCCAGAGGGAAGGCAAAATTACCTCACGAACAAAGCTCACTAGAAGCCATGCATATGAGTGAAATAGAAGCCTCAATAGAAGTCATAAATATGAACGAAATGTGTCAACACAGTGACTCAAATTTGACAATAAACCAAACTTTGAAAAAACTTTAAAGAAATCAGTGAAGAGCAATGGGTTCTGTACTATACAGCAAATATCTTTATTTGTCTTGGAACTATGTGTGGTGACTAAAGAAGCTAATACTAAGGATATAAAACTCAGTAATCTCTCCCCTCAAAATTATGACTATATTTTATAGAATTATATGAACTACATATTATATATTTTATATTGCATACTGTGCAATTTTACATTCAGCAATTCATTCTGTTTTGTAGAAATTATTTGTTTCTAAAATTTTGGTCACAGGGCCTCCCCAATAGGGCAGCGGGTTGAGTACAGTGCTGTGAAGCTCTGCAGCCTCTGAAGCGCAGGTTCCATTCCCAGCTGGCCAGGGAGATTCCCACATGGCATGGCAGACCTCTCCTGTGCACCCGCTGCTCCCCTCAGCAGTGCATTTCAGTCGTCTGCCTGTTCTGCTCCCCACTCTGTCTCTGGTGAATCCTCTCACCCTCCCTTGCCTCTGGCCTGTACCCCAGCTCTTGTATAAAATAATAATAATAATAATAATAATAAAATCTTTAAATTTTGGTCACATTTTTAAATTTGTGAATTTTAAACATATTTAATCCAGAAGCTTTAATCTAGATGTACTTAAACTATCTGTAACAGATTTAATAAGTAGCTTACAAATATCCCTAAAAGAAGTTTAGGTATAAGTTGTGCCATTTAACCAAATTGTGCAAACAATCACAAATTTCTAAAGGATGTACAGCTATTATATCTTTCCCCAAATCTCAAGAAACAGGTAGGAACAAAGTATTGTCATTTTTGTGAAAGTTAAGGTTTCCAGAGTAGAGATGGCAAGGATGATTTTAAAATGTTGCATTACAGACTGCATTTGGCATTTTGCCATAACCATCATATTTACAGAAATTGCAGGTTGGTACAAGGTCTGTCTCAAATATTATACGACTAGGCTGCCTATTAAGTTACAATTGTACTCAGCTACAAATAAACTGGTGTGTCATAAAATATAAGGCAAAACATCTAATTACAAATGTGGGTCTGTCTGAACACAAACCTGATTAAATTGATTTTCATTTTATCAGAATACAGACTAGCAGAATAGAAGAAGCCTAAAATTACTCTAAGTTGGATGGAAATAGACAAAGTCTATAGAAATGTATGGACTCAATCTAAACAATTTTATAATATTTCTTATTTGAATAAGTTCCCTTCTTTACAACACAGTATAACTTCATTTGAACTTGGACTTAACATGAAAAGGAAAAACATTGAGAAGCTACATTATTTTTGTTACTAACTTCAGCAGTAATGGGATATCATCAGCTGACCAATTTTAAGTTAAAACAACAAAGTGAAAATCAAATTATAGAATATAAAACAAGTCATGCTTTTAAAAAATAAAATCAATCATCAAAGGTCTTTTTTTGTTTTTAAAATATATTCACAAGAACAAAAACTGATATTCTTGAAAATACCGTAGACAAGATTTTAATCAGTTTCGCTTCTTCCTCAGGGAGGAGTAAAATACGCAGCTCAGACAGTCTTTTTTTTAATCTCACACCACAAAATAAAACCACCTAGAAAATAAAGGATCAAGTCTCCCCATAGGCACGAATAAATAAATAAATGAATAAATAGATCAAATGCTGATGTTACTGGCATTTCCAGAATAGTTCTAGGAATATTTGAATTGAGGGGCTGAATTCTTTTATGAGTTGATGTAATTTAAAGGCTGTTACACTGCAGTTTGAGTACCTGTAGATTAAAATGCCTACACTCGTAATTGGAAAATATGTTTTTCCCATTTTGTTTCAAATTTCCATCAGTTCATTACTTCATCCTTTTTTTAGATTAGAAATAGCTAATCTTTATAAAACAAGAATAAAGTTCTTTAATATCAGTAAATGAGCAAATCAATGACTAGACATTAAAGTCTCTTATTATGTTTACCAAAATACGCCTATTATTCTCATTATATGTAAATTGATAGGCATTAGGTCTAATCAGTATTTTTATAATTCCGTGTCAATGACAGAGCATATATGTTGACATTTTTAAATAGGTTTGTGACATGCCATGTAAAATCATGTAAAAATACAATTGGATTATATTCCCTGCTTCCTGATTATTTTTGGCTGGACATTTACCCAAGAGGGGATGGTTAGCTTTGGGTGTTTTATTTGGAATATTTTCTTCCTCTCTCTCTATGCACATTAATCCTATTAAAATTATTTTACAGTGAGAGTCCTTTGTCTTTTTTTGCATAGCTAGCTGGATCCCTTTAGTGCATGTTCAGGGGTCCCTGGGTATTTGTAGTATTTGTTGGTCATGCACTAACAATTACGGAGAGTGAAGACTGGTAGATATTAACCTCTCTGTTAATGTATGAATTGGTAATCTGTTAACCTAGTGCTTCAAAATCTGTACATGTGGAGCTTCATACTTACATTATTTTTGTCACTCTCAAAATTCTTCTGATATTGAAAAAAATTTTGTAGGAAAATTATTACACTTCATATTTTTTCTTTGACTTGCTTTTGTTTACCAATGTGGCCAAATATGTTACTTGAATTTATTTGCTTTCATACATTTTGCTTCAAATTAATCTACATAAATTCTATGCAATTTTTCTTTTGTCACAAAGTTTTCATATTTATAATTTCTTATTTTCTAAGATATTAAACTGATTTTTCATCTCTGATACTGGCTATAATATACTAGTTTTCTTTAGTCTTTCATATTTTCCTCTGATATTCCTTCTTCTATTTAGATTACAATAGTTCTTTTGCTGTGAGTTCTATCACTTTTATCCTTTATGTAGTTTTGTTTTTAGTATTTTTCTAAGAAATAACTTTTTAGCACAGTAAAAGCAAAACTGCAACAAAAAAATTTTCTGATAATTATGCTGTTTAATTTTACATTTCATAAATATTCTTGTTTTCACTTTGGTTCATAATGAACTTGTTTTGTTGATGTTCCAAAAGAATAATGTAATTCTGTTTAAGATTCAAGTATCTAACTATTGCCCCAGTTTAATTATTTTTCCATTCACTCAGTCATGTTGTGGCTTATAAATTCTCATATATTCAAGGGTCAATATCAAATATCACACTGGTTTAATATCAGCTAGTCCACATTTCCTCTCCTTTCTCTACACAATAAACTGAGCAGGTCCTACCCATTTATTTTTCCAACCTACTTTGGCAGAAAAAGGTCTCCTTTTGCTTAGCTTATATTCTTTTTCTTTTTTTAAGATTTATTTATTTACTTATTTATTTACTTATTTATTTATTTGTTTATTTATACAAGAGCCGGAGTACAGTCCAGATGTGCGGGAGGGTGAGACGATTCACCAGAGACAGAGCAGGGAACAGAACAGGCAGACTGATGAAATACACTGCTGAAGGGAGCAGCGGGCGAGACAGGGGAGGTCTGCCGCAACATGTGGGACCCTCACTGGCTAGCTGGGATGGAACCGGTGCTGCAGAGGCTGCGAACAGCATTGCGCTCAACCGCCTGCGCCACCAGGGGAGGCCCTTAGCTTATATTCTTTTTTTTTATTTAAATATTTTATTTTATATAATTCTTACATCTTTTATTTATCTTTGGACAATGTATGCATTTTCATTTTGGTTATATTCCCCATACAATTACACACACCCCACTTATTTTGACACTAGTCCTTCCTTTTCCCGTCCCTCCATCCCCGCCCCCCATAGTGTGTCTCTGGTCTATAGTTGCTTGTTGATTTTGATTTTTACTTTGTATTGATTAGTCTTTTTTCTGGTCTCTTATTTAGGTTTTCTAAATTCCTGCTATGAGCGAGACCATCCGGTATTTTTCTTTTTCTTTCTGACTTATTTCACTGAGCATGATCCCTTCTAGCTCCATCCATGTTGCTGCAAACTGCATGTGTTTATCTTTCTTAAAGTGCATATATCAGATTCTGAGGTTTTTTTATTTATCAGAACTATTTTAAAATTCCACTCATAAGTGACTCACTATTATAACATAACTCTACCCGAATTAATTTCTAATTTAAACAAACTTCTAATCATATAAGTGGACTATTTTATAGATAAAAATGAAATTCTAATATTCATGTGAAATATAAATTAATATGACTCATATATTTACAAAAGCATGTTGTTTAGCACAGGGGTAAAAAAGTTAATTATAGAAAAATAACATTTTATAAAAATGCTCAAACTCTAACCTCATGTAGCAATAAATCATCTCAAGTAACTCAGTCTCTAATTATAAAAACCTCAGTGGTAAACTTAGCGAAGTGTATGGAATTAATTTGTGTAATTTTTACCTGACTTCAAATATATCACTTGAAAACAAGATTACATCAATTGAGGCACTTATTTTCTCTAAGGATAAATTAAAATTTCAGAGTGAAAATTACTATTTGAGATAAATTATCAGAGGAGGAGTCAGAGGTCTAGAATTTAAGTGACTTTCCCCAGGGCACAGCACTATTTAAGTGCTCAACAGGGAGTAGGAAGCAATCCCCTAAATCCAGGGGCAATTTCTATTGCACTTCCCAGGCCCTTTCTACTTGATCTTTTATATTACTTTTTTTTTTACTACTTTTACTGCAGTCATGCTGAGAATAAGTATTTTTTCCCACCAAGATAATTCAGATATAGGTGGTCAAAGAGGGGAGAAACATATGTGATTAAATGCCTCGGGTACTATGATAGCACTATTATAATTGCTTGCTAGATATTAAAACACTTTCCAGTGAAAAATAGAACCATTGGGAACTAGAAGGTCAATCTTAAAGAAGGCTGATGAATTCTCTTGAGGAATATACTAAAAAATCATCCCTCTGCACTCATATCAACAGCTTGAATTCCTTAAAAATATTTTTGCAGGTATTTGAATTGATCAGTTTTTATTAATTATAATTTCAACAACAGGAAATAATGAAAAGAAATCTAATACTCATGCTTTGAGAACATTTTGCAGTTTTTACAATTATGTTGTAAAATTATATGTAATGGTACAAGCAAAAATATTTTATAAAAACCTTAAATGAAACATAGTTATATAGTATGATTTTATTTTTCAAAAACATATGAATGTATGTATTTGTACATATCTATTGGTAAAAATAGAAACTATAGATTGTTAACCTTATTAGTTTCTGGGTATTTTCTTATTGAGTCCCTTTTTATTTTTTCTAAGGTCTATAATTAGCTTATATTTTCCAATCATAAAAATAATATTAAAAAAATTATAACTGACATTTTACCTTGATGGTGATTTGTATTTTAAACCTTGTAAAATATTAGTATCAATATTCATATATGCTATATATTCTAGAACTGATAAAAGATTTGCAAAATGATACTATCTTTGGTCTCACAACATAAACTAAAGCTTAACCAATTAATTAAAGCAGTAAGAAAAATAAATTTAGTCCATGTAGGGAAATTAAATCAAAATTGAGAGATAAGGTTTAACAGTACACATTTCAATGACTAAAAAGTAAAATGTCTTCTCTCACTCTATAAAAACTCTACATAACTTTACTTTTAATTAACTGAAATGGTGTAATTCGTTTTTGAAAATAAGATCCAAGGAATGCAAAAGCTAGGTTATAATAATCATCATAATAAACAGACCTTAAATCAATTAAAACTTTGATAAATAAATACAAAATAAATCAGAAAACTCCCTGCTCACACAAACTGCTAGGGAGTTAAATTCATATCCATGTATATTAACATAGTCCAGAAGTATTTCTCCTAAGAAAAGTAATTGCTTCCTTGTATAAATCTCATGTGATTTGGGGGATAATTAAATGAGGCAATGCATATAAATTGCTTATTGGAATATCTAGCACAAAAGTATTTGGCTCAATATATTAGGCTATCTCTAGTATTATCATTATCATTATTATCTCTGTATCAGCAGCCCCTGTACTTTTTTTATTGAAGCCTTAATAATCTTAGCTGTTTCACTGTTCAAATGAAACTTGTATGAGAAGTGAGTCATACAGATTGTGTCAAAATATGCATTATAAATTCCATTATTTTGCTTCTTAAATATCATTTATGTATATTTTACTTTTATTTTTCTGTCTATCTATAATAATTTGAGTTTAAGAGAAATCTAAAATGGAAACAGGAAAAGCTTATATTTCTATTCACATGAACTGAGCAGTTCTTAAAACAAGCAAGTTGAAATGATCTCAATGATTATCAATCATTTTAAGGACTCGATCTGGAACAAATTATTTGTTTTTATCTCTTATCTATACTTTTTATATATACTTTCATCTATACTTATCACAAACTCTCCTATCTAGCTTCCAATGACCCACATACCAATATAGCCCCCCCCCAAACTAAATAAGCTCTTACTATTGGTCCTCTCACTCTATGCAGATGTAGCCAAGACATCTTACTATAGCATTCACATTTTCTTGTATATACAATTTCTGCCTTGTAGTTATTTCAAAATATGTCCACAGATTATATAATCCTATTTCCATCACGAAGTGGAGCTGTATTCTCCTCCTTTTCAGTGTGGGTACTAATCATGGATTCAGTAATTGACTTCTGATGAATAAAATACAGTTGATGTAATAGCCATACTGTTTTATTTTATACTTAAATGTAAATTACTATATTTTCTTTTATTGTGTGTGTGTGTGTGTGTGTGTGTGTACATGCGAGGGTAATGCTTTTTTCCCAGATGGTATATTTTCTTTGATTATTTGTTTTTTGGTATTTATTTTGGAAGCAAAGAAATTTTTTCAAATTGTTTAAGTGAATACTTTATAAATAGTGGCTTTTACAAAATTCTAATACTTTTTTTTTTAATCTTGAGCTCCTACCAGAATTCAGCATCTCTATTTAATTTTTCCTCCTATTCCCACTTTTTGGGATAATGTATGACATTGACATTTTGTTTTCCTTTTTTCTATCCTTGTCACAACTTTGTTTCTCCTTAGGTTATAATTAAATATGTTCATTTCTTGATGACATTCCCTTAGTTGATATTTTGGTAATCACTTCTTGGTTAGATGAAACGCATCCTTTAGCACAATGCTCAAGGATGTTTCATGCTTGTATTATTACAGTATTACTGCAGATATAAAACTCATTTTCTAAAAAACAAAAAAAACTAATGAACTGAATTAAACAAACATTTAGAATCAACATTGGGATTTACTACATTAAGAGCATCACTAAACATCTAATTCCATCCTTCACTATACATTTGATTGCTTATACCTATTTTACTTTCTGCCTTTCTCCGTCTGTTCTGAGAAGGACTAATATGATTTATAGTCTAAAAAAATCAGTCACATTTCTTTAACTAACAATGAAGATGCAGCCAATAATTAACATTGCACCAAAGATAATGTAATAAATGGAAACAGATCTACTGAATTGAAAATCCTGAAATAAACCTGCACATATACGGACAGCTACTTTATGATAAAGGAGCTTGGATCATACAATGGAGAAAGGAAATCTCTTTTAAAATTATGTTGTAGGGCCTCCCCGGTGGCACAGAGATTGAGCGCTGGGTTGCGAGGCTGCCCGCCACTTCTGCGGCGCCGGTTCGATCCCTGGCTGCTCCCCGGTCACCAGAGGAGGGTCCCACATGGCGCACAGACCTCTCCTGCTGCCTGCTGCTCCCTTCAGCAGTGTACTTCGGTCCTTCTGCCTGCTCTGCTCCCCGCTCTGGCTCTGGTGAATTTTCTCACCCTCCCGCGCTTCTGACTGTACCCAGTGCTTGTATAAATAAAACATAAATAAATAAATAAATCTAAAAAATAAAAAAATAAAATAAAATTATGTTGTAAAAACTGGATTGCCACATGCAAAATATTGAAATTAGACCACTATGTTACACCACATAAAAATTAATTCAAAATGGTAAAGACTTGCATGTAAGACCGAAAGCCATAAAATACATCAAAGAAAACTTTATCAAAACACTCCATGACATTGCCCTTAGCATGTGTTGGGAACTTACTTCCAGTTACAAAAGAAACAAAGTAAAAAAATAAACAAATGAGAGTATATCAAACTAAAAAGCTTGTGCACAACAAAAGAAACTATCATTGAAATTACTGAATTAGTAAATTCAGTAATTACTGAATAGGAGAATATATTTCCATATCATATCTCTTACAAGGGGTGAATAGACAAGGTATGTAAATAAATCATATAACTCAACAACAAAAATAAATAACCCAGTCAAAAAAAGTTCAGAAGATCTGAATAGACATTTCTCAAAAAAACAAAGATAGATGATCAACAGGCACATGAAAAATAATTCATCATCACTTACCAGGGAAATGAAATCAAAACCACAGTGAGGTATCACATCTGTGAGACTGGCCCATTTCAAGAACACCACAAAAAATATGTGTCTGGGAGAATGTGAGAAACAAAGCAGACCTTGTTTGCTTGATTGGAATGTAGACCTGTCTAGTTTCCAAGGAAAAGAGTAAGGAGTTTTCTTGAAACACTAAAAATAGAACTACCAGGGCCTCCCTGGTGGCACAAGGGGTTAAGACGCAACTTATGAAGCTATCTGCAGTCACTGCAGCACGAGTTTGATCGCCGGCCAGGGAGCTACCCACATGGCATAGCAGACCTCTCTTGACTCGCCCGCTGCTCCCCTCAGCAGCGTATTTCAGTCAATCTGCCTGTGTTGTTCCTGCTCTGTCTGGTGAATCCTTTCACCCGCCCCCCCACACCTCTGGCCTGTACCCCAGCTCTTGTATGCATAAATAAATAAATCTTTTCTAAAAATAGAACTACCATATGATCCAGCAATTTCACTACTAGGTATTTATTGGGAGAATACAAAACTACCAATCCAAAAGATGGATGCACTCCCATGTTCAGTGCAGCACTATTTTTGTTAGCCAAGATATGAAAACAACCTATGTATTCAACCATGAATAATTTGATAAAGTGTGGTTATATATATGTATATCTATGCTGTAATACAACTCAGCTATTTTTTTAAAAAAAGATAAATACAGGATAATTTCATTCACATGTGGGTATAAAGGAACAAAGTAAAGGAACAGATGAAACCAAATTAGAACAAATCCTTGGATTCTGACTGCAGAACTGAGATTACCAGAGGGGAAGAGAACATGGGAGCAAAAGGTGGAGAACCAATGGACTGTGTTGAATGAAAGGTTTTCGGTACTATGGTAGTGTGGCCATGCATTCGAACCTGTATTCCTAAAGCATATAGTATGTTGTAAGCCATCATTATGTCAAAAAGTAATAATAACTGCACTGAAGAAATGACAGAGTTATTTATACAACTTACAAGACATATCCAAGATATGTAGACTGATAATTGCAAAAAGCTAAAGAAAGAGTTAAATAAATAAATGTTGAGACATACCCTCAACATGGTAAAGACACCAAATTTTTAATGCAACTCCTATCAATAGCCTAACGAGGATTTTTGTGACACGGACAATAGTCTAAGTTGGGATCAAGACATATATATACACACAAGACATTATATATATATATATTTATATTTATATATATACACACACATATAAAAATAGAGAGAGAGAGAGCACTGACTGTATCTAATATTAAAGCTTACTATTTACAGTATAAAATACGGTGTGGTATTGTTAGATGGACAGAAATATAGACCAGTGGAACAAAATAGAGTACTCATAAATGCTCTCAAACAGATAAACAATATTACATAAGCAGTTCAATAGTGGAAAAAAAAACATAAAAAAATAAAAATCTCATACACCTTATGCAAAAATTAACAAGAAAGACATCTTGGAATTAAATAGAAAATTACAAAATTTCAAAAAAACACAAGAATGCTGAGATCTAGCCTATGCAAAACATTCTTGAACTTATACCAAAAGCATGATCCATAAAAGGATAAAATGATTGAGTCTATCATCAAATTTAAAATGGATTGTGACCATGCCATACCCAAAGGGGTTGATCCTGTACCTCCAAATCATACACAATGTTGTAAACCAATGTTTCCTCAATTAAAAAGATAATAAAAAGAAAATGTGCATGCTGATGTGAAAAGGAAGAAAAGACAAGCTTCAAATGGGAAAAATATGTGTGCAAAGCACATAATCAGTAAAGATCTAGCTTCTAGGTTTTACTAAAAGCTCTTAAAACTCGGGCCTCCCCAGTGGCACAGCGGGTTGAGCGCAGCACTGTGAAGCTGTCCACAGCCTCTGCAGCGTGGGTTGGATTCCCGGCCGGAAAGTGAGATACCCACGTGGCACAGCAAATCTCTCTTGCCTCGCCCGCTGCTCCCCTCAGCAGTGTCTTTGGTCCGTCTGCCTGTTCTGTCTCTGGTGAATTCTCTCACCCTCCAGCACCTCTGGCCTGTACCCCAGTTCTTCTATAAATAAATAAATCTTTAAAAAAAAAAAAGCTCTCAAAACTCAACATTAAAAACTATTCCAATTATAAAATAAACCAAAGAACATGAAGGGAGAATTTCACTAAAACAGATGCTTGGTAAGCAAACAAGAAAATGAAAAGGTTGTCAACATCAGCAGCTCTCAGGTAAACACAAACTAAAACAGCCACAAGACATCACTATACATCACCTGGAATGTTTTAAAAAATATTGAAAACCCCAAATGCCAGAGAGAATGTGGAGAAAATGGATTACTCACATATCACTTTTGGAAATGTAAAAATATATATCCAGTGTGGGAAATAATTTCTAAGTCTCTTATAAAATCAAAGCTGTAATTACCATATGATACAGCAGTTGTGCTCTTGGGCATTTATCCCAGAAAAATGAAGCCATGTTCACCAAAATCCTATACAACAATGTACATAAGAGCTTTATTTGTAACTGAAAAACTGGAAACAGTTCAGATTTCTGTCAACAGGTGAACAAGCTGGTTTTTAAGCAAACTGTGATGCATGTGTAGCATGGAATAGTATTCAAAAACTTTAAAAAATGAATGTATAAAATAACAAGGATGAGCCTTGAGAACCATGCAAAAGGTATCATAACGTATCGTTCCATTTAGACAGTATTTTTGCAATGGCACCATCTGAGTAACGAAATCAAAATAGGAACAGGGGGAGGGTGTGATTAGAGTATCACCTTAAGAGGGTAGGTATGGCCATAAAGGGAAGCATGAGGAGTTACTGTGGTGATGGGACTCTTCAGTATCTTGATTGTGGATATATGAACTTACATAAGATAAAACTGTATAGGTTTTACACATAAACACATATGTATATACACATGCACACATGTGACTACAAGTAAAACTGGAAAAATATGAGTAAGTACAACATGTCAATGTCAATATCTTATGATATTATGTCCAGAAATAATTGATCTATTTACAAAGTTACCCAGGTAAAACACTCTTTAATAAATAAGGAAATGCAGCATTACATATTATCTTAATGATATTTGTAAATATTCATTTTGAGCACTCAGTGAAATTCTCCCATTAAAATTTCACAACTGCACAAATTTTGACTACCGTGAGCTACAGACAGTAAATGATTGATTGATCTTTGTGACCAACTATTTTATTTTCACACTTTATTATAAACGTTTTGTTTTGTTTGTAATTCTTAAAATAAATGTATGTATGTTTGATGGAGTAATTTTGCATTATAACATTATGTAAGATTCAGGTATGCATCATTAAAAATGAACATGTATAATATACAAGTCGTATATATACATATATACATATATATATGTTAATGAAGAGATTTTGGGGCCTGAGTCTGCCTCTTGGTCAGTACAGTAGGACCCCAAATCCACAAAATGGCTGCTGTCAACTTCTGAGCATGTAGTTGGAATAATGTATAATTCACTCATTGCTTCCATGACAATATTTTTTTTTACTTATAAGCTCAAGAAAATATGCCTAGACATTTATCTACCACATCAAAGGAGTAGTAAAAAGCAATGCCATGTTTTTGGGCAATCACAGAGTTAGGACCATAAGTATTTGAACATTTTAGAGTTGATTATGCCAATAGTATTACCATCCGAACTACCTACTGATTTGAACTCTGAAAAGGACACATAGGCCTTAAAATGAAAGTGGGTAAATTATAAGCTTAATAAAGTGGCTTTTCAAATTATAAATTTTATCAAAGTGGTCTCCACTGGAGCAGAGAACATATGCCTTTCTACTGAAAATACAACTATTCACTGAAAGACACCAAAAGAAACAAAAGCAGCACTTTGTTTCCTCCTCAAAAGAATAACAATGCACATTCTTTATCTTGCCTCAAGACACATGAATTCCTTCTGTGTATCATCATTCAGTCTAAATAAATACTTACTGTCATCAATCAACAAGACTTCACACTGTTTCGCTACATAGACTACACAACAAATTGTTGCTTGGGATACACAGTTACATACTTGATCATACAATAGAAATTCAGATAAGGATTATCTCCACACAGGTCCTTAAAGAAGCACAGAATTCACACACAACCCCAATGTGCCTATTCCTACCTCTCACTGTAACTTCTCTCATGTCACTTCTAGGGTCTTATAAAGAAATTAGTTCTGATATGTTGACTGACTGAGGATGAATAAAACTGATGCTAGTTACATGTGTTTCTGCACAGAATGTTGGTGACAGCCAAAAAGCTATATAGGGGCCATCTCAGACCCATTCAGTAGTGGCTTACAGGATAATGGAGAAGACAAATTATTACAGAGAATTTAGCTGCATTTTATGGTCTACTTTGTATAGAAAATTGAGTGCCTAAAGATTTTTAGACACTTAGCTGTACTTATAGTCGGGATTTTCCAACTATATTTATTTATAAGGTCATCCCACCTTCAAAAATTGTAGATGAGGGCCTCCCGGGTGGCACAAGTGGCTGAGAGCCACACTGTGAAGCTGTCTGCAGCCTCTGTAGCGTGGGTTCGATCCCAGCCGGCCGGGGAGAAACCCACATGGTGCAGCAGACCTCTCCTGTCTTGCCCTCTGCTCCCCTCAGCAGTGTATTTCAGTGGATCTGCCTGTTCTGTTCCTCACTCTGTCTCTGGTGAATCCTCTCACCCGCCCACGCATCTGGCCTGTACCCCAGTTCTTGTATAAATAAATAAATCTTTAAAAAATACTTTAGAAGAAATTAAAACTACGAATGTATTGAATTGATACTGTATATTGGATTAAAGGCAAGGCTACAATGATGATGAGATCTGGCTTCTCTTATTTTTATCAAACCAGCAACTATTTTTAATCTCTACCTTTACAGAAAACATAAAATTATGTTGAATTTCAGCAATTTTATTTAGGATATGTGCAAATAATATAGCATTTTAAAATAATTGCCTTTACTTGAATCATTAAAGGAACATTGAATTATTAAAGGAACATCATTTATATCTCAAGTATGCTTAATTATTGATATTACATAGAGCATAATGAAAAAAAAAGCACAAAAATGAATAAAATCAGATAATGAATGTTGACAAAGGTATGATTTTGCCTGATAATACTATTTAAAAGATTATTGGAGAACAATTATTGTCAAAAGGTCATCTAATACAACAAAAAAATTCATTAACTGTTTACTCCACTTCAGTATCATCCAGTCTTGCCAATACTAAAAAACAATTTTAATACCAAAGAACATTCTTTCAATTTTCAATGTGAAAAGACAATTATATTTTCTTATTAAACTTTAGTGTTAAGACAGAATTATTCATAGTATATTATTATAAAGCACCTTGAGGCATCTCTGACATACAAGCAACGGGATAAACTTATTTTGTTGCTTCTGGCTTCTCTCTTATATTCCCATAGAAGCAAATAAAAAGCTTTCAAATTGCTTGTTCTTCAGAATCCATTCAGTCTATTTTCATAAATCACATGTAAGAGGCCAGACACTTTTAAACTGATGAAGGAAAATCCTTTCTAGGTTTGCATAGGGCCTAGGAAAAAGGCAATCTATTTGTCCCCTAAGTGAACAATTGTTTTATTCCTGTCACATAATTCTGCTCTTATACTCATGATATGCAATAAGCTGCAGACTTAAACATAGGTTTCAATCACTGACATGCATACCAATAGACTCATATTCAGGTTCTACATTTGGCCAAGAAAAAAACTCAACTGAACACAAAGAAAAAAGAAAATCTCTGAGTCTATGAAGGAGAGCACAGCTGTTAATTGGGCAAGTTTGGAGATAGAATTTCTGATGCCCATCTGTCCCCACCACCAACTACTTGCATTAGCTCAGAAGGTTTTTTTTTTTTTTCTTTTTGTCCCCACTCTACAAAATACAATGGGAAAACCAAACAGAATTCTAATACTCACATCTGTCTTCAGTTGTTAATATAATATCCATTATCTTATTCAACCCTCACAACAACTCCTTGAGGCAGGAAGCTATTATTTTACTTACTCTACTAAAGAGTAGATTAAGGCTGAAAGGATATATGATTTGCCCAAGCTAATGAAATTAGTTTGTAGTAAGGACAGATGATCAACAGTAATGTTGAACATCAGAAGTAATAAAATCACCAGTAATGTTTTAAATTAAATATATTAAGGAATATACCTAAAGTTTAAGTATAATGTATTATGTTTCAATAATAAATTTTACAAACTTAGATAAGATATAATAAATTCCTAATATTCATAAAATAAACAGTCCTTTTTCTTTTATCATATGTTCATCATAACAATTATTTTATTACTGGTTAATATGTTGAGTAGTTTCATACTTTTTCTTTTTTTCCTGTAATTACTTAAACTCCTTGACAAGATAATGGTTATCTGTTCATTATAAAGTTGATAGATTTTACCTCTTGTGTCTTGTACCATGAGTAATATAGTTCCCGAATTTTAAAGCAATAATAAAATATTAAATTGTATTTGTTACTTCTCTTAGAAGTTAATATGTAAAAGAGGTAATAAATAAAATAAAAAGCATAAAATTTGAATAATCCAAGTATAAAACTTTAACTAACAGCTATGTTAAGAATTTTATAAACATAAGAAATGTACATCAATACTAAGCCCCAATGGAAGTTTTAAAACATTTACCACATAATAATTATAAAAAAGTCTAATTTTTCCCCTAAGAATCAGTAGCACATAAAACATTTCCATTTATAACACAATGACATAGAAATTGATATTTTTTTAAACATGGAAATGAATACTGAGTATTTACATACTAAATAAAGTCAATCTTATCAACTAATGATAGAAAGAAATATAAAAAAGTAGAAACAAATAGAAAAGACTACAGAAATTATAGGGAACAAATAATATATATATATAACATTTATAAAATAAAAAATGGGCTTTTGGAAAAGGTCATTGAGAAAAATATCTAGGGATATTGGCCAAGAAGGAAGTAGGGAAATGAATGAAAGTATTTAGCACAATAACTATTTAAATTAATAATTACATTACAAAATAGTATGCCTATCTATGCTAATTAGTTTTCTAATATAAACAAAATGGAGGCTTTTTTTTTTTTTTGGTGGGACCCTCTCCTGCAACTGGGGAACGAACCAGCACCCAGAGGCTGTGGGCAGCCTCGCAGCTCACCACTCAACCACTGCACCACCAGGGGAGGCCCACTGGAGGCATTTTTAAGAACTATACTGAAATTCCACTCCTAGGTATTTACCCAAAGGACACAGAAACATCAATTCCAAAGAGCACCCGCACCCCTATGTTTATAGCAGCACTATTTACAATTGCTAAGCTTTTTTTTTTTTTTTTTACTTTTTTTTTTTTTTTTTTTTTTTTTTTATAGAGGCATGCTTTATTTATTTGTTTGCTGGTTTGTTTGTTTGTTTTGTTTATACATGCACTGGGTACAGTCAGAAGCGCGGGAGGGCGAGAGAATTCACCAGAGCCAGAGCGGGGAGCAGAGCAGGCAGAAGGACCGAAGCACACTGCTGAGGGGAGCAGCGGGCGGCAGGAGAGGTCTGCGCGCCATGTGGGACCCTCCTCTGGTGGCCGGGGAGCAGCCGGGGATCGAACCGGCGCCGCAGAGGCCGCGCGCAGCTTCGCAACCCAGCGCTCAACCGCTGCGCCACCGGGGAGGCCCTACAATTGCTAAGCTTTGGAAACAACCCAAATGCCCAAAAATAGATGACTGGATCAAGAAGATGAGGTACATATACACCATGGAATATTACTCAGCATTCAAAAAAGATAAACACATGCAATTTGCAGCAACATGGATGGCGCTGGAAGGGATCATGCTCAGCGAAATAAGCCAGAAAGAAAAAGAAAAATACTGGATGGTCTCACTCATAGCAGGAATCTAGAAAACTTAAATAAGGGACCAGGAAAATGAATAACTATAAGAAAGAAAAAAATCAAAATCAACAAACAATTATGAACCAGAGACACTCTATGGGGGGTGGGGG
Organism: Talpa occidentalis; assembly: GCF_014898055.3. Taxonomy (NCBI): domain Eukaryota; kingdom Metazoa; phylum Chordata; class Mammalia; order Eulipotyphla; family Talpidae; genus Talpa; species Talpa occidentalis. The sequence continues at coordinate 99,841,650 of NW_023605194.1, read as the reverse complement.
GCAGGGAAGGGAGGGATTGGGGTCAAAATAAGGGGGTCACAATTGTATGGGGAATATAAAAATAAAATTTATAATAAAAAAAGAAATATACTACAATTGGGCAAAGAGGAATTAAAAAACTAGAATAGACAGATGTACCCTAAAGAATCTGAAATGGACGAGAAAAACCCCTTTGCTATTTTTTTATACAAATTTGACACATGTACCTATGGTAGATAAAATCATGTCTACTCCAAAGATGTCCAAGACCTAATATCCCCTCAACCTGTGAATTTGTTACTTTATATCTCAAAAGACAATTAAGTTTGATAATCAACTCACTTTTTGGTAAAGACTTCTGATTACCAGGTAGAATCCATAAAATTAAATGGGCCTGCCAAAGTGGAAGATGAGGCAGAAGAATCCATCACACACATAACAGTGGAAGGAGCATAAGAGATTCTTCTGCGTATGAGGGTCTTGGCCTACCTTTGCTGACTTTGAAGTTGGAGAAATAAGGTCATAAGTGAAGGCAAGTAGGAAGTCTCTAGCCCTTATCACCATTCAGGAAACTGGAACAGCCATCCTATAATATAAGAAACTTTTATCCACAAACCATCTAAATGAGTGAGAGGAGGTATACGTCCCTAGAACCTCCATAAAGAGCAGCAGTCCTGAATAAATCTTGACGTTAGCCCCAGGGTCCGACTTCTAAATTTTAGAATTCTAAATTATCACTGTTGTTTCACTAAGTTTGTGATAATACTTTACAATATCAATAGTTAACATTATATGAGCATATTTCAGCCTTTATTTCTTGTTTCTCCTCAAAATGCTGTCCTCTAACTATCTTAATTTAGTGGTATTTTCAAAGGTACTGCATACATAATGAATTTTAAGTTCGGACACTTTAAAATTTTCTTTAAGATTCTCTTCCTAATGACTCCTACATAATTGTCAGATCTAAAAGAACTCTTCTCTGTGAAAACTTAAACTCCCTTCTCTACAAATATACTGCTTCTTTTCTCTATTCTGGTAAAAATTATAAGACTTTGAGTCAGTAGGAAAAAGGTCATATCTTATTTAACTTCAAAATTCTGGCCTGGAATTTTGCAAATAAAAAGAAGTAACAAATAATTGTCTTATAAATTAATGGCACATTGGTATCCACAGACTTCATAAACTAGGGAGTCAGTCAGCATACAAAACAGGAAATAAATTTCAGGGTACATAGACACTGAGAGAAACATAGAAATAAAGCTTTGGAAACATTTTATATCTATCTCTTGGGGGGGGGAAACAGTAAAAAAGGATAATGCTTGGATGTGCATTTTCCCCTGTGGAAATTGTCTTTCTGTTGATCCATGCTTCAGTCAATTCACTTTGACTAATAGCCTACTACATCAATAGTGACATATCACTAAACTCTGGTGCACATTTTGGACCAGAGGAAACATCTTTGAAATTATTTCCAGGATTGCCTGACTGCCTACATGGCCTCATCTTTTAAATATTTTATTTTTGGTGTCTGCACAAATGTTATCTATCTCTGAAAGAAAATTCTCAAGGGTAAATACTGGGTCTATATTTGATTTACCTCTCAATGCTTTATATATATATATATATATATATATATATATATATATATATATATAAACAGAGTGTAACAGAGTGTTCTCATTCTTGTATACATTCAAATGATTTCAATCTTTTTAAAAAATAATTTAAAATGAAATAAACATGATTTCACCCCTCACTACATGATTTCACCCCTCACTAGATTTTTCTTCATTAGCCAAACGAGTCAATCTGCCTCTTGCCATGCTGTGCATGGACAAACAACCATTGTTTGATACTCAGTATACTCCAGATGGCTTTCCAATTGTGAAACCTGAAACCAGAAGTGCAGGGTTGAGCTTATCTCTTGCTTACACCTGATTCTGGGATGCTGAGATATTCAAATGACTGAGTGTTGGACAAGTTCACCTCAATACATATCATGTGTTCTACACTTGACAATTTCATATCAGTCATTGAAAATATGATCTTGGTTGGTATAAGGAAAAAATCAATGTTAAGCTGAAAATAATCTTAGTTTCTCCAAGTAATGTTTCCCTGATAAGTCATAAAGAGTTTTTTAAAATGCTTGTTTGCATGAGTTTGATAAATCACTAAAAAATGAATTGACAAAAAAAATCTATTTTTAATGTCAAATGTGCAAAAACGAATTGAAAACAAAGTACTATTGATTTGAAATTAAACTGCCCATCTTAAACAATTTATTACATTAAAAAAGGCATTATATTTTAGAACAATCCAAAACAGTTTTCTAGATACACGCTCAGAATTGGTCAACCTTTGACATTTTTAAAAATTTTATTCCTTCCATATTTAATTAGAGGTCCTTTATTAACAGAAAATAAATTATTGAAGCAACATAAGAATTAAAAATGAACAAGGACAGATCACTTAAATAACCATTAGATTTCTATCATCTGTTTATGAGAATACTTAGCATACTATTTAAGTCTAGAAACTACAACCTATGGGGAAAGAAAGAAGTGGAATTAGGAGGTCATGATAATGTGGTGAGATTTAAAAACAAACAGGAGAATCATACCTAGAAGACTGATTCTAATTTCTGTGCTGACATTTCCTAAGTGTAACTATGGTGAATGCACTTGAGAAGAGAAATCCTATGTTGTTATTTTATACTCATTACAAAATAAAAATTCCATAAAATGTTTAAATTTTGATGAAAAAATTCTTCTATAAAGTATTATAGTCAACTTTTGATGTGAATATTCTGGTATAGTTTCTTGTTAACATATCAATATATCCTTTTCCATCTACAATGTGAAATATGATAACACCCTTTTATTCATTTCATAGTAGCATTAAAAGTGAAATTTCTAAGGAAAATGCATTTAATTATCATGTTCTAACTTGTGATCCGTTAGACTTCTTGCCTCACCATCATTGAATATATTAGTCTTACATTTAGAATTATTGACATTTTTAGTCTTGTATTTAAGTAGATTGAAAGTCTTATCTTCCAACCAAGAGCATATGATTTAAACTTAGTGTAATGCCATTTGACTTTTATATTGAAATTCATATTAAACCACATTTATATAGAGTGGGAAAGAAATATTGTGTATGTCAACTGGATACTGTTTTATTAATTCCCATTCATTTAAAATGTCAAAAGTAAAGGAAGCAGCTAAAGTACAAAGCTAAGTGCAAGAACCTAGAGAGGTATGATGTGATATTATTTAGAAAAAAGTTTTATTATATAAATCTCTAAGTTTCTGCCATGATTTTAAAACCTTTGTTATAAAATTTATAATGCTTTAATTCCTTTAATTCTTAGACAATAAAGTTAAAGAACTAAAATCATTTTCCAACAATAAAATACTATATTTAATTTGAAACATACCACCTTTCATACTATAAAAATTGTATATATATATATATCTCCAATAATATGTGTGTATGCACAAACACCTCCCTCACATATACACACATACAAATCCAAAAACAACACTGACCTCATGTTTTTTGTCACTTATAGAATCTGTTTTTCTATTCCTTGTTATGACAACCTCAGATCTGAGACCCTTTTCTGATTCCTGAATTTCTTACTGAAATTCAAGATTGAGAGGTAAAATGTTACTATTTGCTGATTGTGCTGTATAATTTTTTATGTTGCTGTAGTTTGTTTCTTATATAGTTTTTTTAACATTTTTTATTTAAATTTTATTTTTATATTCCCCATACAATTACAACCCCCTTAGTTTGACCCCAATCCCTCCTTTCCCCAACCCCACCCCCCATAGAGTGTCTCTGGTTCATAGTTGTTTGTTGATTTTGATATTTTCTTTCTTATAGTTATTATTTTTCCTTGTCCCTTATTTAAGTTTTTTTTTTAAATATATTTGATAATACAAAGAGGAAGGGCACAAAAAAAAGGCCCCATGTGCATGTGTCTACATCCAGATTTATAGAATATCAGCATTTGTTGTATCAGAGTACCTTTGTGAGAACAGAAATATAAAAGAAACTGTTGAAGACCTGTAATACTCCATAACACAATTATTCTCACCAATCTTCATTCTCAATCACAAACTCTAACAGAAGATGGTGTGTCTTTTCATATCCCTGTAGTTTAGATTTATATTATACATGCATGGGTTCAACAACAGAATCTGCCAATATTAGTGTGATTTTAAAGTTTATGTATATATTGTCTCTGTGATTTTTATGCTGCACTTGCTCTTTGTTATTGAAATAACACTGCATTATCACATTAATGTTTCAGGTGTTCATCACTGAGAATTAATTTGTATATACTAACATTAAGTTAGCCCTTTGGTATATGTGTAATACACAGGTTTATTCTTTGTCACTATAGTTTTTTTAATATTTCTATATATTTAAGCTATGTGTATATATTTTATATTATGTATGTAGTCACATAAATTATTCTGTTTAATCATATAAATATACAATTGCTATAATTTTTCATGATTACAAATAGCTCTGCAATAAACAACAGGTTGATTTTATATGTGAATGTATGGAAAGGAATTACTAGTAAGTTGACAGGATAGAAAATATGCCCATCTTTATTTTTACCAGATATTTTTGAATATTCTCAAAGGTGATTGCACCAACAGTAAATATTTCTGTAGCTATTTTCTCATCACCACTTGATATTGGCAGACTTTACACATTCCCCAAGCTGTTGCATGTGAAATTATATCTTATTCTTTTTTTTAAGATTTAATTTATGCATACAAGAACTGGGGTACAGGCCAGAGGTGTGGGAGGTGAGAGGATTCACCAGAGACAGAGTGGGGAACAGAACAGGCAGCCTGACCGAAATGCACTGCTAAAGGGAGCAGTGGGCGAGTCAGGAGAGGTCCACTGCACCATGTGGCTATCTCCCTGGCCGGGGATTGAACTCATGCTGCAGTGGCTGCGGACAACCTCATAAGTTGCTTACTAACCCCTTGCACCAACAGGGAGGCCCTATCTTACTGTTTTTAATGTTCACTTTAGTGATTTTCAAAAGGTAAACATATGTTCTCATATTATTTAGTCATGTATGAGAATTGATTTTTAATAAAATTTACCCATTTTCCATTCAGCTGTTCTTTCTTATTCATTTGTTGGGGGGTTTTAAACCCCACTTTTCTTTTTGAGAAGGTTTAATGCTAGGGATTGGTGATGAATACGTAATTGACCAGCTGCCCACAAGTTACCATGTAACTTGAATTATCCATCATGAACAACTATATCTTTTTCACCAAACCATAAATTTGGGCAACTCTAGCATACCCTTCTTAAATGAAGATGAAATAAATGAGAATCTCATCAAGTATGACCTGAGTAAGCCACAAGACCAACTGACACAGATGTAATTCAATACATAAGAAATGGATCCCAGTCAAAAATTTACCACACTTTAGATTTATGTGATATCTCACAATACAAATCTAGTAAATGGAAGAGTTTAAACTTAAAAACAGGCTTGTCTCACTGAAAAAACCTGTATTACCAGATATACCAAAACTATTATGTCAATATAAACATAAGCTTAGCGCTCAGACTATTATTTTGATGTCCTCATAACTTACAATCCATCTTCTCATTTCAACCTTTTCCAAATAATCATTTTGATAGTCATGTTCAGTTAAAAAAATACATTAACATTTGGGTTATATTAAGTAATAATTTTTGCAATACCATAACATTCTTAAAGTGGCAATCTTGATACCTCTCTCAGCCAGCTATTAGGTATATGTCTGCATGTTTACACATACATTTTTGTTTTCCTATTTAGAAAGTAACCATGATAAAATTTCTAAGTCATTAGTTATATGAGTATGTCTAAATTTACATGTTTCATGTTTCAAAAGCTGTTTCTTAGTACAGCATTCTCTGGCTCAAATTACTTTTGTTTTCATGTTTATAATTGTTTCTAATCAATTACAGAAAGACCTTTAATTTTATTGTTAGGTGTTTGTTTTATATTTGTTCCTTTGAGGGTTCACTGATGATAACATTTGTTCTTTATTTTAATTTTAAACTTTTTTTTTTTAAAGATTCATTTATTTATTTATTTATACAAGCACTGGGTACAGTCAGAAGCGTGGGAGGGTGAGAGAATTCACAAGAGCCAGAGCTGGGAGCAGAGCAGGCAGAAGGACCGAAGTACACTGCTGAGGGGAGCAGCAGGTGGCAGGAGAGGTCTGCGCACCACGTGGGACCCTCCTCTGGTGGCCGGGGAGCAGCCGGGGATGGAACCAGTGCTGCAGAGGCTGCGGGCAGCTTCGCAACCCAGTGCTCACCGCTGCGCCACCAGGGAGACCCAATTTTAAACATTTTTAAGGAAAAGTTATGTATATTTTTCCATTTATTTTTGCTATAATGTGGTAACATTTTTTCTATTATCTACTTTTTATTTCTATTTTTCACTATCAGTTTTACATTTTTCTGTCATGTAGTTCTTTCATTTGTAACCATATTATCTTTTTATCTCACAAAATTATCTTTACCTTACATTTTTCTTGTAACTTCCAGCCTTTTTTTGAATTAAAAGTATTTTTTGTTTTTGTTTTTGCTTTCAGCTTCCATTCTGTATCATTTCCAGTTATATTTTTCAATGGACACAATACCACTGTGTCTTCAGGATGACACACTGATCCTACTTCTCCAGTAATTTTTCCATAACTCACATGCTTAGAACAATCTACATAAAATCAGTGTTTCAACAGAAAAGATAAGTAGAAAATCACACATCCTTGTACTCATTATCTATCTACCTGAGTGATTTTTTAATTCACTTCTTAGATCTACAGTTTGATGAGTCAATTCCCATTAACCAGTAGTCATTTATCAAGCACCATCTAATTTTACTGAGATGGAATTTTTGCATCTTCACAATACTTGGATTTTTTCAGAGTGAAGTAATAGATATCCAGTGGAACAAAAAACAAGCATAATTTTATGACTACACATGCATTTTGCATTTATACCTTTCTACATCATTTTACTTAGATGGAGAGAATGTGAAGAATTAAATACAAAGCATTTTACTCTTACTAGTCTCTAAATACTATTTAGTGCATGATTGCTTTTTTTTGCAAAATTCTAGGTCATCCTAGTGAATTTTTGAGGCAGAGAGAGAAGTGAGAACCCTCAAATTTGTAGCCAGCTATATGGGTTCTTAAGAACCCCCAAACTTAAAGCTTTTGTCTAAATGAGGGCATCTTCTTAACGAATACACCCTTAACTCCTACAGTTGAACTCCAAGTAGTGACCTAAATCATTGCAAATTTCTAAAATTGCTTTGGTTGATACTTATTTGACAAAGCTATTAGAATATATGCTGAGGGCCTCCCCGGTGGCGCAGCGGTTGAGCTTTGGGTTGCGAAGCTGACCGCGGCCTCTGCAGCGCCTGTTCTGATCCCTGGCTGCTCCCCGGCCACCGGAGGAGGGTCCCGCATGGCGCGCGGACCTCTCCTGCTGCCCGCTGCTCCCCTCAGCAATGTCCTTCGGTCCTTCTGCCTGCTCTGCTCCCTGCTCTGGCTCTGGTGAATTCTCTCACCCTCCGGCGCTTCTGACTCTACCCAGTGTTTGAATAAATAAATAAATAAATAAATAAATAAATAAATAAATAAATATCTTTTAAAAAAAAGAATATATGCTGAGCATATTTTTCCCATGTAACTATTAGAAATTCAAAAAAAAATTCTCTATTTTTTTTAGAGATTTATTTATTTATTTAAACAAGCACTGGGTACAGTCAGAAGCTCGGGAGGGCGAGATGAATCACCAGAGAGAGCGGGGAACAGAACAGGCAGACTGATGAAATACACTGCTGAGGGGAGCAGCGGGCAGGGCAGGAGAGGTCTGTCGCACCATGTGGAACCCTCGCTGGTGGCCGGGGATCGAACCAGCGCTCCAGAGGCTGCGGGCAGCTTCGCAACCCAGCACTCAACCCCTGCACCACCGGGAAGGCCCTTTCCTTTCTATTTTTAAGCATATTCATATGCCCTAAAAATGTTGATTGTGAGTGCAACAATCAATGAATAAATTATAATAATTACAAGAAATTTTGTAATTTACATTACATGACATTTTTCTATGTTCAATGCTTTCAATGTTGATAAGTAGACAACAGACACTTAAATCAACCTTCATTTGACTTTCAAGATCTGTTTATATGAATAAATTGCATTATAATGTACAGGAGCTCTTGTTTTGATTGATTCATTGGTTTCTGTGTGATGTATTCCATATTGTATTGATATTACCTATGTGCCTTTTATTTCCATAATCAATATTGACCTTTCTTTGGGATAGGATTTCAATTCAGTACCCTTATCACAAGAATTCGAAAGCAAGAGAACTTTCTAAAATACTATTCTTTCAGCAAATTGATTGAAATCATTGAAATCGTGGTGGTTAAGGTCACGCATGGTGGTCAATCATGGTGGTTAAGGTCTACTGATGGACTCAAAGTACAATTTGAAAAATGTGTTATGATCTGATGATATAAAAAGCTTTTGCATGAAGAGGATGGTCAGAAACTACTACTTGTCAGAAAAACAAGGTTTACATCACAGTATAACTGCTAATGGATTCCTGTTTGAGAATTGTAGAAAATAAGTAGATAATAAAAATGAAATAAGGGGGAAAATGTCTGTTTAAAGCTATGTAAAACAAGGTACGATTGTACAATTGTGAAACAAGTACTTCTGAAGCTAAGCCTAAGAGCATGTTTTATCAAAAAGAGATGTATTCTGCAGTTTGCCAGCTGTAGTGTGAAATAGCTTTGGAACCACCACCAGCTCAAGGCATTTCTGGGACCGCACAGGGAACAGCAGCTACAGCAGCAGCTACAGCAGCAAGATATCATGGGCCTCAGCAAGCGGCGCCAGCACCTGTCAAAGTCTGCACTTCCTAACACAGTATCAGCAGCAGCTGACAGTGTAATGGAAATGATGCTAGGGAAATAAACACTCGGGATGGCTTCAGTTCTGCCAGGTAAAACACTTCAGTACCACTGAAGAATGGGAAAACCACCAGGTAGCTGCAGAATAGCATCTAGCTGAATAATTGTACTTGTAAAATACAAATAGGACAGCTCCTGAGGCCTCCATAAAAATAGTAATAAAGAAATATTTGAGGGGAAATATAAAGAATTCTAAGACTGTCCATGAAAAGGTGCAGGCAAATGCTCATGTGTTCCCTGGTGATGTTGCTAATGTAAGCCACAGACCCACAGACGGCTGAGATCTGGGGAAATGAAGATTATATATAGGTAACACTTTTTAAATTATATTTTTGTTACTGATAGTAAACTTATAATTGCAAAAGAATGGATGGCCTATTAAACAAAATATACTTAAGTAGTTCAATAATTTTCTGAGTAGCTGTTATTGCTGACTCATAAATGTTGACATAAATTTTGAAAAGTATAACTGGAAATATTTTAAAAGTTACATTATTGAGATGAAGCAAAAATGTATCCATTACTGTAAAATCTTAGCATTGCCCCAGAAAAATGATGAATAATTTATCTGCAGTAAATCCAACAATTTTCTATAATGTATATAAAGTACTATTTTATGAAAATATCTTTCCTTTCAAAGAGAAAATAATTCCTTTGCCTTTTCATGAAACACAGATGTTTTCAAGACACAGTACTGAAAAAACTTGTCAAAGAACTTGTCTTTGATATATGTAGGCCCCAGGCTATGAGTGATTTTTTTTTTACCCAAAGTTTTGTTTATTCAATTTATTCAATTTGTCAAGCTCAGAAACGTATGTTCCCATAGAATCAATGTTATATAAAGCTTTCGAATCCTCCGTACAGGAAAACTCTTCTGCCCAACTTTCATAATTCTTGAGAAAGTTCATTTTAAGCCATGGCAAGATTAATGTGGAAAAAGGAGAAAAATAACCACCATATTGGCTTCCTTAATTAATCAACCACCATAGTGCTAGCCTCTGATACTCTATCACATCCCCTTATTCAGCAACCTTTGCATCTTTATTTTAACTTCTCATATCCTCCCAAATGCAGATATATCTGAGCCCTGTTTCAAGATCCAGAGATGCTAGTACTCTGGATCTCTAACTTATAATACACTGGTAAGTGCAGAAGAAAAGGAAAAGAGAAATTTTTCAAGATTGCTTTAAGAGTGAAAATGAAGTATGGAGGTGAGAGAATGTATATCTGCCATCTCATGGTGTAACTTTTAATAGACTATTTAATCAACAAAAGTGTGCTAAAGGCTAGTATAGAGAACCTCCTGGGAATACATGAGTGAATCCAGTTCTGAAAACATGGAATTGACAGACTAATGAGAGAGATTTTAAAATCATACAAAATTAAAGTAAAATATAAAACAGATTTAAAAACTAATTAGAAAAAATGCATAGTGCTATGGGTACATATTTGGGGACTACAAGAAAAATTGCTTGTTCATCACAAGTTGAGGACTGTAGGAGGAAAATAAATTAATTATACAAGTCATGGAAACAACCTACGTACCTAAGGACAGATGAGTGGAATAGGAAGATTTGGTATAGACACACTGTGAAATACTAGATAGGTGATAAAAAGAAATGGTGAAATCTTGCTATTTACAAAGGCAGGAAAAGAACTGTTGGGCATTACTAAGTGAAATAAATCAGAAGGAAAAATACAAACACCAGATGATTTCACACATGTGCGGAATATAGAGAAACAAAACAAAGGAACAGAAAATACCAAATCAAAACAAACCCTAAAAATCTGATTACAGAACTAAGATCAACAAAAGGGGATGGTGAAGATGGGGTTAAAAGTGATTCTACTTGTCCAAGAATAAAGCAGAAATTTTCTGAAAGTAAGAACCTGAGTATTAGCCACTTGGTTATAGACAGGGTGCAGAATACACAGTCAAAAACTAGAAAAATGAGGGCCTCCCCTGGGGGCACAGTGGTTGAGCGCTGGGCTACGAAGCTGCCCGCAGTCTCTGAAGCACCGGTTCAATGCCCAGCCGTCGGGCAAGGGTCCCACATGGCACACAAACCTCTCCTGATGCGCCCACTGCTCCCCTCAGCAGCGTATTTCTTCAGTCTACCTGTTCTGCTCCCCGATCTGACTCTGGTGAGTTCTCTCACCCTCCCACACTTCTGACTGTACCCAGTGCTTGTATAAATAAATCTAGAAAAAAAAAAACTAGAAAAATTAAATGACACAGCTGTAATATCAGATCCCCTGTACCATAAATGCATAAAGTGACAGTTAAAATAACTCATTATCAATCTGTGACTCAGATATAATTAACCTGGGGGCATGTAGCACTCAGATACTCAATCCTGCTGGACAATCTTTAATCTTTAGTTATTGAACTCAATTATGCTTCTAAATTTTCAAAGTAGAAACCACAATTTTTGCCTGATATTTTCTGCTGTAATTATCCTTATAATTAAATAGTTGTAGTCTAATATAGAGATAGTTATGTAATTCAAATAAATAGAATAGTTAAATTTAAAAATAATCTGTGCATGTTATAATTTGTCTAATATTTTTAATATATAACATATAAAACAAATATCTTAGATAAGCATTTACTTTGAAATTCATAATCACTGTTACTTTTCTAATTTCAATCTAAGATATTGGAGAGAATTTTTCTAGATTTTAACACGGTGTTATAGGTAAGAGAATTAACAATTCACTATATTATTTTTTTTATTTTCAAAATGTGCTATTTCTAACCATGGTTGTTAAGCTTCTAAGTATGCTCCAGTTGTCAAAGTAAATCCTCAGGGGTTTATTGTGGAAGGCACAGAAGTTTGAGGTGGGAAGCACACAGGGTGTACAGGAACTCATCACAGCTTCAGTTGAATCCAGAATAGAATAAAATGATATAGGTCAGAAACCAATAGCATATACTATAGCCTATGCCTTGCATAACTAAAATTGACTCCCATTCCACGTGAAACTCAATCTAACACTTCTTGAGAAGGTCAAAATGGCCATGTAATAGTCATAACTTTAGGTTCTATGGAAATCATGCTGTGTGAACTGGTAGAATCATAGCATTCTTAGGGTCAAGACATCTAATCCAACAGAGCCCAAAAGTGGAAACACAAATTTCTACAAACTGTGTTTGAAAATAATGATGAGAGAAGCCAATCCTTTTTTCAGTCCTTGGTTACTGGACTCATATTCTAAGTATTTTGGGACACAGTAGTTACATAAAATATTTGTTTAATGGTATACACCATATCTGAAAATATACCCCAATACTCTACAAGGTGTCCTTCCATGGTTGGTGTCTTATTTATAAGTTTAAGACAATATTCCAATTGTATCACTGGTCTGTAATTTCAGGATAATATAGAATAAAATAAGACAAGTCTATACCAGTGTCTTAGCACTAGTCTCTTTTGCTAATGGGTGTAGGCATACATTAGTCTAGTTAACATGGGACACAATGATCTCTTACACCCACTATCAGATCCACCACCATACTGTTCCTGCAAATTTCTTGCATACAAGCTTTTATTCTTGTACCTTTTAAGACTAATTTTACTATCAAGTCAATTTTTGTCCTGACATCCTTATGCTCAAAATGCATGACTGAGATTATGGATCAAGATTCTTATTGATGGAAGGATTTAACTTTGTCACAGAACCACCTCTAATTTTGACTGTGGCATTACAGAAGTTTGTTTTATTGGTCAAACTAGCTATATAGTTCATTCATCTCTTGAATCAGACCTAGATAATTATTCTATGCAAGCTGCTCACAAGGAATCAGTTCCCCAAATTCCCTGACACATAGCAGTGCATTTAAGAGATCTGTCTGTGCAACAAAGAGAGATGATATAGACACTTCTTTAGTCCTTTCACTCAAGAGTACACTCCACATTTGACTGGCTCCAATTGCCAAGGTACCAGTCCCTAAATAAATGTACAGCTGCTACACCACTCAAACATATGATCTGGCGAGTCTGACACCAAGTTCACAAAGGTCAGTTCTGGTCCCATAATCATTACTGTCCCATAGAGGCATTCACTATCTATTGGAACCTAGAGCATGCTAGAAACTGCTGGTTTCTTCTGGTTTAATGCTATTCTGGTTTAATGCCTTCAGAATATATGTGCCTATCAGATCAAATGACTAAGCTGATGAACAGCTTCCAACAGAGCTGCGTCTCATGCAAAGCATTACCTTTATTGGGGCCTACTGAATATTGGCAGCCTGTGAATTGCCTAATAAATGCGTTAGACCTATATTGTGCTCTAAAACCCAAAAACACCTACAAAGCATTGTACTTCTTATTTGTTGTAGGACAAATAAAATATAACAATTTCTCTTTTCATTGGAGAAGATGTCCTGGCATCTCCAGATAATAGCATCTCTTAAAAAAAATCACCAATGTGACCTGTCCCCAAATCATTGCAGGATTCATTTTCTATTCTTTGTTGCACAAGAATCGTGCCAGGGAAGTGAAGTATTTACTTATTCTTATTCATCAGACATTCCTATTCATCCTATTCACCCTTTATGTGTTTCATCAATAGAATTGACTAATACAATCTAAGGAACATCAAGGGGTCCAAATTTTCTTTAGATCAATTTTTAAATGTGCAAGAAAGTTATCATAGCTCTGGAACAAGATACTGACTGTGTACTGGTTTGGATCCTGTTTCCTTATGGAGATTGAAAACAGCATACAGCCAGATCATTAACTCTATATACCAATTTCCAGTACTGATTAAATCTTTTCTAATAAAGATGTCATATCCACCACAGCAGCCACCCTTGAGACTACTATCTCATTATGTTTAGACAGTCCATTGTCTTTTGTCAACATCCATCTGCTTTGCTGTGGTCTCATTGGTGAATTAAAAAAATATGATGAGGGCCAGTAGCACTGCATGCATTAAGAACCTAAAATCTCTACCATTCCACATGGGTTGTGGCACTGAATCAGATTTACTCTCTCTGCTAGGTAGAGGGGAACATTTCAGAGACTTCCAGCTAACTTTTCTTAATATAGTGAATCTCATAATCTGTGCCGGAGAACCATTGTGACAGTTCTGCCAGCCACTAATTATATTCATCTAGAGAAAGAGCCACAGATTTGGTCTGCAGAAATATAAGCCTCCCCAGGAAACACTTGTAGCTTCATCCATTTATCATCTGACCTTATAATGGCCATGCTTAGTAGGGAGATGCCATAGTAGGAGGAATCATGATGATATTTTGTGTCAACCAAACGCCACACAGCTTTCAAAAAATCTGGGTTTCCTTTTTCCTTTAATCACCACTCATTAAAAAAAAAAGATCCTTTTGGGGAATAATTTGGTTGATATTTATCTTAAATACTCATTGTGGCATTGAAGAGCCTTTCCTAAAAAGAAATCTGATCTTGTTTTTTAATTAATGAGTCCTAGGTCTGACAACCAGTTATATTTTGGAAACCATCTGATACAGTATGAGTTTACAGTATAGCAGCTGGCTTCAATATTTGGTCACTAAATCTTGATAGTTTGGGTTTATAAATTAAGTAACGTCTTTGTTGGCTGCCACTCAATTCTGGCCTGGCAATGCCATGGTCTATTAATAATCACTTCAGATCCCCACAGGTAAGTAAACTCATCTTACTCCTGAGGGTTTAGTGCCACCACTTAGTCTCTGCTCTTTCAGAAGAGCGCCCTTCCCCCCATGTATTACACTATCAAGTCAAGTTCTAGAGCAGCAGCTCCTATCATCTGTCCTGCCTCCAGGGGATAGGTGCAGATATTCAATAGCTCAAAGGTTCATTGAAAGGCATCAAACAAAATAATTTTCGCATTACATTTTCCCATGTCTCCTTCCTAAACACACACATTAGAAGGAAGTCAGATAGCATATACAATTGTCTATTCTTTGGTCATAGCATTTACCCTTACTGGAGAATTTTCTTTATGTTCTATAGCCCTTCACTCCACAGCTTGGATTTCAGTGGAGAAGTTGCCCTTACTTGCAGTTTCTCTTAGAAATTGGAATGGAATTCAAAGATATTTTTAAAAAGACCTTGAAAACTTTATATTCTATATGGGGACTGCAATTTCTATTGAGTTCTGTTAAGTTCAGAAACTGAACTTTAGGATTTGATTAATTTTCTGCTAGTATACTCAATTATGAATTGCATATTTCATGATCTGTAACCCATCATTAGGATGTATGTACTTAATAATTCCATGATTATTGGACTAATATATCTATGACATGTTAAAGTCATTGTAGAGAAGGAAACCAAAATCCTAGCTAGGTAACCCCTTGCCTGATGAATAAATTCTAATTTCTGAATAATAACTATCTAATACATTGAAAAATTAGTCATAGTGCCAATGTGTTTAATCCTAAGGAGATGCATGATTCACAGGATAGTCTACTACCTCACCAGTTGCTACAAATGTCACCTCAATGGAAGAAATTATAAGATATGTGCTATGCATGAGCAATGGAGGAAAAAACACACAAACCAAAAAACAAGTTGGCTCATAGGCATAATTTCCTACACAATGAATGACATGCAGTCAAAGTGATGGCAGAGTTCTAAAGAATATGGAAATAACTAAATTGAGGGCTATGAAACAGAAAATATTTCTCTGACAGGAGACAGCTATGTAAATAGTCTCAGACAAACATTTTAGTGGCCTACAGCAGTAAAAGTCCACTTCTCACTCATACTAACCTTTCCATTATCAGTTAACCCGCATGTGAACATGGAAGAGACTAATCCTCACAGTTATCCTAATCTTGGGACTCAGGGTATTGTCAGGTCTCTGAACACTGTACTCAGTAGGGCACAGAAGAAGACAATATATCTGTCAAGGCACAAACTGCTCTCACTTCTTCTTGGAACTGATATTTACATTTAATTGATCAAAGGCGGTGACATGACTAAGCCTGATTTCAGAGTGCAAGAGAAACAAACACCTTCATAGAATAGAGAAGGTGGTACTAATGCTTAGTAATACAATCTGTCACAGTGGACACTGGAACGTAGTTCATTATTGCCTGGGAGCCAGTGTCATGGTTTGCCTACATATGAGGGTTGCATTAGTTGGTGTGGCCAATCACTGCGTTTGAAAATGTTTTTCTTGCAAGTATAAGTTAGAAAGATGTGAACATCAGTAAATGAACATTATTGGACCGCTTTCCTTCAGCTCAAAGTCTGTTGCCTCTGAGAAAAATGACTAAACATTGGATTTGCATCAGTTTTTATCTAAAATAAGTCACAGAGGCAACATGGTTCTCTGAATAAATCAAGATGTTATTGATCATGTATAAATTCAACTAAAAAAATAAAAACATGGTAGAGCAGCTACAGTGAAGGATTAGAAAAGTAAATGCAGAAACAAAAAAAGATATGAGATAATCTATTTAAAATAAAATATTATTGGGCTTCCCTGGTGGCGCAGGCAGTTGAATGCAATGCTCTGAAGCTACCCTCAGTCACAATGGCATAGGTTTGAACCCGGCCAGCTGGGGAGATACCCACATGACACGGCAGACCTCTTCTGTAGTGCCTGCTGCTCCCCTCAACAGTGTATTTCAGTCAGTCTGCTTGTTCTGTTTCCCACTCTTTCTCTGGTGAATCCTCTCACCCTCCTATGCATCTGGCCTGTACCCCTGTTCCTGTATAAATAAAATTTAAAAATCTTTAAAAAAATAAAATATTATTAAAGATAAACAAGAAGAGGATCAAAAACAATATCAGTGAACTTGGAATTCTGAGCTGAATAAAAAGTCAAAAATATTCTGATTTGTAATTTATGAAAATAAATCAGAATATACCTTTTTCAATATTTACTTCTTTCTTCATAGGCAGATTTCAGAAAAAGCTAAGTCCTTTTTCTAGTATAAAAGTAACAATATTAAAACTTATTTCCTGCTTTATATCCTCCCATAGGAAGGCATGGCTGTCAGGATATTTAATAAATTCTGACCATTTAACCATGAGCTAGTTAGACCTGACATCAGATCCACCCATCACCTAGTAGAAGAATAAAGCTTTACTTGAACACCTAAACATCAAGGAATTTGAGCTACTATGAAGCAGGTCCCTGGAGATGAATCCTTCTGTCTTAGGATAAGAAGGAGGAAGAGTGTACTTAAGATACTAGTAAGACAATTCCTCTGTGGTGATGACACCAGAACATCTGTAATTACTACTGGAGACAGTAAGGTTATAAATTGTTGGACATATGAAGTAGGCAGATTCTTATATAAACTATCAATAAAAAGTATCCATAAAGTCATGTAATTTCTACTGAAAAGGGGGGGTATATTTTGTTTAATAATAGAATATTGAATTGAATAAAATTCCCCTTTCATATTATAATTAAAACTCTCAAGTCAGTCCTAGATGGCTATTCACAAAGAGATAAGATATTACTTTAGGGGAAAAAATTCTCATTTCTATTTAGTTATTCTTCTCTGTTTATTTGAATCAAGGAATACTCTGTTATTTTACATTGTTTGTGTTATCTATGAAATAATAGCAAAGCAATAGAATCCAGAAGGCAATTTTTTAAACTTAATTTAAAATTGTGATGGGATCAGAAATAATAGTGTTAACAGTAATAACACGATAAAACAAAACAGTATGTTAGCCAGAAACGTCTCCAGCTACTGTCTCAAGCTACTGTCTCATGCCCTTCTTCGAAGGGCATGACAAATACACCATTTTTTTTAGATATGGAAGATAAGGGGAGATAGCCCCACTTTAATTCTAGGGTGAAAGCATTTCCTGGACATAATTTGGTCTTGTCCATGTATCTTTGTTGCAAACGATGATGGAAAGGTGAACATCTATCACTGTCAGTTTCCCTAGTAGCTTCAACATTCACAGACCAGTACAATCTACACAGTGGGGGATGCCCAAAATGTCAAAAAAAAGTTTCAGGTGTTTTGCTACCAAAAAGCATGCTCAGTTTCTAAAACAGCCATATTTCTTACATTTTGAATAAAACTGATTTCCTAATAATTGTACATTATTCTCTTTAATCACTTTGTTGTGGACAACTATAACTAAATTAGTTCAAAACAGTTTAGAAATTAGTTCTTTTTATGTATTTGTAGGAAAATATAGTACATATAGATTTTTATGCTGTATATAAATATAATATGAATATAATAGTTTTTATGCTGCAAACTCAGAATATTTTATTGTAAAATACAGTTAATTTCACAAATATAATAAGAATAATGGAAAACTGAGTGTTAATTTCCTCTTAAAAATTCCAGAAACTTAAATGTATATTATAGGATACCCTTGTCTTTTCATGTCTCACAAAGCAATCTCAAGAAAGAACCACTTCACTTAGATTACTTGCTCTTTATAATGAATGACAATTGAGAGACAGTTGCTTTCTAGATAATGCACATCTTATCTAACTTAATTTCAAAAAAATAAATTGCTTCATGTTTATGAAGCACCTTTGATCTAAAGAGATCAAAATGTTTTAGGACTTATATCTCATGAAATTTTATAACACTCTTTATATTAGGGAGATAGTAATTATGACTTTATGCATTTCACAGTTGAAGAATATGAAATATAGAAAATATAAGTATAAAAGCTTGACTTAGCATAATAAATATCAATTTAAGACTGGGGAGAGAGAAGGAAGTAAGGTTTTCTCTATTACTGACCTTTCTTTAATCAAATGATTTTAGAGAATGACTTTCCTCACATTAACTAATAAAATCCTGAGATATGTAATGAACCCATAGAAGTTAATTTTTTTTGTAAAGTGATAGTGATGCTTAGCTGATACACAATTCTTGAATAGGTATATAATTTAGTGAACAGATAAATGTTAAGATGAATGCTTATTCCCAGTATTAGGGCTGACTTAAATCATAAGAAATGTAATTTCTGAAATTTCTAATCACCTTCTTCCCAAACATAAGAACTAAAACCAGGTGTATTTTTCCATCCCCTGCTGTTATTCCTATGCAACAATGGTTGAAGCTGAGGTACCAAACTCAAGTGTCTGAATAGAGTAGGTCACAATTGACACAGCACCATGACATTAATATGAAAAAACCATTACAGCAACCTAATTACTACCTTTTTTAGTGTTAGGAAAATGAATGAAGAAAAAAATGTTCTCATGAGTTAAAAAGGATATTTTTATATCTTCAGGTTTGAGTTTGTCACCATATAGGCAGTCATCTACCACCATTTGATTGAAATGACCACTGGAAATGATTCTGAACTGTTTCCTCTGACTGTATAAGGACATTTATATTTTCATCTTTAGTGCTACACAAAAGACTATATTACTACACACATAAATTAATTTCTAAAATAATAAAAAACCCCAACACATAGGTAAAGGGAGTATGTATATACTGTAATCACTTTCTCATATTTTAATGTTATATATAATTTTAAATTAATAAATAGCTTGCTTTACTTCTCTTATATTGTGTTTGGATATATCAAGATGCATGTCCATTCTAGAAAACTAATTCAATTTATTTATTGTCATTTTTAAGATTAAAACTTTTCTTATAGAGTATTTTTGACTGATATATACTGGAGACAAAGAATATATTATTACAGTATTACGCAGATCCAAGTTAAAAAATATTATTCTAGTAATTTTTAAGCTTATCATAATGGAATTTTGCATTTAATAGAGGCATTTTGTACTTCAACATTACCTCCTTATCCATGCCTCAATCTGATGTCATCAAATAGGTACCGGTCAATAGGCAGAGAGAAGGAGACAGCAGGAGAGGGGAGGTATGTGTAAATCATAAAATGGATAATTAACCCCTGAATTAATCCAAAATTGACAGCTGTGAAGAAATGATAATACCTTGTTATAGTCATCGACACTAAATACTTTAAGTTCAAGAAATAATTTAGGTTTCTTTTTTGCATAATATTTCAGAAAGAACTATTCAAACACACTAGAGGCAGTGTTTGATGTAAGTAAAATATTCATATCTATTCATTTGTGACTTAATAATTGTACACTCTTTAATACTGTAATTAGGAAAGAAGCAATTCAACTCCTATACTTAAAAGACTCAAATTCTGTTACCAGACACAGCATGAATTTCTGATTTTACTTCTTTGAGGGAAGTTTTTCATTTATTTAAATTGTAGCTTTGGCATTCTGCCCACTAGAAAATCAAGGGAAATTTCAGAAAGAAATTTAAATTACTTTGATCAAAATTGCACAAAAGTAGAAAATGAAAAAAAAGAATGAAAATGTATCAGGGTGTTCATCCATTTTAAAGTTTAACAATCTAAAATCATACACTGTAACCACTGTACATTCTTTTGTATATAGAATGGATGTACAATACAGTGGTTTATTAGGATTTTTCAAGCTGGGGAACTTTTTCTTTTTACAACAATTAAGTTGATAAAGTCCAGGTTCAATAACTTTTCACCTCCTTATATTTATGTATCTGTCAAGTAACTCAGCTATAATACATTAACAACATGGAAGAAAAATGGGTTACAAAATTGAACATAATGGACAAGAATTTCCTAGATCACTCTACAGCATGGACTTTAAAAGTTAATAAACATTTAATAGAGCAATAATTTTTGAATACTGATAAATTCTATTCTTCTCCATTGATTCTATTCTGTTACAATTATTAGAGCTGTATTCTACAAGGAGTTGTCAAAAGTTATCAGACAACTCAAATGATAAATAACTGGTTTATAAGTTAAGAAAAGAAATATTTACATGTAATTAAAATGATATACAAATTACAGGATCATTTTTATCACATCGTCCCAAGCCTCCATCTGACCCTTATCTAAGCGAAACAAGAGAAACAAACAAAAGTACTAAAAATATTTGTAAGCTGGGTGACCTGATGGATAACGATGGTGTGAAGGAAAATCTGGAAGCAAGCAGCATCACTGAGTTGTTAGGGAAAGGAAAATATGCTTACAAATTGCTCTGATTTTTATGTGGAACTCAGGAGCATGTAAAAGAACAGTGACATTAAGATAACAAGGGTAAACCTATTTTGTTATTTTATAGTATCTTATTTTATTGTATTTGTTCACATTTCTCAACTTTTCTCATATATTTAAATCTGGGCTGGGACAGCTCCAAGCAAGGGGTGCTATTACCAGGCACAGATGGAATATGAGATATAATGCAAAAGATGTGCTTATCTTATGCCTCCACCCAAAAAAAAAGCAAAAGTAGATATTCTTCCACTATTGATGAATAGATCAAGGAATAGTATACAAGGTGAGATGCTATGTTCCTGATTCCACTGGCAAACTCAAAATCCCAATAGAAAAGAGAGAAAACTGAGAAAGGCCTTTTCTAAATTTCTATTTACAAATCTAGGTGGAAATGTTTCCAAGTTTCAAACATTCCAACATGGGGCATGAGTTACCTAGAAACGTCAGTGATGTGGATTAGGTAAGGTCTCTAGAGACTCCATGGTGCTGATACAGAGGCAAACAAAGAACAGACACAATTTTACTTACTTTGACTTCAGTAACATTTGGTTGCCTGGATAAGTGATAGAACTGCTTAGGTAACGGGTCCCAGAGAACATTAGCACAACAGAATAGACATAATCATGTAAGCCTTGTCCCCAGGTGCCTTACATACAGTTGTTTTATGGCATAAGAATAAAAACAGACACAACATATAGACTAAGTTGGTTGGAAAGGGATTAATTATAGTTAGAGGAGGAATTTACTTGCTAAGCATAACCCCTGTTCTATACTATCCTTCTCCATGTTTCCCATACAGTCCACCAGAATAAGTAAACAATATAAGCAGCATATGCTAATAAACAATGGACTGGGATTTCCAACAAGACATGGAAGATTAGCAATGTGTATTTATCTTCTCTCTCCTAAGACTTCCTTAATGTGACAATATAAAATTTAAAAGATATAAAACTACAAGTTCAAATAAAATAAGAGATGATTTTGGTGGATAGGAGATGTTAACAATGTTTTGTAGAATAGAAAGGAGACAGAAGGTATTACTAAGATAGAGAAGAAAAGAGATAAGTTATAGATTTAAATGAAAATACCAAATGAGACACAAGAATTTCAGATACTAGGCTTTGTAGAATTTGACCTGAGGTGTCTCACTCTCAGGCTTGAAAATGGTAATTTATTAATTTATTCTCTATACAAATGGAATAATATATGTTCCTTTTTGAGGCACATCAGAAATAGCAGATGGAAGATGTGTGTTCTGGAGTGAAAAAGGAATTAACTGATTGGATTTTTGCACATTTACAATAATGAAAACCAGTAGTCTTCCTTCTAACTCACAGTTCTTACATTTCAAGACCAAAATGGACCTTCTGATTCTATTCTAGTCAACTACAATGTCCTGGACTTTCCAGAGCCCTATTACCATACTGGCAACTAGGCAGAGTGAAAACTATTACTCTGAAACTGAGAGCAATAACAAATCAGCTTGGGACTGAAAATGTTAAAGTCAGTGGTGCTGTTAATTAGATTGGTATACAGGCATGGACAGAGTCACTGCAAAGTTAACAGGAAACTTATTTTTTTCCCAAGATCATGTTATACTTCGAAAAAAAATAATAACCCTGTTCTTTGAGGCAAACTTCTTCCTTGCCAGTGACTTACCCAGTTCTGAATCATGACTCCTGAACATAGATCAGATATCCTCAGGGTAAACTGCCCTCACCTAGTATCTACTATCAATTCCCACTTCCCAAGGCCTCTTCAGAATCACTCAGTCTAAGACTATATTTTGTCTAGAAAATCCCACCCTATTCCATCTCACTGAAGAGCATACTGGTTACTTCTGGCGGTCCCTTCCTTATAGAAAACATATGCCTCACTGTGTTGAACTGCTAATTTAGTCCTTAGCTGTCTTTAACTCTTTAATAGTGATAATTAAGTATGCATTAATTTACTGGATCTATTTGCATTATAGTTTATATTTGTTAATAAATGCCATTAAAACTTTACAAAATCAGTTAATTCAGTTTATACCTATGATGAATACATGCTTTTAAATGTTTATATAGTTTATATAAGCTTCAAAATTACTTAAATTCGAGGGGGGCGGAGCAACATGGCGGCGAGGAGACGCTGCGAGTAAGATCTCCCATTAAAAAAAGTGAATAGGGAGGAAAAGCGGCAGGTCCCAGTGAGAACTGGGACACGGAAGATAAACAGGTGACGCCAGCAAACTGCCCGAAGAAGAAAGTGGCCATAAAAGAGGACTAGAAGGGAGGGAAGCGCAGAACCCTGCTCCCCTCCCCCGCCCACAGAGGCGGCACTCTCCGACCGGCAGAGAGGAGGAAACAACAAACCAAAACGGCCCACAAGAACAAACGACGCAGCAAGCGGGACTGGGAGTGGAAAGGAACTATTGCAGCCACCACACCCCGTGAACGGGAGCTGAGGCGAACCCTGCAGGATCCACCGCGGCAGTGAGCAAACGGCTCCGGGCGCCATTAGAGAAGAACAAAGACCCCGGGAGATGCTCACACAGCCCAGGCTGCCGGTAAGCTGGCGCGGAGAGCGGCTCGCTCGGGGAGCTTGAAAAGCAAGTGCAGACCTGGATCGCGGCTGCCCAGGTCCCGCGCCTGCGACCTAGGGTTGCGGGGAGACGACCTAGGCTTGCGGGGAGACGACCTAGGCTTGCGGGGAGACGCGCGGAGGTCCTCACTGAGGTGAAGGTCCCTCCCTGAGTGAGCAGGAACCAGGCGCCCAGGCACTGGAGCGGTGCAAAAGGCGCCATTCCCGCGCCACTGAACTGGGCTACAGCCCGCGTCCTGGACCTGAGGGCTTTGAACTGAGACCCGGGGCACGAAAATTCGGGGCGTGGTTTCTCCACGACGGTGGGGCACAAGGCAGACATAGCACCCCAAAGCTGTTGAGGTGTACCCTACCATTCCTGCTCTGTTCTCTGTCCCACGGGGTGGGGGGAGGCGAAAAACAGCCCCCCAAGGACAATAGGAGAGATCTCTGGCGCCACCTAGCGACCAGGAAAAAAAAAAGTCACTAACACCCTATAAAACAGGACATTTCTTAAGACTGCTTCAAAAGGGCAGAAGGTTTCTGGAGGACCCAGTGGCCAGCCGGGAAGTTATTCCACGCCAGGCCCCTTCCGACCAGCAGTCTGAGCCCACAGAGGGAGCAGGCACCCACGTCCGGGGCAGACCGGGTGCGCAGAAGAGTGTGCCTGAAACCGGAGGCGCAGGGACTGCATCCCGCTTCGCCATTTGAGAACAGGGACATTTCTTCAGTAAAAACTGCCTAAATCCAGCAGAAAGCTCCCCCAGAAGACAGAGATGGCTCCTGGAAGAGCCAGAGGGGAGCGGAGAAGTTCACCCAAGATGTCAGTCAGTCCGAGCAACACAGTGTCCCAACGCATACGACAAATTAGAAAACAGACAGTAGGGAGTAGAAGAACCACACGCAACCTAAAAACTCCTCAGGAAAGAAGCACAACACAAAAAGAAAACCACTCCCCAGATTGCAACGACAGCAACTTGGAAGAACTTTTGAGCCTTCCAGAAAGAGAATTTAAAATTGCCATGATTAAAAAAGTGATAGATCAGAAGAAGGAAATTGAGTCCCTAAAGAGGGAAGTAAGAGAAATGCAGGAGATCAAAGAATTAATGGAGGAACTAAAGAACTCTGGGAAAAGCAATGAAAGCAGAATAGATGAAATGGAAGAACGAATAAGTAATCTTGAAGACACAGAAATAAAAAGAACCAAAACAGAAAAGGAAAGAGAAGTACGAAGGAAAAAGAATGAAGAAAGACTTCGGGAACTATCTGACTCCATGAGGAAAGGAAATATAAGAGTTATAGGAATTCCAGAAGGAGAGGAGAGAGATGTAGGAACAGAGAAAATATTCATGGATATAATTGAAGAGAACTTCCCAAATGAGAAGAAGGAGCTGAAAATTGATATACAAGAAGCAAGAAGAACACCAAACTTCCACGACGAAAGGAAAAACACAGCAAGACACATAATAGTAAAGCTCCCAAGAATCCAGGACAAGAAAAAATAATGAAGCTGACAAGAGGGAAGAAACAGATAACATTCAAAGGAAAACCAATCAGGCTGACATCAGACTTCTCTGAAGAAACACTACGGGCAAGGAGAGAGTGGAGGGACATAGTCAACAGACTCCAAGAAAACAGATGCCAACCAAGAATACTCTATCCCGCAAAGCTCTCTTTCCTCCATGAAGAAAGAATATGGACCTTCCCAGACAAAGAGAAACTCCGGAATTTCATTGCGACTAAACCCCCACTCCAAAAAATACTACAAGGAATCCTAAAGCCAGAACCTCAGAGGGACGAATAACAACGAAAGAAGACCAAAAAAAAAAAAAAAAGTTATTAAAAGAATAAATAAATAAAATCAAAGGAAAGACAAACATAATGGCAAATACAGATGCTAACATATCAATATTAACTCTAAATGTAAATGGACTAAACTCTTCAATAAAAAGACACAGAGTTGCAGCCTGGATTAAGAAACAAAACCCAACCTTTTGCTGTCTCCAGGAAACACATTTAGCTACAAAAGATAAAAATAGGCTCAAAGTCAAAGGATGGAAAACAATCCTGCAAGCAAATGGGCCAAAAAAGAAAGCAGGAACAGCTATACTTATATCAGATAAAACAGACTTCAAACTCAAAAAAATAAAAAGAGACCCCAATGGTCACTACATTATGATTAAGGGGACAATACTTCAAGAAGAAATAACACTCATTAACATATACTCACCAAACGAAAGAGCACCAAAATATATCAGACAACTGTTGTCCTCTCTGAAAACAGACATCAGAGAAAACACATATGTAGTGGGAGACTTCAACACACCACTATCAACAATGGATAGATCAACAAGACAAAAAATAAGTAAAGAAACTAAAGCTCTAAATAAGGACCTAGAGCATTTGGGCTTAACAGACATCTATAGAACACTAAACCAAAAAAAACGGAGTACACATTTTTCTCAAGCGCACATGGATCATTCTCCAGGATCGATCACATACTGGGGCACAAGACAAACATCAACAGATACACCAAGATTGAAATCATACCAACCATCTTTTCTGACCACGAAGGCATCAAACTAGAAATAAATCATAAAAAGAAGGCAAGGAACTATCCTACCTCATGGAGATTAAAAGCCACACTACTGGAAGACCACTGGACTAACGAGGAGATCAAAGAAGAAATTAAAAAATTCTTTGAATTGAATGACAAGGAGGACACCAATATCCTAAATGTATGGGATGCAGCAAAAGCAGTAATAAGAGGAAAATATATAGCAATAGAAGCTCACATCAAAAAACAAGAAAGAACTCAAAGAAACAACCTAATCTCGAAGCTCAAAGATCTAGAAAAAGAACAACAAAAAAACCCCAGAACCAGTAGAAGAAAAGAAATAATAAAAACCAAAGCAGAAATAAATGAAATTGAAACTAAAAAAACAATCCAAAAGATCAATGAAACCAAGAGCTGGTTCTTTGAAAAAATAAATAAAATAGACAAACCCCTAGCCAGGCTCACAAAGGAAAAAAGGGAGAAAGCACAAATACACAGAATCATAAATGAAAGAGGAGAAATCACAACGGACACAGCAGAAATCAAAAGAATAATCAGTAACTACTATGAACAGTTATATGGAAACAAGTTCAACAATCTAGAGGAGATGGACAAATTCCTACAACTCTACAATCACCCAAAGCTAGATAAAGAAGAAATAGAACACCTAAACAGACCAATTACAAGGAGCGAAATTGAAATGGTAATTAAAAACCTCCCCAAAAACAAAAGCCCAGGACCTGATGGATTTACAAATGAATTCTACCAAACATTCAGAGACGAATTAGTGCCTATCCTTCACAAACTCTTCCAAAAAATTGAGAAGGAAGGGACAATACCAAACACGTTCTATGAAGCCAATATTACACTAATACCAAAACCGAATAAGGACAACACAAAAAAGGAAAACTACAGGCCAATCTCCCTAATGAACACTGATGCAAAAATCCTCAATAAAATTTTAGCTATCAGAATCCAACAATGTATCCATAAGATAATTCACCACGACCAAGTTGGATTCATTCCAGGGGCACAAGGATGGTTTAACATCCGAAAATCAATCAACGTTATCCAACACATCAACAAAAAGAAATATAAAAACTATATGATAATATCAATAGATGCTGAGAAAGCTTTCGACAAAGTGCAACACCCATTCATGATAAAAGCCCTTGAAATTCTTGGGATACAAGGAACATACCTCAACATCATAAAGGCCATCTATGACAAGCCAACAGCCAGTATCATTCTCAATGGTGAAAAGCTGAAAGCAATTCCATTAAGATCTGGAACAAGACAAGGATGTCCACTCTCACCACTGCTTTTCAATATAATACTGGAAGTCCTAGCCAGAGCAATAAGACAAGAGAAAGACATCCAAGGAATCCAAATAGGAAAAGAAGAAGTCAAACTATCACTATTTGCAGACGATATGATATTATACATAGAGAACCCCAAAATCTCCACAGAAAAACTAATTCAACTCATCAATCAATTCAGTAAAGTGGCAGGATACAAAATCAACACGCAAAAGTCAGTAGCCTTCCTATACACAAACAATAAATCTGAAGAAGAAGAAATCAAAAAAACCACCCCTTTTATTATCGAAACAAAAAAAATCAAATATTTGGGAATAAATCTAACAAAAGAGGTAAAGGACCTATACAAAGAAAACTATAAAACACTGTTAAAAGAAATAGAAGAAGACACAAAGAAATGGAAAGACATCCCCTGCTCATGGATTGGAAGAATAAACATTATTAAAATGGCCATCCTACCAAAAGCAATATACAGATTCAATGCTATTCCAATCAAAATCTCAATGGCATTCTTCAAAGAAATAGAACAATTATTGATGAAATTCATATGGAATCACCAAAAACCCCGAATAGCCAAAGCTCTACTGAAAAAAAAAGAAGGAAATGGAGGCATCACACTCCCAGACTTCAAACTATACTACAAAGCCATAATCATCAAAACTGCATGGTATTGGAACAAGAACAGACATACAGACCAATGGAATCGAATAGAAAATCCAGAAATAAACCCACAGATTTATGGTCAACTAATCTTTGACAAAGGAGCAAAGACTATGCATTGGAGCAAAGAAAGTTTGTTCAATAAATGGTGCTGGGAAAACTGGGTCGCTACATGCAAAAGAATGAAGCTTGACCACTACCTCACACCATACACAAAAATCAACTCAAAATGGATTAAAGAACTAGACATAAGACCTGAAACCATAAAATACATAGAAGGAAATATAGGCGAAACACTACGGGATTTGCACATCAAAGACATCTTTACAGACACATCACCCAAAGCAGTGATAGTGAAGAGAAAGATAAACAGCTGGGACTACATCAAATTAAAGAGCTTCTGCACAGCAAAAGAGACAATAACAAAAACAAAGAGAAACCCCACCAACTGGGAGAACATTTTTGCACCCAACACTAATGATAAAGGACTGATCACAAAAATCTGCAAAGAGCTGATGAGACTCAGCAACAACAAAGAAAATAATCCAGTCAAAAAATGGGCAGAAGAGCTAAAAAGAAACTTCTCTGAAGAGGAAATGCAAATGGCCAACAGACATATGAAAAAATGTTCAACATCACTTGTAATCAGGGAAATGCAAATCAAAACTACCATGAGATACCATCTCACACCAGTGAGAATGGCACATATTAAAAAAACTAGCAACAACAAATGTTGGCGAGGATGTGGAGAAAAAGGAACTCTTGTGCACTGTTGGTGGGAGTGCAAACTGGTCCAACCACTATGGAGAGCTGTGTGGAGATTTCTGGACCTACTAAACATAGAGCTTCCATATGATCCAGCAATTCCACTCCTAGGTATTTACCCAAAGGACACAGAAACATCAATTCCAAAGAGCACCTGCACTCCTATGTTTATAGCAGCACTGTTTACAATAGCTAAGCTTTGGAAACAACCCAAATGCCCAAAAATAGATGACTGGATCAAGAAGATGTGGTACATATATACCATGGAATATTACTCAGCATTCAAAAAAGATAAACACATTCAATTTGCAGCAACATGGATGGCACTGGAAGGGATCATGCTCAGCGAAATAAGCCAAAAAGAAAAAGAAAAATACCGGATGGTCTCACTCATAGCAGGAATCTAGAAAACTTAAATAAGGGACCAGGAAAATGAATATAAGAAAGTGAAAATCAAAATCAACAAAAAACTATGAACCAGAGACACTTTTTGGGGGGTGGGGGGCGGGAGGGGAAGGATTGTGGTCAGAATGGGGCGTTTGCAATTGTATGGGGGAATATAAAAATAAAATTTAATATTTAAAAAAAAAAAAAAACAAAATTACTTAAATTCATATCTTAAATTAATTTCTCAATTAAACATTTTAAATTAGAATATCAATAAATGATCTTAATTAAATTACTTCAAATACTCCAATTACTTGATAAATGAATATATCATTCTGCAATACAATTAATGCCATATTGATTTGCTTATCCATTTTGATATTTAAATTTGGCTTTCCACTATAAAATATTTAATGTAACAAAGCTGTGTTATAATAACAATAATTTTGAATAATTGAAGGTAGACATACATGTTTGTGGTAATCAATAAAAACAATTTTCTTACACTTTTTTATTGATGTATATCATACATACAGACAATTGTACAAAACCTAAATGCACAGCTCAATGAATTCTTACAAAATCTATGTAACCAAAGAACAAGAAGACAGAACAAGAAATGATATGTTCAAGCAACATGAAAGATGCCTTATATCCTCCCCAGTCAAAATCCCACAAAGGAAATCACTGTCCTGACTTTTATCACCATAGATTGTCTTTTCCAGCTAAGTTTAAAATAGATAGGAGCATAACAGTGTGAAATTATCTTCTCAGTTAGCTTAGGTCTCTTTATTAGCCAGAGAATTTGCCTAGGCTATGCAGAACTAGAGATTCATGCTCCCTACATTGAATGAACCCATTGAGTCCTGTTTACGTTGTAATAACTAATATTCTGAAACCTAATTTTTAAAAATGTTTTATTGAAGTAACATTAGTTTTCAGATCTGCATCATTACAAATCAACATCTGTCTATAATATATTACTTTCACCAGTAAAAGTCCAAAATGCTATTTACCTCTTTCTTCAAAGGTCACAAACCTAACCTTTAAGTAATATTCATCACCAAATGCTTTTCTATTATGAGGCATATACAATCCTGCAGCTTAAATAATAAATGAAATTGCATATGGCATCAGTTGTACTTGATGTTTTTAATTTTTAATATACCTAAATATTTTCTTATTGGATTCTCAAACGTATAGTTTCCAAATATTTGCTAGTTCTATTATCATATTTCTGGGATTAGTGTAATGATTCTCTTGTACAAGTTTTCATCTTTAACCCTCAATTTCTTTCTTATAAAAACAGCTAAGTGGTATTACATAAGTATAAGGTTGTTGTTTAAGATTTAAAGATCTAAGGAATGTGTGATCACTTTACAGTGCCTAGCCCACACTGAATGCTCAATAAATAGTTCTGTTATTAAAAATGATATCTTCTGCTATCCTATTAAAACATTAAGAATTTATTATGGAATTGTAAAGTAATTGGACATTCTCAAACGTAATCTTAATTATCATAATTTTTTCCACCTGTTTTAATTAAACCTGCCTAAGTAATTATACATATTATTTGCATATGTCTTAATGTTTTGCTGAAATAGGGCCCCTATAAAGTTATAATTTATGCAATTGTGAAGGGAGAATTACAATAGAAATAGAGATAATGTTTGTATAGACTGCTTAACTTGATTAATTAGCATTATACAAACTTTATGTTTTTGCAAAGTTCTTTATTCAGAGCTACAGTGCAAAGGTATTGTAGCTTTGGATGTATTTCTTTGAGTCATAAAGGAGAGTAAATGTGAAAAAATGGGCAAAACACTTACTAAAATGAATGATGAGCAGAAAATGAAAACACACTTGCGCTTATTATTGGAAATATCTGCAACTTTCTTTTCAGTAAAACAGATTTGCATGACTAGCTAAAAGCATCTAAGGACGACAAAAGGATAATTAAAATGTTTTAAATATAAATTCAATTCAAAATCTACAATATGAATGTAACTGGTCTGTTAACACTGATTTCCATCTTATTTTATCCTAATATTTGATCTTCCTCATTTCATCAGATAATGTCATATAAAGTATTCAATAATATTGGACCTTAAATGATACATATTAAATGAAAGAATGTAAGGAAAATTGTGAGTTACATGAGTACTTAAAAGACTCCAAATGTTGTAAGTAAAGAGCTCCTTTTAATGGCATGATAAGGTATCAATCAAGGCAAGGATGAAATCAAGATGAACTGGGAGCAGTGACTTGTTAGAGACAATTCCACATATCAGGAATTTTGTTCAAAACCTGAAAAGTTAGAAGAGATGCTGCCTTGGTGTTGGCAGTATGATAGTCTTTTGTTAGTATGATCTTAAACTGAGGTTATATGTTTGTTTTGAAAATAAAATGAGTGGGCAAAACAATAACATGGTAATATCGACTTTCTTTCCTGCAGACTTGATTTGACTGCAGATAAAATTACTAGTGGGTCTAAGTGGGTCATTCAGAGGAGTCAAGTTAGCACAAAAGAAGCATGAAAGTGCTTGATGGTGGTAAACTGCCCACCTACTTAAACTCTTCTGATGAAATTAGTTCTAAATAAGACAACAGTCCAATTCTAAAGTACTCCCAGTGGCTGCAGAATATTACATGGTTTTAACATTATGCAGGATCCATTTCCCCAGTTAATTTAACTTGTTTCTGCCTGCCTTGTAGATTGATTAAATACTTCAGCTTTTAGGGCTGATTGGCTCTTGAAGGAAGAATGAATGAATTGTAACATTATAAGCCTGCCCACAACTGAAAATGCATGTGTATGTTTAAACCAAACCTAAAAAAGCTGATACCAAAGCTATTCTATCTAAAAATTATACTGGCAATATAAAAATAACATTTTGGATTCCAGTTTAGTGCTCTGAATTATAAAATTATATTTTTTCTGTTGTTAGAATACATTCTGGATATCACCTTAAAATAGAAATCTTTTAAGCACTAATTCAAAGGTAAGTGAAAAACGTTTTTACCATGTACAAAATGTTTATTTTCTCTGTAAGAATACTAAACACTAGACAATTTACCTATAATGGAAGTGATCATGATTTATGAACAAGCTGGTTTGATCAGACATTATACACAGACTTTGAGAAGCTACAGAACGCTTTACTGCACTTGTAAAAATCTCTTGTCTAATCTGAATTTACATTGCAAAGTGATTATCTTCTTCCCACAGAGAGTATCTCTCTTCACTACTGTCCTTCAGGGATGTTCCAGAAAGGAGCAGTACTGTTGTAGCTGTCCACTTTTAAGGTGATGCCACATATCATGCAGAACCATCTGTAAGCCAAGCCCAAGTCTTCTCTCTCTGTCAACTGACCATAGGGAACAGCACATGAGGCCACAGATGTAGCTTGAGAGAGAGAAGGCAATGGAATAGCACTGGAGGCCTTGCCTGTTTGGGCTACTTCTTTATGCACCTTACTTGTGCATTCAGACCCTTTCCAGTCCAGATTTTATTTATATATCACATCCATTTGACAATGGACTATTGTCTTATATGCCCGACTTGTAGCTTGATAGATCATATTACATGTATTCATGATGAAAAACTCAGGTTTCAAGGTAACTTAGTGGATCATATTTAGTCTTCAATCATGTCTAAGGCTCAGTAACAGGCCAAGATTTGTTTAGTAAAAGGAAAGTAGTTATCTGCAAAGGATGGTAGGACTTTGTTGCAAAGTTCAAATTAACTTCAATAGAATTCACCTACAGAGCCTTCAAGAGACTAGACATCCTTTTCTGTCCCTGACATTTCAAAGTGTCATTGGATCTCCTGTGTCCTCTGGAAGTGGTAAAGGAGCAGGATCTGTTGCTGAGTATTTTGTTGTTCTGAGCTGCACTCACAACTAGAAGACTTTTGGGTCATTTGGTAAATAAGTCATAGTAAGACACACAAGTGAAGGTTATGGTGCCTCCAAAATCTACAGATGTCTACTAGGCAATGTGCATCCATTTGGGTTTTAGGAGTCACCAGATGCAATAACTTACCTTTCACCTTAGAAAGGTTATCTTGATATATCCTACACAACAGGACCTGTAAAAACTTCACTGAGGTTTATAGACAATCCCTGAAATTTTGTCAGATTTTTCATCTTCTGACACACAAATATCCTACTCTTAAGTCTAGAGTAATTGCTGTTTCTTGCTCACTAAGTCTAATCAATATAATGTCATCAACATAAAGTATCCCTGTGATATGCTGTGGATGGGAATGGACATGTGCATTTATTATGAAAGATGATGATAATTCCAAGCCAAGTCTAAAGGCTGAGAAACAGAAAGCTAATGCAAGCTCCAGTCTGAGTTCAAGTTGAAGGACAGAGACCCATGTCTCTGTTCATAAAGCAAAGGGGAGTGAATTCTTTATTATGCCATCTTTTCTTCTATTCAGGTTTTCAGTCTCTTCTGGTTGAAGCCCACATACATTCAGGATGTCATTCTGCTTTATTCAGTAATGGTGATTTAAATGTAAATGTCATCTAAAAAGTACCCTCACAGACTCACCCAAAATAATGTTTAACCTATTATCCAGGTGCTCTGTGCCCCAGTCAAATTGACATATAAAATTAACTATTATGTAAAGGTATGTTCATATTTCCTCTAAAATTCTTATCACTCAAATTTATTGTTTGCACATATGATATACAACTTAAAATGGATGTGGCATGTTGTAATAAGCAGTTTGAGCTAAACAAAGGGCATACCCTTTCTGAAAAGTCATACTATTTGGGGGGGTCTTCTGGACCTAAGAAATTAGGTAGATTTTTATTTAATATTAAAAATATATAGGGCCTCCCCTGGTGGCACAGTGGTTGAGCACTGGGCTGCAAAGCTGCCCGCAGCCTCTGGAGTGCTGGTTCGATCCCCGGCCGCCGGCAAAGGTCCCACATGGTGTGCAGACCTCTCCTGCCCCGCCCGCTGCTCCCCTCAGCAGTGTATTTCATCACCCTCCCATGCTTCTGACTGTACCCAGTGCTTGTATAAATAAATCTTTAAAAAATAAAAATAAAAATATATAAACTGCTATTATGAAATTATCTGGCCTCGAGAAAAAAACAGTGGTTCCTATAAGATGAAAAATCTCTTTCTCAAGAGTAGTGAATATTCATTTATTTTTTTCTTACTAATTATTAGTATTATAATGGACCAATTAAAAATTCTACTATTTTTATTTCAACATTTTGCAACTGAGAGTGTGTACTCAGTATATTACTAATTATTTTTATAAGATAATGTATAATAAATTTTTTTTAGGTATCAATGATGTCCTTATAAGTGAATATAGGTGCTATATTTCACAAATCAATTATTTATACATATTGCTGAATAATTGGAATATATTGAAAAGGGCTTTATTTTGGTAAACCTTTAGCTTATTACCTAACCTCTCTTTCTATTGTGCTTCAAAATACAAGAAACTATAAGTCATTAATGTATAAATTTATATACCAAAGTGAGTAAAATATGATAATAAATTTGCATTTAAAGAAGGAAATGTGTTAATAACTAACATAAAGGATTTATTTGCCCACTAAATAATGTTTGTATAATATTTTTGGAAAAGTATTTTCCATGTAGGTTTCACATATATATATTTTTTTTCTTTTCTTTGGAAACTAATTTGAGAACCTATTTCTAATTAGGCATAAATCAGGCACCATTAGCTTAAGTCCACAGACTTCATACCTAGAATCATGACCAAGTCATGAGCCAAAGTTTCTGGTGTCATAGTGGATTTATATTGAGATTTTCAAGAGGATCACTAAATTTTCCAGAACATATAATATCCCAATAGTTTCAGAGTCAAGGAAGACAAGAAATATGACATCAGTATTTCCACAGATGGTATGCCCTTTACAGAAAAGTACATCCTCATAGCCTCAAAGCTTTTTAAGCCTCACCTCATATTCATGGCTTCAGTTATCATATGACTACAAAATCTATTATACAAATACCTATTAAATTAAATGTAGATTATTAAAACAGTGTCTAATTTTTAAGAGATTGTTTTTTCCCCTTATAATATAAATCAGTAATAAAAGTAACTTACAGTTACTAAAGTGCTCTATAAATTTCGGGGGGAATAAATATTAACATTGGTTTTACTAAAATTTCTATTATACTTCCTTTTCTATTTATTCAGCCCATTACTTCCCAGAACCACTTCAGTTGGGGTAACTGCAATTAGAAATGACAGGATAGAAATAGTTTGCTTTCATCTCTGACACTGAGAGCACACACCCAAAAAGGATCAGAAAATACGAATTTTATATTGCTGTGTTTTTTGTTTTTGTTTTTTTTTTACTCCAGTTAAATGCAAGGTGACAGGGAGACTGATGATCCAGAAAGGTTCAGTGTACTTAACAGTTAACAAAAGTCACAACTTCAGTGTGTTGTAGATGGTCACTGAGGAATAGCTTTCATAAATTTGTTAATAATTTGTATGTAGGGAAGGAGGGAGAGAGAAGTATCTCAAATGGTTATAAAACTGGGTAAACATTATGAAGGGATAGATACTACTACTTTGAGGGGGAAATGGCATAAAAATAATATGATGATGCAAATGTGATAGTTTGTTCCAATATGCTAAATAATCATTAAAAATTATTCAGGAATCCACACTGAAGCAACAGGAAAGATTAGGTTGTAAACTGTACTTCCAAAAACACAGTAAAGAGTTCATTGATTCTTTTTCAAGTATATTTTATGAACTACTAAATGTTCTCAATTTCATTCTAAGGTTTAAAATATAGATCAGAGTGTTTAGCAGCCTGTGGTGATGCTGTTTTCCCCTCTCTTTTGATGTTTTTGATATCTTTTCATGTGCTACCATGAGAGTGTGAAAGCAAAGGATAATATGAATTTAATTTTTTTTAACATTATTGATCTCTGGGTAAAATGCTTTATATCAAATTAGATGTCATATTTTCAAAAATGTTTCTTTCTTCTCTTTAAAGTATTAGCCTGATATTTCCCTTTCTTAGAATCTCTTTTGAATTTAATTTGAATGCAAATCAGTTTTCTAAGTTCCAATGCTAATTTAAGTCCTAAGGCTCAACTGCTCTCCTTCCTTGTCCTCATACATCTCCTTTCCTAGGTTTGAATCATTCTGTGCTTGAATTCTGAACCCAACACCTCTCCAAATTGACATCACTACAAATATAGAGGCCTTATGTCCAACAAACAGATGTTTGGTGACCACTGATGTAGAGTAAGATATATAAGAGTAAGGCTACCTCTGCACTATTCATCACTGTATCATCAGTAAAGTCAACAGAAGATACCTAATGGTCTACTTTCAAAAACAGTTGTTCAAGAAAATAATGGGCTCAACATTTGTTTCTGTTTTTAGGACTGTTTAGTTTATGCTGTATTCTTTTTTTATCTGTGCTGCACAATTACAGTGTAATCTAAGAGACAAATTAACAAACAAAATGTACAATCAGTGTTTTAGGTGTCATAATAAATCCAGTACCATAAAAGCACAATGAGGCATACCAAATCATACAACAGAATAGTCAAGTTGTTTTTTTGTTTTTTTTTTTTTTTAAGATTCTAAGCCTTTACTAATGATTTAACTTTGTTTTAAGCTAGTTGGTTCAGGCAGCATTCTATCCAGAAGGCTACAGGACCAGGAGATGGGTATCAAAATAACTGGTCATTTTTTTATTTTAAAACTTTTTTTTTTATTTTAAAGAATTCTTTAAAAATTCTAATCCTTTCCATTACTCACTTCCTGGATCTGCAAATTTGCCAACCATCCTTTCTGTTTTCAATAGGATAACCCATAACAGAGCACTATTACCTTATTCTTAAAATAAAGAAAGAAAATATGTTAGACTTGAAAATAGAATATTATTTGCTGTTTACACTCTAAGGCATAAATTTAATAATATCCATTCATTGGTCTTCTCATGTAATGTACTATGTGCTCATAACCCTGCCTTGGTCATATATTGTGTTGTCACCTTGTGACCTCAAATCACACTTACTTAGAAGGGAAAACTATCTGCCCACTTCTTCACTGAGGTTACTTTTGTTGATTTCATTTGACGTTTCTCCAACATTTGTAAAATTTCTGTTAAAGTTTCTTTAATATATTTAGGTTTAAGCAAATATAAAGGAATACTTAAATTTGAGATTAAAGCAAAGGTTGTAAGGAACTCATGTGAACCCTCTCAGGCGATGAGTAGAGCAGTATTTCAAAGGCAAAGGAGCTGGTGACAAAAAAATAAAGTACAGTAAAGTCTGTACACTACCAACTGTCCACATTCAGAATGACAACAGACATCAATCTTACAGCCTGAGCTCTGTGGGTGGCATCTGTGGCAGCCCTCAGGGTTTGGAGATTTCACATTCCCAGTAGGTACCCACCTTCAGTGATCTAGTGAGATTACTTTCACCATCAAAGAAAAAACAAGCTCCTTTTTTCCCCAACCATAGCCAAGAACTTCAAGTCTTCTTTTAAAAAAAAAAAAAGAAACTATGCCTTCTCAGAAGAGGAAGGAAGTTTGTTTTATACAGTAGATTTGTAAGGGGTGAGGCGCATTAAACCTTTGCATTAGGACCTGGTTTTATTAAGAACCTAATAAAATCTTACAGAGTTTAATGCAAACTTTCCTTTCTAAGCTCTCATTTATTTTCAGTTGTGTTACCTAAGAGAAAACATCCCTTAGAGGCTATAGAAAGGAAAAGCCGAGTCTCAATTACTCAGACCATATTAAATATTCTGCTAATTAGTGGTCGTTTCATAAGTTGTTCATTAGTTTACAAGAAACACATCCACATAATATGGTTACTAGAAAGATCTCTGCTGTACAAATAAGAGAAATGTATTGAATCATATTGCTAAGCAATTTTTCTTGCTGACAAGGGCAATTTTTCAGCAACAACACTACATAAAGAACAGTAACGTAATGGGAGGATAGAGCAGATGCTAAAATTTAGTCAAACATAAATCTTTTTCACTTTATCTTCTTTAAAATATAGAGAAGACAAGAAGAAAAACAAACAGCTCAGAGAGCAAGTGATTGGTATCTCAAGGAAATTTCACACCTCACCATTAATGTCATACACCTGTCATATGTGTAACTTCTGGAAAAATAGGTGATTATTTAATTACTAAAATGGAAATAATTAAATGTTTGTACTTTGTTCCAAATATCCACATATAACAAGAAGAAGAATCAATGATATATAATCATTTTTGATAACCTCTTCAGATATGCAATTATTCAACTTCTTATCTACATAATGACTCATGTAATTTATATACACAAAAGATTTCTACTCATAATACCATATAAAATTTATCATTTACTTATAACTTGACCCAAAAATAAATTTCTCACAAATATTAATACTATCTTTCTGAGATCACACAATTTGTTACCTCTTTAATTTGTGTAGGCTTACAAGGTTATGAGGATTCCAAGATAATACCCCACTTTCTATATGAACCCCTGCTCCAATATTCTGCTCCACACTAATTTTCCTGTTTTCTAAACTCTTGCTAAATTTATAGTAATCAATATCACAATGAACACAAATTTAATTTATATGAATGCAGCTTTTACTCTCTGACAAAACTCCCTAATCTATTGGAAACAGGTAGCCATTTCAAATATTTTTTTTTAAGTAAACACGCTCATAATACTTAAGACAATGTAAGGTGCATTACAAAGCTATTGTTTTTTTTTTTTTTTTCATTATGGAAAGCAACATGGAGATTCCGCAAAACATTAAATATGGATCTGCCACATGACCCAGTAACTCCATGTGAAAAATTAAAAACTGTTAATTCAAAAATAAACTGGCATATTTATTACAGCACTATTTAAAATAGCCAAAGTTATGGAAATAACCTAAATGCCAAAAACAGATGACTAGATCAAGAAGATGTATATATACAAAGGAATATTAGAGTGATCAAAAAAAAAAAAAGATAAGTTGATGCCATTTGTGCAACATGGATGAAGCTGGAAGAGATAATGCTAAGTGAAATAAGTCAGAGGAGAAAGATAAATACCAGATAGTGTCAATAATGTGTGGAATATAGAGAAACCAAACTACAGTGGCAATAACTGAAGGGGACAAGTGAAAAACATGGTATAGGATTTCTGGGACAATGGTGGTGACATAATGTGAAAATATATACTTGTAAAATTTAAACCTATAATCCCAAAGATAGAATGTGGTGCAAACCAACTTTACCTCAATAAACATAATTTGGTGGAAAAATCACCTAACATTGGTTTAGAACTTTGTATGTAACTTAAAAGTATGGGGTAACAGAGGTTTTTTAAGTGATATGGGGAACATTGGAATGGTTTTAAACAGAGGAGCAATGTGTTCTGATCTTTATGAGACACTTTTACAGATGCGTGTAAATACATAATAAGGCATGGAAAGAAGCAAGAAAATCAGGCAGAAAACTAAGCACCGAATTCAGGTGCTTAGACAAGGGTTGCAATGATGAAGGTAATAACTGCATGTTGATCTAGAACAGACAGAATTTGTTATTAGAAATTGCTATTGGATGTGGGATATGACAGAAAAAGTGGAATCAAGAATTATTCCAAATGAGATCTTAGAAACTAAAAGGTTAAATTGAACTTGTTATATGACAAGTTTGCGATGACTAATTAGACTTACAACTGGAGAGGTTAAACTAGCAGCTGGATAAACAAATATTTGTCTCACAGATAATCAGAGATTTTAAAGAAATAGACATATGATGTATATCTATGTTTGGCTATAGGATGGAAACTGGGACTTGCTCCATGTAAAAATCACTGGAGAAATTAAAAGGTGCTTCAGCAGAGTAGTAGTGACATAAACCTGTCTGAGATGGGATTCATGACAAAATTAAGTGGAAAGTTAGAAATATTAAGCATTAATAGTACATACATGGATTTTTGAAGTAAAAGAAAAATAAAAATGTGTGTGAGGTGGTTAGAGAATTATGTCTGTTTAATATGTGATGTATAACAAGATGTCTGCACATTGATACAACAATGAAGGAAAAATATATGAAGAGAGAGAGAGAGATAAAAGAGCAGGTGCTAAAACAATGTCCTCACACACTGGAAAGGAAAGAGAAAATGTATTGTGGAGAGCAAGGGCAAGGAGAGGGCACTGGATTAGAAGTTGGCTGGATTTTATTCATCAGTATGCCTTTAATTGTGTCACATAGTCATTCATGATAAATATTGAATACAACCATGACTTCCTTTATAGAAGATTTTAACTTTCAAAATTTAATATATTGGACACAAATAAGTTTTAGAATTTTACTTATTTAATAAAAATAGTAATATCTCTAAATGTAGAAAGCCATTTTTGAGGGGATAAATTTAAATATATGCCTAACAAAACCTCCCCTGGTGGCACAGTGGTTGAGTGATGGGCTGCGAAGCTGCCCGCAGCCTCTGCAGCACCGGTTTGATCCCCACCCACCAGCAAGTGTCTCACATGGCGCAACAGACCTCTCCTGCCGTGCCCACTGCTCCCCTCATCAATGTATTTCTTTGTCAGTCTGCCTGTTCTGTTCCCCACTCTGGCTCTGTTGAATTCTCTCACCCTCCTGTGCTTCAGACTGTACCCAGTGCTTGTATAAATAAATAAATAAATCTTTTTTAAAAAATTTAAAAAAAGATAAATATATGCCTAATAGAGACTCATTTTGATACTGAAAGAATGTAACATAAAACAACTGATTAAACAAAAACAAATCCAACAAGATTTAAACAAAGCCTAACAGACTATCAAATGTTCAACAAAAATAAATAAATAAATAAAGATTATTTTACTCATGTGGGAGAATTCTCATGACAACATGGAAATATTTTGTATATTAGTTTTAAAATGTTACATATAAACACTATTGAACTAAAGCCCTTTCCATTTGACCCTTTGATATACTTGAAAGAAATTATAGCTCTTACCCTTGCTGCATGTTCTTGAATATCAGGATACAAGCTAAACAACCTTTCAATGACCCATGACTACTCTGGTTAGTCATTTATTCAACTTGAAGTTACTATCTCTGCCTACAAAACAGAATAATACAGACCTAAAGTCTGTTCATTCTACAAATCCAGTAGAAACTGAGTGGGTTGAAAATAATATAACCATAATTTTAGTGCACTGCTCAGTAATTAATGGCACATACTCAAAATTAAAAAGACCAGGTTTTGAATCCAGATTCTGCCATTTAATAATTTTGTAATATCTTACCATGCCCTTTAACAAACTTTTTGAACCTTTGTTCCTTTAACTATAAAAATGTAGATAATTTGTCTCACAATGTGGTTGCAAAAATTAAATAAGATGAAATGGTAGTTAAAATATAAGTCTTAACACATGCTGAGTAATACATAAATGCTCACCATGTGATTGATGGGGCTTAGCTTCTTGTGAGCTAATAACTCTGAATATTTAACAATGTTACTCTTACATAGGTTTTGTTCCATCTTTATAAGTACATGGTCCTACTAATTTTAACAAGTTCAAGACAAATAAACTTATGTGATAAATTTCCTATGAATATCATCCTCTTATTGGACATGAAGTCCCATAAGTCCAATATATCCTTTTGGTCACTATGAACATTTTTAAAATGTTCATTCATTATTCAAGACAGAAAATACTTACTGAATACTATGGCAGACAAGGGGTCACAATGAATATATAATTAACTTAAAATAACAAGTTCACAACAAAAATTATTCAAATGAGATTTCGTTCTAGAAAAGGATTGTGTGTATGAATATTGCCCACATTTATCACACAATAGGAAAAAACTGACTATATTTTATAAAATGAGAACATGCATTGATTGATATTTTACAGAAAATAATCAGTTTCAATCTATTTAGATGACTAAATAGATTTTTCTGGAGCTAATCCCTTAAAATTAGTGAAAAATGGTTGGAAAAGCATAGTAATTTGAATCATTACTCTAAATAAAATGTTATTACATTTTCTTAAGTCATGATTAAATTTTAAAAATAAAAAGGTTTTCCATTTAAGAACCATGAATCATGACCCAAGATTTTGCCATCAGAGTCATTTAGTGATTACTGTAAGAATTTTTTTTGCCCAAGTAAATGCTACATTAGGGAAATAATATTAAAATCTACAATTCAAGTTTAAAAATAATTCTAGCAAATAATTGAAAGGTTTTTTTAATTACTGAATCATAAAAAACAATGGCCTTAATTAAAAAGAATCTACTATAGAAAATTTTCAGTTCTTCTAAATTGTCACTATTACAAATCACTCAGAATGCTTATCCAAACAAACATTAGTGAAGAAATAAACTAATAATAAGTTCCTACTCTTTAAATCCTCATAGTTATTCAAAAAAAACTACAGATTTTATTTTAAGGATGAAGGAACTGCACCTCAGAGTGAGTCAGCTATTTTTGGTTAGCACACCTGTGTGTTGCCCAGGTTATTATCTTCAGATGTGGCTCCATAATCTAAGGGCCTGCTGTACCAGTCTCAATAATGAAAGAAATAAAGACTGCTGACGGTATTTAATACTTCCCTGAGTAGCCACTATTTGATGAGGGGTGATGAGACATTAATTTGAGAGATTAATGACTCTTTTTGTATAGGAAAATGCTCAAAATTTAAAATTTTGCACATAATGTCATGGACACCTTGAACTCTCCAAAAGCACATTAAGTAAGGAATCCCAGATGTAAGGATTGTTTTATAGAAATTATTTTATAATTTCCTTATTCTTCCAGTCCACCATGTGACGAAGAAGCATAACATTATACTATTTGCCAGTGAGGAAATGGAAACATGCTGTTAAGTGATTTTCTGAACTTCACAAACTAGAAAATGATAGATCCAGAACTTGAATACAAGGAATATTGTACACATTTTTTCATATTCAGGAATACCAAGTTTGCTGGCATGCATGAAAATATTTTATTTATAATGATATCTGTAAGAAAACTAACTGTATCTTACAAGATTTCCTAGAAATGTCTTTGGAGTCTAAAAGAAATATCTCCAAACAACTTTTAGTTTCTTTGTTACCCACTTCTGTGCCTTTGGTAGGATGTTTTCTAAATGAGCCAATTGTCTGCAGCAGGCTAAATGGGGCAGTAGCCATTCCAGTGTAGATGAAGCAACGCACACTCTATCTCCATCCTCTGAGAACAAAATCGCATGGGCTATAAAGTGGTAAATGTTGCAGGAAAATGAAAAAGAAAGTGATGACAAGAAAAGGAGTGACAAAATTTTTCAGCAAAACATTTATTATTTTTAAAGGAACAGTTTTAAAGTAATAGGAATATTTTATATCAACTAAGTTGAATACATCTTATTTGAATGACTAGTTTCTAATTCAAAGTAGTCCTGTGCCATCATACCCATCATCGCGTCACACGAGTGAATAGTGAGAAAATTTGAATGTATATGAAGATAGGACATGAGAAGTTAATGAGCAAGAAATTTTGTGAAGCAAATATAATCTATATTACCATAGGAAAAATTATGTGATTTTTAAGTTGATTTAATGAAAACATAACAAAATCTTATTGCTGTGATTAACAGAGATGCTACCTAAACAAATGAAAAAAAAATGTTTTATATGGAGTTAAAATTATTAATATTCTAAAATGCCAACATGATATTTAAACTATTTGGAGGAGTTTTAACGGAATTCCAAATGTGAGTTCTTAATGACGTATCTCAAATTGACCAATTATCTTCATCACTTCTGCCAACTCAGAGGTCCAAGTTACTATCATCTTTGGCCTGGGCTAGCAGAACAGCCTTCTAATTAGTCTCCTGGCATCCAGCTCTGCTCTCTTTCAATCTATACTGCAGCCTGAGTTACATTTTCAAAATGCAAATGTAATCACATCAGTTCTAGCTAAAACCCTGACCGGTTTTTAATTGCTTTTAGAGAAAGAGACCAAAATACTCAGCATCATCTGTAAGGTTCAGCTGTCTACCCCTTAATCTCTTCATTTCTACCTCCTTGCATCTTACCCTATCACACTCTGGATGGAATCTCCTCTGAGTGCCTAAACTGTCATGTTCCTTTGGAAAATGACCAAGGTCTCTTTGGTTATTCTGTGCCTTTGCTTGGCACACTACGCTATGACTTCCCCAGTCACTTACACGTAATTAATAATTATCAGTTCTTGAGCTCTCATTGCAAGCATTTTTTTTTTCAAGAATGCGTAGTCCCCAGATAAAATCCTTTTCTTATTGTGGTTGTTGCTATCGTTACATGTTCTTAGGGATTCGTGTTCCTCTTGATTGTGTATGAGTGTATGTCAGTTTGTGATTATTTATTCATTTG
Source organism: Talpa occidentalis (assembly GCF_014898055.3). Taxonomy (NCBI): domain Eukaryota; kingdom Metazoa; phylum Chordata; class Mammalia; order Eulipotyphla; family Talpidae; genus Talpa; species Talpa occidentalis. Next base: position 99,797,003 of record NW_023605194.1, on the reverse strand, counting down.
TGTGATTATTTGATTAATGTCTGTCACCTATCCACATAAGAAATTAAAAGCCCCTGAAGATTCTAAGACTGTTCTATTCACTATTATATCTTCATCCTTGTTCACAGTAATGCACCATTCCAGGCATTCAGCAGATATTTGACACATAACAGAAAGCTTCTTTGAAAAATTAATATAAATATAATATTTTCTATTTTGCATTTTTTTGTTTTTTATAAATTTAGGTTCATATTCAGGTATAGCATCCTCTTGTATTCAAGTAACAATTTAAATTTAGTAAAATTATCTTTTTATTCACTACTCGTTTGTTGTTATAGTCTAAGAAATGTATGAAAAGGTAATGATTTCCACTACCTCTCATAAACACCTGCCGCTACCAGCCTGAGATACCAGGGTGCAGAGACTGTAGTGACTAGAGTTGCCCCCATTCCAGGCTTGTGAACAAAGAATTCAGTCCATGTTTTGGCCTTTGTTTTGCCCCTTGTTAACAATCAACCTAAGTGAGGAAGTTCTCTGGCCATTATATCCAATGCCAAGGTTCTCCTTAAAGAAACTTCTGGGGCCTCCCTGATGTCCTAGGAGTTAAGTCTCAGCGTTATCATGGCTCTGGCCTGAGTTCCATCAGCAACCAGGGAGCTAACCCACATATGGCACAGCAGACCTCTCCTGTCTCGCCCACTGCTCTCCATAGCAGTGTATTTCAGAAAATCTGCCTGTTCTGCTCCCCACTCTGTCTCTGGTGAATCTTCTCACTCTTCCTCCCACTCTGGCACCTCAGGTCTATACTCCCCTAATGCAAATTAATAATAATAATAAACAAACTTAAAAAAAAAATCTGACACTAAACCTAATACACCAGTTTTCATTGTTTCCAATAGTCAACACTCAAAATTTAGATGCCCTGATATTGCTTACATTCTCAAGTTACTTGCTATTCTTAAGCCCATGAGAACACCCTTGCTTTGTTTCCTATATGTCCTCCATAAGCCTGTTCCTCAATACTTTACCAAATCCATTATGTCAGGGATTTATTTTACTACTTCCATTCATTAACTGAAGACTAATAATATCTTTTTTCCAAGTCTCCCAAAATATGCCAGGTTTTCCAATTGATACTTATTCAACAGTACAACATATTAATTATACACACATTTTTCCAATTGTCTACTAGAGCTTAAATCCAAATACTCACACTTAATACTCAATTCACCTTGGGAACAAAAGGAGGAAAACTATCTATAATTCTAGACCAGTTCCTAAAACATATTATTAGCACTCAAACATTTTTTAATGATATTGTCATTGCAGATCATTATTACCGCAGCCTTATTATTATTAATAAAAATAACCTGACCCAATGATACTATAAAATTTACATATATTATGTCTTTATTGTCTGCTTTCAGCCGAAGGTATTAGTAATTACCATTTTCAGTGAGTAACTGATATCTGATTCAGTCAAACTTCTATCTTTAGTGATTTTTCAGTGAATTTAATACCCCATTGTTTGATGCATCAAATTATTTAGTTTCTCAATTCCTTGATGTATTCAATCTAGTTATTCACTCCTCTACAAGTTATACTTGATTAGTATTTTTCATGCAAGAATACATTATTGGAATTTCTCAGAAAAGTAATATTTCACAAAATCCTTCAGTCACTGAATTAGAAAAATGGGGAAATATAATGATATCTAAAACAATCTAAGTGTACCAGTCAACCTTGGAACATTTCTTTTGAAGATATGTACTGAAGTGAAGACAGAACAAAAGAAGGAAACACTGACATATGAAGTCAAATTTTAATGCAGAGGAGAAATAGTAACCAACAAATCATTCAATCCAGTATGTACCTGTTGTCATGTTTTATATTTCATGTTGGTTTCTACTATTAATAGTGAATCATCCTTATGAATAAAATATACCACATAATGGACTTCTGGCTTATACTTAGTATGTAGAAAGATGAAAATCACCATAACTATCCTAACAATAAGAAAAATGGAAAGACCTATAAAATCATGACTTTAATTTGTCTGATATCTGAGCTTGAAGCATCCCCAAAATTATACCGGAACTGTTCTTGATACATTCATTAATAAGACTCACATTGCTCTTTTCCAATTCAAATGCCCTTGAAACATTTTTCTCTTGGTTTCATACAATAAACTCTTTTCAGTCCTTACCACTTTTGGCACTCCTTTTCTTTTCTTTTCTTTTTTTAAGATTTATTTATTTATATAAGCACCGGGTACAGTCAGAAGCGCGGGAGGGTGAGAGAATTCACCGGAGCCAGAGAGGAATGCAGAACAGGCAGACTGATGAAATACACTGCTTAGGGAGCAGCGGGCACAGCAGGAGAGGTCTGCGCGCCATGTGGGACCCTCACCTGCGGCTGGGGATTGAACAGGTGCTGCAGTGGCTGCAGGCAGCTTCACAGCCCAGTGCTCCACCGCTGCACCACCAGGGGAGGTTTGGCACTCCTTTTCAATGCCATGAAGTACCATCCTTTTTTTATCCATAACACTAAATATTAGAGTTGCTCAAGGTATACTTGGGACCTCTTCCCTTTTCATTATCTGCACTGTCCTCAAGCAATCTCACTTTTCTCATAAATTATTTAGTCATTTGCTGGCACCATATTCTACTGCTATATCAAAATCATAGTTGACTTACAAACTTACAAATTAACAGCAGCTACAAACAGACTAAATGGTTTGATAAGAACCATTTCTACATAACATGTTCAAAGAAATATGTGTAATATATTCTAAATCAAACTTTTGGCCATTTGCCACATGCCTAATCTTCCTGCAAAACTTGTCTTTCTTTGATTTTCACCACTTTCTGCTCAGTTCTGCATTCTAAAAGTCCAACATTTTCTTTTGAGCTACTGAATTATCCATGATATTTCCAAAATATGTAACTATTTTCACTATCAAAATCATAGTTGAAAGTATGTTATCCCTCTTAATTGAATATTATAATAATTTAATAACAAACTTGTTCTCCTAAATACCTAGTACACATTCTAACATCAAACTTTCTAAAACACATAAGTGTATATTAAAGATAGACATTTAAAAATAAAATGGAAGAGGATAAGGTAGGGGAAAGAAAAGGATTTTCAAGAAAGAGATGAAAAAAGTTCCTAACCCTGTATTCTGTTAGTAATAAAGCAGACTGGTCTAGACCCTATGGAAAACAATGGGTAGATTTAGGAAAATATTAAAAATAGATGTACTATATGACCCAGCAATTCCACCCCTGGGTATCTACCCAAAATGTAAATAATAATAACAATAATAATAACAACAATAATAATAATAATCTGAAGGTACATATGTGCTCCTATATCATTGTAGCAGTATTTCTAATAGCCACGCTATGGAAACAACATAAGTGTCCAAAGACAGGTGAATTTAATTAATGCTTTTTATATTGTACATATAAGTCTATGCCTTTGGTCTGAGAACCCATAAAATTTATTGTACCTTGCATTAAATCAGGTTTTATTATTGAATTTTCTATTGCCTTAAAACAACAAATAAATGATTTAATACGACAGTGAAATTGTCTTACGTATTGGAAAAATAAGAGAAATTTTATAGTCTTAGTTTCTTTTTCTGTTGAAATTGGGTCTCTTTGAAGTTTCTATATTTTTTTAGTTGCTTTGTATTTCACTTGTGCATAACAGTAAACATATTGTTCATCTCTTAAGCAATCTGAAATACTTAAAAATAGGAAGGGGAAATTGTTAAATAGATAAATTAATATAGTTAAAACCTGTCTCCACAATACTGTTTAGTAAATATATTAAAATATCCAAAATATAACTATATCTGAATATATGAACATATTTGAAGTGTAAATTTTATAAAAGTACACTGTTCTATAATTTGTTTAAAGGTTATGTGTGGGTGTAATAAAATAAACCAAATAACTGACTTAAGTGTAAGTGAACTGTAGTCAGCATAATATATGAAAATTCACTTAGTTTAGTTAACTGCCGTATCTCTTTGACAGTTCCTAAAATTCAGCACTAATATAAATATTTAAATAAGAAATACTCAAAAGTGTCCCATTTTCAAGCACTAAAACTGTCCATACTCTATGTTACTATCAGAGCCCTTGAATCAGAATCAGTTTAAGTTCCTAAAAGAACTTTCAGGTAGGTACCATCTAAGAACAGTCAAATTTAAAAGGAATTTGTTAAGGAACAAATTTCTGTCAACAACAAAAACCCGGAAGATAGTCAGAATTAGACTAATTCCCACCATAACTTCCTTCTGTCTCTGTTACTCTCTCTTCATCCATCATGTTCAACTTTCTACTTAGATACAGGCAGGTGTATCAAACAGGAAATCAGTCAGCAAACTCAAGTGGACAAGATATACAATGTTATTTTTTATAACTCAACTTTATTTCTGACTATAAATCTAGATTCTTCGGCTGACAAGTAAAAGAAAAAGTCAAATTTTACTAGATTTAAAGTCTCTTTCTCCTGGAATTTTACCACCATGATGCAATATCGACTAAAATCAGAGATTTTGCATTTAGATTATGAATTATCTTGGAAAATACTAGCTTCTAAAAATTCTGGACTTTTCTGCCTCAGTATAGAACACAATAAATTGGAGTTCAATTGAGATGATCAAAATTAGCTAACACAGTTCCCACCACATATATTCTTCAACTCAACTTTTAAAGGCTTTCATTATATTTTATATTTGGTTTCTATAGTCATTTTAATTTTTATACCCAGAAAATAGATATAAAAATATTTGGTAGTACGGAACACCTAAATGTTTTTATTGGCAATATTATGTGGCTAAACTTTTATCCATCATAACTGACGAATCACCGAGCTGTCATTCAGTACTACTAAGGAGACCCCCAAGTAGATGAGTCATATATGAAATGCCTCTCTGATCCATAAAGCTCCCTCTGTTCTTCTGCTGAACAATGTAGATGGGTTGACATTTATTCTTGTTAATGCAGTATAGCCAATCTTAACATACACAGAAGTATACACATGCCCGACCAATTCATTACCCTCGGCTAACTTAGCTTCAGGGAGAGACTAGAAAATACATTTTTTTGTCACCATGCCTGGTCCTCTCTCTTGCTCTATTTACATGCTCCGTTTATTTTTTCTTGCAGACTAAACCAGACAAGACTGACTGAGCTCCAGATGGAGTTAAAAGACAAGGGTTATGCCACAGTCTCATTACCTAGCCACCAGCACCAGCACCATGACAATTACAGTCAAGACCAAACTTGGAAGAAAAAGGGATGTGAATGCAATTCCTGCAATGCCCACCCATCTATTTCTCTGAAATCCTGCCGATGCAGACCCTTTAGCCTCTCACCCTCCATAACACTCTCCCTGCTTCAGCACAATTTGGGGAAGAGGACTTAGAGATAATAATCCAGCATATCATCAGGCTGTCAGCTACTGACTAAACCTGATTTCCTCTCACCAACTATTGCCTCTCAAGATTAGACTTCATCATAATAAAGTTGCTGTGTCTACTCAGAAATACCAATAGGGTATGAAAGATCCTAGTGGAGAAAGTGTGACAACTGGTAGTTTTTAAAATAATAATCAGAAACTAAATCTAATATCTAAAATTAAAAACAAAACATTATATATTTTGAATTTATTTTTACTTTGTTATTGTATTACTTTTTACTGAGGTAATATTGGTTGACAGCATTTTACATGACTTAAAGGTATAGGCTCACACCTCTTCAGATCTGTTACCATACTGCAGTCATCACCCAGAAGCCTCCACAGTCCACTAGGTCTCTCCACCCTTCACACCCCATCTTCACACCCTTCCTGCTCTGGTCATCTCCATTCTATAGCTAGATTTCCATGACTTGTTTTGTTTTAGTTCATCTGCTCCTTTGTGAAGTTTCTTTATATGCCACATATGAGTGAAATCATCTGATATTTGTCTTTCTCTTCTGACTGATTTTGTTTAGCATGGTCCCCTCCAGTTCCATGTATGTTGTCACAAATTACAATATTTCATCATTTTTTTACTGCTTAGTCTTCCATTGTGTGTGTGTACACACATATATACCACATCACTTAACCCACTCATCTGTCCTTAGGCATTTTGGCTGTTTTCATAATTTCGTTACTGGAAATAGTGCTGCAGTGAACATAGGTGGACATATACCTCTCCATATTGGTGTGTTTTATTCTAAAGAATGTAATTGCTGGGCCTCCCTGGTGGCACAAGGGGTTAAGACACAACCTATGAAGCTCGTGGCAGCCACTGTAGCATGAGTTCCAGCCCCAGCGAGGGAGCTACCCACATGGCCAGCAGACCTCTCCTGACTTGCCCAGGAGCTACCCACATGGCACAGCAGACCTCTCCTGACTCGCCCGCTGCTCCTCTTAGCAGTGTATTTCAGTCAATATGTCTGTTCTGTTCCCCACTCTGTCTCTGGTGAATCCTCTCACCCCCATAACTCTGGCCTATACCCCAGTTCTTGTATATATAAATAAAAAAAATATTTTTTTAAAAAAGAATGTAATTGCTGGATCATTTGACACATCTATTTTTAATACTCTGAGAAACCATGTTATTTCCCACAGAGACTGGATCAGTAAACATCCTTACCAATAGAGTGTAAGGGTTTCTTTTTCTCCACATTCTTGTTAACACTTGTTTTTTCTAGTTTTTTGATATGGGTCACTCTCACAGGTGTGACTGTGATTTGAATTTACCTGATGATAAGTGATGACAAACATTTTTTCTTATGCCTGTTCACCATTTGTATGTCTTCTTTGGAGAAGTGTTTATCTGTTCTGCCCATTTTTTGATTGAGCTGTTTTCTCTTTATTCAGTAGAATGAATTCCTTGTAGATATGGCTATTAGCCCTTGTTGTGTATATAACATGCAAATATTTTCTCCCATTCCGAAGGGTATCTTTTCACTTTCCTGATAGTTTCTTTTGCACTACAAAAACATTTTAGTTTGACATAGTCACATGTGTTTACTTTTGATTTTGCTTCCCTTCCTGTTGGTATCAAATTCCTAAACATACCCTGAAATCAACATCATGGAATGCATTGCCTATGTTTTCTTCTATGCGTTCTGTGGTTTCAGGTCTTACATCCAAGTCTTTAATACATTTTGAGCTCACTTTTGTAGCTGGTATGAGACGGTGTTCTAGTTTCATTCCTTTGCATTTGGCTGTCTAGTTTTTCCACCAGCATAATTCATTGAAGCGATTTTCCTTTCTTCATTATATACGCTCGGTCCCCTGTCATAGATGAAATGTCCACATAAATGTGGCTTTAGAACCTTGTGTTTACTATTTAATTTCCATTGAATCTGTATTTTTTCTTCTCAGTATTATTTTCTTCATACTCTAGAAAATCTTTTACAAAAATTTTACACTTTGGTGGGTGCTAAATAAATGTAGGATGGTGTAGCATTTTGAGATGAAACAAATGGAATCAAATCAAATTAGAATAGATCACAATATATTGCATGGTTTCATTGCAAGTTTTGTATGCATTTCAATAAATGTGTCATGACATAAAATGAAATCCTTAGTGTATACTTATAAAAAACTTTGCAAAGTAAAGAAAAAGATGCAGAATATGAGATATACTCTAGAAATCAATGTTTACATGACAAATAATTTATTTTTTTAAAGATTCATTTATTTTTATACAAGAGTGTGGGTATGGCCAGAAGCGCGGGAGGGTGAGAGGATTCAACAGAGACAGAGTGGGGAACAGAACAGGCAGACTGACTGAAATACACTGCTGAGGGGAGTGGTGGGCACGACAGGAGAGGTCTGCCATGCCATGTGGGAATCTCCTTGGCTGGGCAGGAATCGAACCCACACTGCAGAGGCTGCGGACAGCTTCACAGCAGTGCATTCAACCCGCGGCACCACTGGGCAGGCCAATGGCAAATAATTTAAAAGCAAGTAATTTTTGCTGTCAGAGGTCTTCTTTCTATAAATGGAAATGGTATTAGCTCATCTAAATTAGAACATTTATCACTTGACTTTATTCTTCCATTTCTTTAAAATATCTCACCCAAGATTAATGTTAATTTATGATTTTATGTGTCTATATAATGTATTCTTCCTTAAAATAAGGAATTTTCTTTAACTATGTTCAGTTAATAAACTTCATAAAGTCTAATTAAGCACTTGCCCTACTTTAGAATTACCAGCAATATATAATAGACACATAAATAAGAATTTCTCTTTTTGAATTCTTAGTTCATATCTTTTATAGTTTTAGAATCTAATTCCTACTTGGATGGGAACTTTTCCTCCTTGACTTAACTCTCTCCCAACTCATTTGTAACAATCGGATCGACTTCCATAAATTTAAACAGATTTGTAGCAAATAATGTAAAGCTAAGCACTCAGTGGACACTCCATAAATGTTTGTTGATGATTATAACTTTGTCTTGACCAGATTGCTCAGATAATTGCTTTAAGTCTCCTGTGGCAATTTAGTTACACTGTGTGGAATTTGGCATGTCAATTAGAAATACTCTCCCCAAATTTGCATATAGGCAGATGATGCTTTCATCAAATTAATTTAGATCCCTTATAATAGACCATGACAATATTTTGAGATCCAAAATGAACCAGTACTGAGGATAAAAACATTCAAATATATCATAACTAATACTAATTGTGCCATAAACCCTTATGATATTACATCTCCATCTGGAATATTTTAAGTTTGAGATTATTAAATAAATAAATTTATGATTCCATCTGTTAAAAGTCCATAAAGCTTCAAAAATGTCACAACTGTGTTATCAAAAGTAGATTTCCAAAGTCTTTCTATATTAACAAGAATATTAGTGAAAAATGATGTAAAATCATATATGGCTCACTTTTCTTCAATGATTTTTTTTCTCATTCTTTAAATATATACAACATATTTCTTACCTTTAAAATTCTCTCTTCATCTTCTGGAAGCTCAATTAGAAAATAATATAAGCTGCAATACTACAGTTTTTTTGTCCTCCAGAGATATTTAAAATACTTTCCCAAATTCCAAAAGGGGTTCTCATAAATAAGTTTTAGTGTACTTTTAAAAATTCAATAAAATAATAAAATAGACATAATAAAGTAAACAATAAAAATTAGACTTTACTTAGATTCTCTTTATTTTCCTTACTTTAGAATTATCAAACTTTCAAATATGAGATCATTTTTAATCTGTTTTATATATAGTTCTTCAATGAATGCCATTAATTATATTTTTTCTTTTCTATAAAAAGAAATCTCTAGATATCTTGACTATATCACTCAGGAAATTATAAACAATTTCATGACTTTATTTTTCTTTAATATTGGTATTTTGTTGATAAATGAAGGACTAGAGGGAAAATAACCTCTGCAAAATACTTTTCCCAAGAGAACAGACCTTCTCTAGAGGCCACATTAATTCTGTTATCAAAGAAGTCCTGCCTCTGGGCAGGAATATCTGTATACAAAAAACTCACAGATTCTGGGAGCGCAATCTCAAAAGTCTGGTCACAACTGAATCATTCTTCATTCTGTCTTGAACACAAAGGAGTACAGACCAGAGCTACATTATCCACTGGAGTGCACTCAGAGACAGAGAGAATGTCCTGCTTCTGAATTAACTCACACTGACTGCAGTGCTGCATACATTGTCGCTACCAACACACCTGTGGGCATATGGACAACCACAGAAAGAATGGGCTTCTCCTTTGCTACATGTTTTTATATTGCTTGAGTATATTCCACCCCATCTTCATATATACTCCATTCTATTTTCCTTGTGTCAAATTTGAATATGTTTAGCTGGAAACTGGGGAAAATGTTTTCTTTATCTCAGGTTATGTCAATTTAAAAGTACTCCATTATTTAAATGCATCTATGTCCTTTTTTTCTTCATCTTTTAAAATCAAAACTTCTAATATTTATAAAGTATTTTTATTTCTACCTAAGACAGCTACAAAGTCAAGTTGGGTGTATTTCAATCTTATTTCATTAGATATCACTGTAAACATCGAATTATTTGTGTTTTTGAATATGCCCTAAATTTCTTGTTTTCTGCTTCTCACAAATCCTCAAAATCTTTATTTATTATGCATTTATTTAGATTATTTTTTATCCTATTTTCAATTTTTCTTTCAAGTTTTTTCCAACATTGGGGTAAAATTTAAGAAAGACATAATTCTGGTACTTTTTAATAATATATTAAGGTGGTACTTGTCACATCGCTATAATCCCTCAAAAAGTAATAGAGTAAACTATATTAAAATGATGTATTAGTGAATTTACTTCTTGGTTCTTTCTGAAACATGTCTTATCTCAGCAAGTATTTACAAGTCCACATGTACAGAAACGTTGAAAGTGGTAGGTTCTTGAGATTATCCCCCAAAATATGAATATACTTCATTCATAAAATAAATGACTTAGACTAATAAAATGACTTAGACCAAATGAGAGTCGAGAGACTGGGGTTCTGCCACTGACTGGATTTGTTTCTGGACCTCAGTGTATCCCTAAAATAAGAGTTGACTCAGGGTAGATTCTGAAATAACTATACTTTGCATAAAATGTTCTCTATTTGTTTTAGCATTGTTGTCTAACAACACTATCTTTATTTTGAACTATATATAGTAATCAAATGCATCAAAATAATTAGTAAATTAAGACTATCAATGCATAGTTGCAGTGCATATGTTTTTACATTATGCATTTCTTATTATAATGCACTTTTGGCATGATTGACAGTAAAATTCTCTGTCACCAAATGCTGTCAGCAATTCCTCAAACATGTCTCTCAAATTCAGTCTATCCTTTCCATCTACTTGTCACTACCTAGGTCTGGACACTCATCAATTCTCCCTTAGACAATTGCAATTATAGTCCCCTGACTTTTTTAAATTGACACTGTATTTCTCCCTCATTCTAGCTCATTCTCTGTATAGCTGTCAGTTAACTTTCTTAAAGTAAAATGGCTCATGCCACACAACTGTTGAAATACTTTATTATGTACAATGTAAAATAAAATTCCATCTTTTCTTAACTTCTCATTTTATAGCAATACTTTTCAGACCCAAGCCCTAACTGTACTGCACTTATTTCTTCTTCGATTTTGTGCACATTCTACTATAAGCAACACATTGCCTCGGTATGTCTGACATATGGTGGGTAATCAATAACCACTTATTGATTAAATGGATGAGTGAATTTACATGATGCAGCTTTTACTTGGTTATGAATTCCTTTCTGTATTTTTTAAACCAAGGAATTTTTAAAGTTCAGTTCAATTAAAACTTCTGTACCCTCCCTTAATTTCCCCAAGGAGTGTTGTTCATTTTTTTTTTTTAATAAATTTTATTGTTATATTCCCCATACAATTGCAGCCCCCCCATTCTGACCCCAATCCCTCCCCTCCCACCCCCGCCCCCCTAAAAGTGTCTCTGGTTCATAGTTTTTTGTTGATTTTGATTTTCACTTTCTTATAGTTATTCATTTTCCTGGTCCCTTATTTAAGTTTTCTAGATTCCTGCTATGAGTGAGACCATCCGGTATTTTTCTTTTTCTTTTTGGCTTATTTCGCTGAGCATGATCCCTTCCAGCGCCATCCATGTTGCTGCAAATTGCATGTGTTTATCTTTTTTGAATGCTGAGTAATATTCCATGGTATATATGTACCACATCTTCTTGATCCAGTCATCTATTTTTGGGCATTTGGGTTGTTTCCAAAGCTTAGCTATTGTAAACAGTGCTGCTATAAACATAGGGTGCAGGTGCTCTTTGGAATTGATGTTTCTGTGTCCTTTGGGTAAATACCTAGGAGTGGAATTGCTGGATCATATGGAAGCTCTATTTAGTAGGTCCAGAAATCTCCATATAGCTTTCCACAGTGGTTGGACCAGTTTGCACTCCCACCAACAGTGCAGAAGAGTTCCTTTTTCTCCACACCCTCGCCAACATTTGTTGTTGCTAGTTTTTTAATATGTGCCATTCTCACTGGTGTAAGATGGTATCTCATGGTAGTTTTGATTTGCATTTCCCTGATGACAAGTGATGTTGAACATTTTTTCATATGCCTGTTGGCCATTTGCATTTCCTCTTCAGAGAAGTTTCTTTTAAGCTCTTCTGCCCATTTTTGACTGGATTATTTTCTTTGTTGTTGTTGAGTCTCATCAGCTCTTTGCATATTTTTGTGATCAGTCCTTCATCATTAGTGTTGGGTGCAAAAATGTTTCTCCCAGTTGGTGGGGGTTTCTCTTTGTTTTTTGTTATTGTCTCTTTTGCTGTGCAAAAGCTCTTTAATTTGATGTAGTCCCAGCTGTTTATCTTTGCCTTCACTATCACTGCTTTGGGTGATGTGTCTGTAAAGATGTCTTTGATGTGCAAATCACGTAGTGTTTCGCCTATATTTCCTTCTATATATTTTATGGTTTCAGGTCTTATGTCTAGTTCTTTAATCCATTTTGAGTTGATTTTTGTGTATGGTGTGAGGTGGTGGTCAAACTTCATTCTTTTGCATGTAGCGACCCAGTTTTCCCAGCACCATTTATTGAACAAACTTTCTTTGCTCCAATGCATAGTCTTTGCTCCTTTGTCAAAGATTAGTTGACCATAAATCTGTGGGTTTATTTCTGGATTTTCTATTCGATTCCATTGGTCTGTATGTCTGTTCTTGTTCCAATACCATGCAGTTTTGATGATTATGGCTTTGTAGTATAGTTTGAAGTCTGGGAGTCTGATGCCTCCATCCCTTCTTTTTTTTTCAGGAGAGCTTTGGCTATTCGGGGTTTTTGGTGATTCCATATGAATTTCATCAATAATTGTTCTATTTCTTTGAAGAATGACATTGAAATTTTGATTGGAATAGCATTGAATCTGTATATTGCTTTTTGTAGGATGGCCATTTTAATAATGTTTATTCTTCCAATCATGAGCAGGGGATGTCTCTCCATTTCTTTGTGTCTTCTTCTATTCTTTTAACATGTTTTATAGTTTTCTTTGTATAGGTCCTTTACCTCTTTTGTTAGATTTATTCCCAATATTTGATTTTTTTTGTTTCAATAACAAAAGGGATGGTCTTTTGATTTCTTCTTCTTCAGATTTATTGTTTGTGTATAGGAAGGCTACTGACTTTTGCGTGTTGATTTTGTATCCTGCCACTTACTGACTGACTGATGATGAGTTGAATTAGTTTTTCTGTGGAGTTTTTGGGGTTCTCTATGTATAATATCATATCGTCTGCAAATAGTGATAGTTTGACTTCTTCTTTTCCTATTTGGATTCCTTGGATGTCTTTCTCCTGTCTTATTGCCCTGGCTAGGACTTCCAGTATTATATTGAAAAGCAATGGTGAGGTGGGACATCCTTGTCTGTTCCAGATCTTAATGGAATTGCTTTCAGCTTTTCACCATTGAGAATGATACTGGCTGTTGGCTTGTCATAGATGGCCTTTATGATGTTGAGGTATGTTCTTGTATCCCCAGAATTTCAAGGCTTTTATCATGAATGGGTGTTGCACTTTGTCGAAAGCTTCTCAGCATCTATTGATATTATCATATGGTTTTTATATTTCTTTTTGTTGATGTGTTGGATAACGTTGATTGATTTTCGGATGTTAAACCATCCTTGTGCCCCTGGAATGAATCCAACTTGGTCGTGGTGTGAATTATCTTATGGATACATTGTTGGATTCTGATAGCTAAAATTTTATTGAGGATTTTTGCATCAGTGTTCATTAGGGAGATTGGCCTGTAGTTTTCCTTTTTTGTGTTGTCCTTGTTCGGTTTTGGTATTAGTGTAATGTTGGCTTCATTAAACGTGTTTGGTATTGTCCCTTCCTTCTCAATTTTTTGGAAGAGTTTGTGAAGGATAGGCACTAATTCGTCTCTGAATGTTTGGTAGAATTCATTTGTAAATCCATCAGGTCCTGGGCTTTTGTTTTGGGGAGGTTTTTGATTACCATTTCAATTTCGCTAATTGTAATTGGTCTGTTTAGGTGTTCTATTTCTTCTTTATCTAGCTTTGGGTGATTGTAGAGTTGTAGGAATTTGTCCATCTCCTCTAGATTATTAAACTTATTTCATATAACTGTTCATAGTAGTTACTGATTATTCTTTTGATTTCTGCTGTGTCCGTTGTGATTTCTCCTCTTTCATTGATGATCCTGTTTATTTGTGCTTTCTCCCTTTTTCCTTTGTGAGCCTGGCTAGGGTTTGTCTATTTATTGATTTTTTAAAAAACAGCTCTTGGTTTCATTGATCTTTTGGATTGTTTTTTAGTTTCAATTTCATTTATTTCTGCTTTGGTTTTATTATTTTTTCTTCTACTGGTTTTGGGTTTTTTTGTTGTTCTTTTTCTAGATCTTTGAGCTTCGAGATGAGGTTGTTTCTTTGCGTTCTTTCTTGTTTCTTGATGTGAGCTTCTATTGCTATATATTTTCCTCTTATTACTGCTTTTGCTGCATCCCATACATTTAGGATATTAGTGTCCTCCTTGTCGTTCAATTCAAAAATTTTTTAATTTCTTCTTTGATCTCCTCATTAGTCCAATGGTCTTCCAGTAGTGTGGTTTTTAATCTCCATGAGGTAGGAAGTTCCTTGCCTTCTTTTTATGGTTTATTCTAGTTTGATGCCTTCATGGTCAGAAAAGATGGTTGATATGATTTAATCTTGGTGTATCTGTTGATGTTTGTCTTGTGCCCAGTATGTGATCGATCCTGGAGAATGATCCGTGTGCGCTTGAGAAAAATGTGTACTCCGTTTTTTTGGGGTTTAGTGTTCTATAGATGTCTGTTAAGCCTAATTGCTCTAGGTCCTTTTTTAGAGCTTTGGTTTCTTTACTTATTTTTTGTCTTGTTGATCTATCCATTGTTGATAGTGGTGTGTTGAAGTCTCCCACTACGTATGTGTTTTCTCTGATGTCTGTTTTCAGAGAGGACAACAGTTGTCTGATATATTTTGGTGCTCCTTCGTTTGGTGAGTATATGTTAATGAGTGTTATTTCTTCTTGAAGTATGTCCCCTTGATCATAATGTAGTGACCATTGGGGTCTCTTTTTATCTTTTTGAGTTTGAAGTCTGTTTTATCTGATATAAGTATAGCTGTTCCTGCTTTCTTTTTGGTCCATTTGCTTGTAGGATTGTTTTCCATCCTTAACTTTGAGCCTATTTTTATCTTTGTAGCTAAATGTGTTTCCTGGAGACAGCAAAAGGTTGGGTTTTGTTTCTTAATCCAGGCTGCCACTCTGTGTCTTTTTATTGAAGAGTTTAGTCCATTTACATTTAGAGTTAATATTGATATGTTAACATCTGTATTTGCCATTGTGTTTGTCTTTCCTTTGATTTTTTTTTTTTTTTTTTTTAATAACTTTTTTTTTTTTTTTGGCCTTCTTTCATTGTTATTCGTCCCTCTGAGGTTCTGGCTTTAGGATCCTTGTAGTATTTTTTGGAGGGGGGTTAGTTGCAATGAATTCCGGAGTTTCTGTTTGTCTGGGAAGGTCCATATTCTTTCTTCAAAGAGTAAGGAGAGCTTTTCGGGTAGAGTATTCTTGGTTTGGCATCTGTTTTTCTTGGAGTCTGTTGACTATGTCCCTCACCACTCTCTCCTTGCCCGTAGTGTTTCTTCGGAGAAGTCTGATGTCAGCCTGATTGGTTTTCCTTTGAATGGTATCTTTTCTTCCTCTTTGCCCGTTCATTATTTTTCCTTGTCCTGGATTTGGGGAGCTTTACTATTATGTTCTTGCTGTATTTTTTCCTTTCGTCGTGGAAGTTTGGTGTTCTTCTTGCTTTTTGTATAATCAATTTTCAGCTCCTTCTGCACATTTGGGAAGTTCTCTTCAATTATCTCTTTGATAGATATTTTCTCTGTTCCTACATCTCTCTCTCTCCTTCTGGTATTCCTATAACTCGTTATTATTTCCTTCCTCATGGAGTCAATTGTTCCCGAAGTCTTTTTCGTTTCTTTTTCCTTCGTACTTCTCTTTCCTTTTCTGTTTTGGTTCTTTTTATTTCTGTGTCTTCAAGATTACTTATTCGTTCTTCCATTTCATCAATTCTGCTTTCATTGCTTTTCCCAGAATTTTTTAGTTCTTCCATTAATTCTTTGATCTCCTGCATTTCTTTTACTTCCCTCTTTAGGGACTCAATTTCTTCTTCTGACCATTGTTTCCCTCTCTAGGGACTCAATTGCATTCTTTGATCGTTGATTATTTTCCTTATCATTGTTTTTCCTTTATGACTTCTGTCAGTTTTTATAATCACGGCAATTTTAAATTCTCTTTCTGGAAGGCTCAGAAATTCTTCCAAGTTATTGTCTTTGCAATCTGGGGGTGGCTTTCTTTTTGTGGTGGTGTGCTTTTTCTCTGGAGAGTTGCTAGGTTGCGTGTGGTTCTTCTCCTCCCTACTGTCTGTTTTCTAATTTGCCGTATGCGTTGGGACACCTGTGTTGTTGGGACTGGCCGCATCTTGGGTGGGCTTCTCTGTTCCCCTCTGGTTCTTCCAGGAGTCATCTGTCAGTTTCAAGCAGCCCGCGGCTGCCGGGGCTGTGTGCTGGTGCTAGTCTCTCCTGGGGGGCGGGGCTTCTTTAATGGCGCCTGGAGCTCACCTCCGTGGCGGATCCTGCAGGGTTCGCCTCAGCTCCCGTTCACGGGGTGTGGTGGCTGCAATAGTTCCTTTCCACTCACAGGTCCCGCTTGCTGTGTCCGTTTTCTTGTGGGCGGCGTTTTGGTTTTGTTTCCCTCCTCTCTGCCGGTCGGAGCTGCCGACTTGTGGCGGCGGGAGGGGAGCAGGGTTCTGCGCTTTCCTCCCTTCTCGTCCTCTTTTATGGCAACTTTCTTCCTCGGGCAGTTTGCTGGCGTCACCCGTTTATCTTCCGTGTCCCAGTTCTCACTGGGACCTGCCGCTTTTCCTCCCCTATTAATTCTTTTTTTAATGGAGATCTTACTCGCAGCTGTCT